>NC_090922.1:867302107-867605137 GCF_040938575.1 Ambystoma mexicanum
AGCGTTCCTGATGGTCTGTCTCTTTTCCCTGTCCTCCTGTCTTTCTATTTTTTCTGTCCCCTGTCCTAGTGCAGTCCTCCTTTATATAGCAACGATGACACCACCAATTTTACAATCTTGGGGAGGTACCCTGCAATAATTCCTGCCACTGGGATTGAACAATTACCCTTCTCTCGCCTCCCAAACCCAGCCTCCAAGTCAGGATTGGTTTAGGGGTCAGGAGCAACATATGGCAATTCCCATTTTCATCATCCTTTGTTCTCCTTTCAACTTTTTGCCAAAAACGTGTTATGTATCACAACTTCATAATTTAACTAGCAACTGCCAGACTAAACATATTTTCTGTTTCATCTAATCATGGGGAATTAGATAAGCTGACCCCCAAATCTGTATCCTGTAGCATGGCCATGTGGCACCTTTCTGCCGTTTCCATAAAAAGCACAACATTTATGAAAATGTAAGTTATTAAGCATATCCCTAATTTAATTTTCCACCATCTCACCAACGTTCACATTGGAACATGTTCAGATCAGCCAGAAACCTAGTTTAACTGGCCATTACAGTTCCCGGAGTCACAGGAAGATTAATTTGATATCTCTATAATTGCCTGGAAATTACATTAAAAATGGTACATAGATGAAATCCATCCGCCTTGTGATGGCTGAAAAAAAGGCCTAAATGATAATAGTCCTTTTAAATAAATTGTGAATCTTCATGTGGGACAAATGGTGCTGCTCCTGCTTCTGGCCATTTGTTTTCACTGGGTCAGCCTGTGCCCCCAGATTTTTTGATCAATCTTATTTGTGTTGGAAGCTTGCTCTTAGAAGTTGGTGCCCCCATTTTCACACATATTAGTCATGCTCCAGCCAAGGGTAACTTTTGCTTTCAGAGCGAGCAGGTCTGGAAAACACTGAATTTAGACGCCTTTAGCAGGACATTTCTATTGCGTTTGGTCATTAGATGGGAGATGTGACATCCAGGCTGGGAGTGGGAGGTTTCCTTGTGAAGTTTTGCCCACAGCCAGCAAAAGTGTCTGCCATGGGCTGACATTTATTTAATGAAGACAAAGTGGCTCTTCAAATGTCACTGGAGTTTTGTGGGTGAAACATAATATACATTGCTCTTTGTCAACCCACACATCTTGTTTTGTTTTCCTGTTATTTTTCTGTGATCAGTGATTCTTTTAATCACTTTTACTTTTCCAAACCATTTTTATTTGCAAACACATGTGCAGGCCATTTTTGTTTTCAATGTTTAAAGCTCAGGGATCTTTGAATCTTCCTTCTTTTGTAAATTAAAATAAATGCTGCTTATCCATTGGTAATGACCCGTAGTTCCATTTTCACATGGCTCTTTATTTTTACTTTAAAAACCAAAATAAAGGCCAGGCCGTTTTTGTTTGTGTTTGAAATCTTGCTATTCATGTGAAAGGGACTTCTGTTTGTGATCTGTAAGTGCACCCCACAACACAGCCGGTGAGTTGGGGAGACCAATACAAGACCGGTCTCTATTGAACTGAAGGATGCAAGTGGCAACATTGTATAAAAAGTGCTGTAGCGAACATTGTTAAACGCGTTGATGAAAGACGCGAGTAAAGCTAAACTGCTGATGAACTTGAGAAGGAAAGATACAATACCGTTGACAGAGTGGTCTTGTACAGTGAATGTGCTCAATCGAAGGTCTCTGTAAGGTATCCCGCCAAGAAGTGGCAGAAACGAAAGTAGGAGATTGATCAGAACATTGTGTGAAGTGAATCGAAGTGGTCCTGCAACGGTTCAAGCAAAGCCCATCGCACATTCGAAAGTCTTCGATTTTGATATCCAGAGAATCCGAGCCCGAACGAACGAGGGAGACCAAGTGTAAACATTGTGGTTAAAAGAGGGTTCAAGCATGAAGGAGGGAGACCGATGATGAATACTGGAAGCGAGAACTTGTGCATTTGAAGATCCTGATAGGAATGGAACTTTGATATTTGTTTGTTACAATAGGCCCTCTGCAGTAAGAGACTGTTATTGGAAAAGAGGCTTTGGCAGAAGTCCCTGATATCTATGCTTTGAACAGTATCCTCGTGGCAGAGAAGACAGAGTGTGTGCGAAGCTCTAATGTGCCGCCTTGCTCCATGCTGAAAACGTTGAGAAGGGAAGCCAACTGCTCAACTGTCCTGACATATTATTTCTTGAACACTTTTCCTTTTGCATACACTATTGTCCCATACCCTTTTGTATTTAGAAGTAAGGATTGGCAATATGTTCATTAGTATAGGCCCTTTTTATTTTGCCAGAAACTCAACTAGGACTGGGTTATTATTTGATGGTCGTAGCTTGCTCCCATCCTTAGATTTAGGTTAGATGGGCATAAAACCAACCCATTGAAGTTCAATAAACACCCTTGAACTGTGATCACTTGTTTCTGTCTTCACTGTTTGATGCCATGCCTTCCTTACACAGCACGGAAATTAATAATAAAGTTCACTGCCAACAGCCATTAAAGGTAAGTTTGTCCTTGTAACATAAATGTTACATTTAAAATGAGAAAGGGGACACTTCGTATCTCCCCAGCATTCCTCAAAGGGTGGGGGTGTGCTGGTCTCACCTAAGAAAATGTAAAAGGGATCCAAAGATCATTTCTACCCTTGGGAACTGTAGTTCTCACATGTTTAGCCAGAGAGAGTTAAAAGGGGAGCCACTAGTGCAACCCAGCAACAATAGGCATTATTGCCGAAAAAGTTGTCGAAGAGGATAACTTTTAAAAGACAGTATGGAGAGTCCTAAAAAGGACACCCATTAAAAGAGTAAAAGACTCTGTGAGTGTGGAAAAAGATTCCCACTCAGTGAGGTATAGGGAAAAATGATTTAACGGTCCAGTAAAAATTTCTAGGGTTGACACAGATTAGGAAGATTGAAAATCTTACTTAACATACCCAACCTGGGAAGCACGGTTCAGACAGCCCTGTGGAACTGAACTGAATGAAATGCTAAACCTTATATACGAAATTTGTCAAATTATCATACAGTGTTTTAGTTACATTTTTAAGGCAGGTCCCAAAAGCTGATTGGTTGTACTACATCATTTCACGATTTCCAAATATATTGTAATGTGCATTTGTATAGCGCGTTATGTACCATTGGTATGATCTCAAAGCGTGTGTGGGTTGAACGCCCTTGGGCACCGTAGTCCAGATCAGTGGAGAGAGTTGGTGTAGTCTATAGTGCTTGGGTGCAGCCTGGGTGGTTGGCGTTTTGGTAGCTGCATTCTAACTTAAGGTGCGGTGGTTGTGAGATCAGTCGAATGTGAGCAGCAAGGAAGATGGTCTCCAAATCTGCATTCTGGCGGGCAACGGCATGTGTAAGAGATGTATGTGTGCAGCTAGACCACATTTTATTTATTTATTTATTTATTTTTGTGGGGGTATGGCTGTGTATGTTGTTGAGGGGTTTATGGAGTAGTAGTGTAGGTATCTGTGCAGTTAGGCTGAAATTGATTGAGGGGTATAGCTGCGTTCTATTTGTTGGTGTAAAGTGGAGAGAGCATATTGGTATGAGTGCTAGTGCTTAGTAGTAGGAGGCCTCTAATTCTGATTACTTTCGAAGCCCAATGCACAAGCTGTGTCTATACTGGACGTTCGTGGTGGAGGATCTTCAAGTTGGATTCTCTTGTTGGAGCAGGTATGTTATGATCGCTCAGTTGGCAGGTGCTTGAAATCTGTACCTCCTTTTTAGGTGTCAGAGGGCCCATATTCTGGGTCCCTTGTCATGGTTTAAGGCAGGTGGCTGGGTTGACTCATTGGCATGATGGAGGATATAGATGTGAATTCATATCGCAGCAATGTGGGCTCATCGAGTCAGGGGTGCCATAGAGCAGAATGGACAGAGTCAGTTTTGCATATGTAGTATTCAGCCTCAGGAGGGTAGTTCATAGCCTTATTGCTTGCCTGACTTGAGCATGTACCGCTTTGTATACCAGGCGAGGGTGACATGATAGGGCTATGTTTGAACCATAGTGTTTAGGTTCTGCAGTAGATGCTCTGTGGGTAGATTCCGGTATGTGATGGTGGTTTGCAGATTAGTATCATCAGCAGGAAATTTGGTAAGAGAAAGTCCCGTCAGACTTTACAAATGCAAAACATCACAGCTAGATTTCCCGTATGTTTTCAGTTTGCTTAAAAACAGCCTCAAGTTAAAAATGGTCTGGTTTGATTGCTAGCCCCCCCTCATCCCAAAAAGTTATAAAAGAAAAATGACCCCCCCCCCCCAAACCCATTCAACCTAAACATCCCTGAAATTAATGGCTAGGGTGATAATTTGGGCTAGATTTTTTTTTTTAAACAAAAATATCTTGCTTTAGTCTACCTGAATCCCACATCGATAGATGGGGAGGGGGGAGGAGGTACAATCAAAATAGAAAGATCAACGTAATATTCATGGGATGCATACTTTGATCGACACCTATAATGCCATTTGACAAAAATCAAGTTACATTGGAATGTTTTCTTCTGAAATAATGGGCTTAAAAAACAAGCCCGTTAACATCCCTATATTGGGAGCCCAGTCTTGTGTTTAAAGAACATACGTGTACATAGCTTGAAATTAAACATTACCCAAATTAGTTCACTTTTCACTATAGGTGAGCACACGTACAATCCTCGTACAGCATACCACACGATTTCTTATTTTTGGAACCCAAGATACAACGTGCGTTTTGCCAGGTATGATGCATATTTTGCAATGTCAGTAAGCAACAACCGCTATACGAGCAAGGAAGTCACGGGCACGCAGAAAACAAATTAATGTAGTGGTTGTTACTTACCCAGGTGGAGCGTAGGAAAGTTGCACCACAGGGGTGGGTGATGGCGTGAACTGTTTTTGGTGTTGTTGCCGACATAGGCTAGTTTTTTCAACAATACTTTTTACTAAGCATTTTAACAAGTCAAAAGAGCAGACATCGCATTGCAAGCATTAGCAGTTGCAGTCGGCAAACGCCATATCACATTGGTCCCCCGGGAGAAAAGGCTGGTAAATGCACCAAGTCCGGCAGGCAGCTTGCCCAGGGCCTGTTGAGACCCAAAAAGAGCCTCTCAGTCCTGCAACAAGCGTGTGAGCAGGGCCTTCGGGTGAGGGCGGGGTATTTTGTAGCAAAGTCCTTCAAAGGAGCCCATGTATTTAAGAAGGGGCCTAGGTTCCCAGCACGAATCGCAGAGGTTTTTTGGCTGCCACCACTTCCCAGCATTTAAACCACCATAGTGAGCTTACCAGGCCCTCTGTACTTTTCCAAACTCAGGCCAGTGCAATTTTTGCAGCTAGGAGCAGATGAGTGCATAATCGTGACATGAGCCCGGACACTGGAATGCCCCTTCCCCCGTTTCACCCAGGAGAATGACCCCTGGATCCCAGGGGATGGATAAACTTGTGATTTTTTTGATGTGACCTACTACTTCCCTCCAATATTTCTCCGCCGTAGGACGGGACCAGAGGAGATGGAACAGGGAGCCTTTTTCAGAACAGCCTCTCCAGCAGTTCGGGGAAATGTCCAGGTTGAGTTTATTAAGTTGAGCCGGCGTTGCATAATATCTATAACAAATCTTGTAGCCCCATTCCTTGTTTGTGACACATTGAGTGCTTTTATGTAACCTGGAGCAAATTTTCCCCCATTCCATGCAATCTATCTCCCGTCCGCGATCCCTCTCTCATTCCACCATGTATCTCTCCTTTGTGGAGGGGTCGGTTATATACAGGAGTTTGTAGAGTGAGGACTCCTTCCCTCTGGCTTTCGGTGCTGTAAGAGTGAGCTCAAGAGCCGAAAGGGCTCTCGCCCCCTTTTCCTTCACCACCCGATTTGAGGCCCAGTGCCGCAGTTGGGAGTATCGAAACCTCTCCTCCAGGAAATCCGATAGGATCCGGAGCCCTCCAACCTGCCATGCAGCAAACCCATGTGGGGAGATTCCATGGGTGAATTCAGGGTTGTTCCACCAAGGAGTGAGTGGGCCTAACCAGGCTGTGCAACCCCATTTGCGGGCTGCAGCTTTCCATTTACACACTATTGCTGGTAGATGCTAACAGGCCTAGTTTACCTTGGATTTTGATAGGTGGGAGGTGCGGGAGATCCGCCAAAGGCACCGGGCTCCAGGCCTCTTCTATGTGCCTCCACAGGGGATAGGCTGAAGGGGGAACCCAGGCGAACCCGTGAGACAGCTGTGCCGCTAGCGCATACCTATTCACATCCGGTCCCCCCATGCCACCCAGCTCCCTCCCCCGGAGCAAGATTTTCTTCGCCATTCTGGGCCTTTTCCCTCCCCAGATAAGCTTTTGCACATTCCTTTGCAGGGACATAAGTTCCTTATATGGGATATGCACTGGAAGGGCAGCGCAGTATTATAGCAACCTAGGGACCAGGTTCATCTTCACTGCTGATATGCGGCCAGGCCACGATATTTCCTGCGTTTTCCATTGTTCCAAGTCTCGCTGGAACTTGCCGAACAGCTGTGGGAAGTTGCACTGGTATGTTAAGGCAGGATCTCTAGGGATCGGGACACCCAGCTGCCCTATGGAGGAAGCGGCCAATGGGATTGGGAGGGCCTGGCGTAGGCCCGCCTTATGCAGTTTGGTAAGGTTGATGTTAGGGAGAATTCTCTTATAAGGCTAATTTCCCAAACCTAGTGAGTCCCCCAGCAGCTTTGCTGGATTTTTGGGGTTTGTTTTTTTTCTCCTGCTAAGAATGAGACTCTTTTTCTCCCACTCTTAGGCATGATTTGAGATATGTCTTTGACTTTTTGTGTGCTTATGGGCTATGGGGTCTTTTACTCCACAGGGTATCTGACACAATCTCACCAGACACAGGTAAGAGGTATAAATATGCTCTTTATTGTCTGGACCCCACAGGTGCAGCCTCCTTCCTCCAGCGTCCCTGCTCAACCGCCGCTGTGGAATGTTGACTGCTGAAGATGCATCAACATTCCACAGGTGCCCGTGCACATTACAGGTGCCTGTGCACATAATAACAGTATCATCTGTTTTTAGTGTGTGTGTTACACAGCACCCTCAGTGCAGTAACACAGGGGTGTCATAGTGACCCCCAAACATAGACTCCATACCCTGGGACTGACTATTGTCTCCAATGGCATGTAAAGTCACCATTGACTTTACTAGTCCAAAATTGTGAACAGAACCAGTACAAACCATCACATTGTGGAAGTACTGGAAGGGGTTTATTCGATTGCCCCCGGGGTCTGTTTCCAGAGGGGCACTGTCCAGTTCCCCCTTGTGGAGTTTCTGGCTGGTGGCAGCGGTTACCACGCAAAATATTCCACTGGAATACTTCCTATGGGATTTTCCCATTGATTTTAAACGCACCACTTTTTGGTGCAATGTTAAAGATACAGCCGGTTTATTTATTTAATATAAAATCACCGGTTAGGTCTTTTTGCCAGAACTCTTCTAAAATGGCGTTCGTGTCCATCTCTGTAACTCCAACCAAGGTCAGGCCCTTTGTTCCACCTTTTGGCGGGCTTCTCCACAGAAGCCCTCCAAATGGTGCCACTCTGGGTTCCACAGGATGTCTGGGTGGGGAAATTGGCACCCTGGACTGCATTGCCTTAGCAACTCAAGTCGCACTCTGTTCTGATTGGCCCAGTGGTGAGCCGCCCGGCTCACCACTTAGCATGTATGAGTGACAGCTAGGCTGTTGAATGGGGGGTTTTCTGCATAAAAGCAGGGCTTTTGGGACTGGAACTTCAGAAGTCGCCACAGGACCTAAGAAATACGAAGAGGGGAGAAGCTGAGCCATCTGCAACGACACCACCGGTGGAGCCCTGCTGCAATGACCTCACCACTTTCCTGACGCAAGAGAAGATCTTCTGCTGAAAGAGTCTTCTTCCTCTGAGCTGGTGGGATCAACCAGTTTGCCATTTCGCCTTCCAGGACGTCTCTTAGTCGAATCGACCATGCCAAGCACCCCGGCGGCCGGATAGCCAAGCTTCACCACTGTGACCGCATGGGCAGTGCAACGACTCCAAGATTCCTCCTTGACGAGATCCTCTCTTCCCCTGGTCGAAACCACAAACTGCACCCGCTCCCAGGAACAACTGCCACCGCTGGAGCTTCCTCAACTTTAAAGGTACTGTGTTCCACCTGGCCTCCCTTTCTACGGATTGCTAAAGGTGACCCTTAAATCCTTGGCTTTCCAACTGGGTTGGCCCCCAGACCTTCTAACTTTACCTTCTGAATCAACCCAACCTCTTTTGAACATTTCTACAAAGACTTTGAATGCATTTGTCAACCATGTGATCTTGGGCACATTTCACCTTGCTCCATTTAAAGTGGGCCTGGCCTATGAACTTTGGCTCTACAGTAGACTCTGCCTTCACTAACTTGTTTTGGTCCTATAAAAGTGTTGGGAACTGTTTTATTTTCATGACCTGCCTTTTTCTCTCCCTTTTACATAAGTTTTGGAGTGCCATCTAAGTTACGCGCTCACCTCTGTTTTGACAAAAAGTGGTGTTTTGACTTAGACTTGTCTAATAATTCTTAAGGGAGGTGTGTATACTTTTCCGATTGTGTTTGAACTTGCTTTTGATTGATAGTGCTAGTGTATTTTCTAAAGTGTGTGTTAAATAAATAATTATATACTTTTGATACCAAGCTCTGGTCAGTGTTTGCTTGCTCTAAATGTGTTTTTAGCCCTATTGTGCATCCTCTGTATACTGCCCTATTCTTCTTGAGAGAAGTCTGACTGCTCAGCCACAGCTACCAGGTAAATCTGGGTGGTACAGACTGCTACCAATTGGGTTTACTGCTTACTCCTGTAGTCTTAATCTTTTTGCAGTGTTCCCCAAGGGAACTGCATGGGATTCTGCCTAACATTTGATTGCCATCGCTTCCGATTTATCAAGATTTACCCTGAACCCTGGGAGCTGGCTGAATACTTCGATTTCTCTCCAAAGAGAGGCCAACGAAAGGAGGGGGTCAGTTATCATGAGCAGAACATTGTCAGCATATAGCGCCACTTTGTACTCCCGATTTCCCACCGAGAGCCCCTGGATCCCCAGGTTATTCCGGACCCTATTCCCGAATGGCTCCATGGAGAGCGCGACGATCAGTGGTGGCAAGGGGCAGCCTTGCCTCGTGCCCCTGGAGAGATGAAGCGTATCTGACTTAGTGCCGTTGGCCCGCAGTTGCGTTGTGGGGTATTGGTAATTAGCCATCACTCAGGTCACAAAGTTCCTACCAAAGCCCCAGTGCTGCAGAATGGTCCCGATTTAGCCCCAATCCACCAGATCAAACGCTTTATGAGCATCCAGTGATATTACCAGCATCCCCTCCTCCATTCTGGTGGCGTATTGAATGAGGTCTATAATATGCCTAATATTATCATGTGTTCCCCCCCCTCCCTGGGATAAATCCTGTTTGGTCTTGATCTATAATTTGCGGGAGGTGTGCGTTCAGCCTAGCTGTCCGAATTTTTGAGAAAAGTTTACTGTCATTATTCAGTAGGGAAATAGGTCTATATGACGCAGGGTCCTCGGGATCTTTACAGGAGAACCGTTACCGATTCTGCCATAGACTTGGTGATAGCCCCTGTCTCCAGGAATGAGTTGAATAGCCCAGTTAATTGTGGGGCTAAGATGCGGGAGAAGGATTTATAAAATGTAGCTGTTAATCCATCCGGGCCAGGGGTGGAATTTTTCAAGGTTTTAATGGCCTCAGTCGTTTCTTCCAATGTGATCGGACCTTATAAGGCGCTCAATCTAGGCCGGTGGTTGAGGCTTTTGCTGGCACTAAGACATTCCAGTAGCCCCTCGAGGATTGTAGGGGAGCCTGACATAATCGCTTTGTGATGCTCTACAAGCTCCTTCATCTTATCCCGGTTGTCATAGTGGATATGACCCATCTTGTCCCTCAGGCAGGCTATATTATTCCTAGTGTTGACTCTCTTTAGCTTGTATGCTAGGATGTGGTTCGCTTTGTTGGATCTGCTATAGTAGAACTGTTTGAACGCCAGACAACCCTGATGGGGGTCTCCTTCCCCAGGTTTTCAGAGAAGTAGTTCTTTAATGTTTACTCCATTTCCCTTTTTACATTTGCGTCTAACAATAGGGAGTCGCATAGCTTCCAACACCTCGTTGATGAGGGGGGGCCCTGGATGCGCAGGTCCGCCAATACGGATGGATGGTCCGAGATTGTCCCAGAGTGAATCCTTACCCCCTCTAAGGATGGGTAGATGGCAGCTGTAATCAGTAATAGGTCAATTCTAGAGAATCCTCTATGGGTGTGAGATTAGTGAGTGCAGCCTCAGTCCCCCCCTTGGCCAACCTCCACGCGTCCACCGTCCCTGTGTCCCTGAATAGTTTGGATAAGGCTAGTGCTGAGGCGAAGTCTAACTTGGACAGTGGGAACATTTTATCTATGCTGGGGTCTGGAACAGAGTTAAAATCCTCCCCCCCCCGATAATTAGGTCTCCCTCCGAGAATGTCAAAATTAGTGGAGTGAGTTTCACTAAAAATTTGTCCTGGGCTGTGTTTGGGCAATAAATGGAGATTAAGGCAATTGGTTGTTCCACCAGCCAACCCTTCAGCAAAATGTACCTGCCCTCTCGGTCACGCTTTACAGTGATTCTCGTCAGAGGGACGTGTTCACTTAGCAGGATAGCTACTCCTCTTTTCTTCCCCACGGAGGTGGCAAAGAATCTTGCTTTGAACCTCTTAAATCTCACCCGAGCTTCATCAGCCTGGAGCAGGTGAGTCTCTTGCAGGAAGACAATGTCTCCCTCCTTCTGACTGAGTGATTGCTCCACCGATCTACGTTTCCCTGGAAAATTGAGGCCCTGGGCGTTCCATGTTAGAACTCTGAGCTCTCTTTCATCAGCCTGTCCCATGGGATGCCCTGATAGGTGTTGCTTTGGCACTGGCGAAAGCCTCTTCCGCGCCAGGTTCTGATGCATTATGAGACGGCCCAGGGACACCTCCGGTAAGTGATGATTTGGGTGTTTGCCTGCTGTAGTGTTGCAACATGTCTGAGAGAAAATTAACTTGCCCCTCTTTACCCCTGAACTTAATTCTCCTCCCCCCCCAAAACTAAGACAGGAAATATTACTACCCCAACGGGCAACTGGGTGGACTCTAACCGCGAGCCCCTGTGGACAATCGGGCCCAGCCTGACAACCTCAATATTTTCCAGTGACCGGACATCATATTCGAGACAACCTACAGAGTGATAATCTATGGAAGACATAGCCAGCCCCAGAGGATAGAAGAGGGGGTTAGGATCACCCCCAGCCCCCAGGCTCGTTGAAAAGTGATCCAGCTCAATTTGGATTTGGCGTCCTCTGCGCAGGGCCCCGGGGTTTGCGTCGCTTATTCACCCTTGTCCAAGACTTTCCAGCGTGCTCCTTGCCTTACTCTTCAGCCTGCGATTCCACCTCGGATCCGTCGCTCGGTGCTTCAGTGTCCATTAGTTTCTCTGCCTCCTTCAGCGATTGGAATTGATACTGCACCCCTTCACATAGGAATCTGATGGATGTGGGGAACCCCCATTGATAAGGGATTTTCCTTTCACGCAGCCAAGCCGTCAGTTGCTTAAGGGATTTCCTCTTTTGCAGGGTGGAGGATGCCAGATCTAGGAACAGAAGAATGTTGTCCCGGAAAGAGATTTTCTGCATCGCCCTGGCTTCTCTCATGATATCCTCCTTCAGTCTGAAGAAGTGTAACCGCACCAAAACATTGTGGGGCATGGTCGTAGAACGCCGTGGGGCTGTTCTATGGACTCGGCCCAGTTCCAGCGGGGAGTCCCCAGGGAGGGTTATGATGAATCTAAACAGCTTGGCCACATATGACTTGAGTTCCGAGCCCGGGACTGATGCTGGAATCCCTCAAATGCGGATGTTGTTTCGTCTAGACCGATTTTCCGCGTCTTCCAATTTCAATTCCATTGCCTCACATCACATTTCCAATGCGGTTAGTCTATCTTGGCCTTTCTCCAGCTCGAATGCCTGGTCACACAGTGCATCCTCCACCTCAGCTGTGCGGCTTTCTACAGCTTCCACTCTCTTGTCAAGGGCGTCGATTCTCTTTGTCACTTCCTCCGTGGCCTTTTGCATTTCTTTTGTTAGGGCAGTCAAAAGGTCCCTCAGGTCTGCCCTGGTGGTGGCCACCTGGTCCGGCTCCTCATACGTCTGGGAGGCCTCCTGGTCCCTCACCTGCTCCATGGCCGGTCCCCCTTTTCTTATTTTGTCTGGGTTGCTGTGACCCATCATGGCAGCAATGTCTGCTTGTCTGTCTGTTTTGCCGCTTTTTGCCATAATTCCTGGCCCACAGGTGATAGGTCCAGCTGCTGAGAAGCCCCTTCACTTACGCGCAGGGAGCTCCTGGGAGACTGGCTTCGCCCCTGTGTCAAAGGCACCCCTCACCCTTCGAGGGTGCAGTTATATGGAGATTGGTGATGTTGGCTCCCCAGGCCCGTGAGGGCTGCTCCCAGTCCAGTAGATTAGATCACCGCACCAACAGGACCCTCGGACCCGCCTTGCTCCCCACTTGAAGTCCAACTCATGTTTCTACCTACCCCCCGGACCTCACCTCCGGTCAGGGGCACTTCCGAGTGCACTGGAGCCCGTTGGTAGGAGGCAGATGCGGGCCTTGTGCCTGACCCGTAGATGATAGTGGGGCTCCCCGTGGGGTGACAGGGAATTTGAAGAGGGGTGCTCCCAGACGGGGGCGCACTAAGTCCGGGTAGTCGCAAAGCTGATGGTGAGGGCACCAACCGCATGGATGGGACCCGGGCCACGGCCACGCTGGTGGGGGGATGCCACTTTCAGCCGTCACAGGACGCTGCTAGCACCACCTCCGTGCTCTGGAACCAGGGGGCAAGTGGCTGGTTAGGGCCCTGTGCCCGACCCGTGGGCGATAAAGGGACTCCACGTGGGAGGGCCGAGAAGTGGTAGAGAGGTGTACTCCCAGGCGAGGGTGCCCTGAGGCCGGGCCGTGAGAAGTCAGGTCCTGAGGGGCACCAGCAGTCTGGATGGGGCCCGGGCTGCAGCTACGCTGAGGGAAGCTCCACTTTACTTTCAGATGGCCCCGGGCGCTGGAAGCACCGCTTCAGTGCTCTGGGAAGGGATGGTGTCCAGCCGGGGAGACCGAGGGCCCAATCCGCCCCCTCTACCGGTGAACTACACCCCCGCCGCCAGGGAGCCGCAGAGACCCAGATAGGCACTGTGCTGTCGGGGATGGAATGGGGTGGCGCGCCCAGCGAGTCAAGAGCCCCCACCTCCCGGACCTCGCCTGGTGATGACGGGACCCGATCCAAGACTTGTCGGTAGATGAAGCGGGGCAGGCTGGTGCTCCGATGCCCACTCCATTCGGTCAGGATGTAGGAGAGCCACAGCCACGGGTGTTCGCTTTACGGGCAGGCAGACCGCCGAGAGATGCCAGCAGTCACCGCCGAACAGGGATGGGAGTGCTTCATTCCAACCAGGGGCGCCGGGCAGCGATTATCAGGCAACAAAGCGTGTCGAGGCTGGGAGCGGTTGGACGCTCCATAAGAAGGCTCCCCTCCCCTCTCTGTTCCCGGCCCTCTTCTCCAGGCGAGCGGCCACTGCCATTTTCTTCAGCCACCTCATGGCTCGGCGTGCGGGGCTGCTGCTGCAAATATTTGTACCAATAATATCATGGCAAATAATAAATGACACCACTCGCTTTTGGGCCCATCGTGTCCGGATGTGTAGATGCCCCTCCCACTTCTTGGCTGGTCTTATTTACCCGGGGCATCCGATCCTGGACACGTGCCACCGCCTATGACATTCTGTGACCGTGTACCGAAGGGAGTACTCGGTGTTCCTTTTCCATATTCTTTTCTCCTTGCCCATTTGCTGGGTGGGTTGGGTGGCAAAAACGTTCTTCTCTCTCCCTGATCCAGGTGCTGGGAGCCTACCCGTGTTAGGTGAGCTCCTTGCCTGAATGTGGCTCTCCTTCCTTCTCTGGGGTATTTATACCCCTTTGGCCCATTGTTGCTAGCTGGGGGGGGGAGGACTTCCTCCTGCCCTCATGCTGCTAATTCTCGCACCTTACCCCTACGAGCCTGGGTCGCCTGGGCTACGCTGCGGGTAGGGGCGCCGCCTGGCTGCCCCTCCCTTTATTATTTGCGCCGTTCTGGTTCCCCCCACCCTTCGCCTATCCCCCCAGGCCCTCCATCGTGCCGCTCTTCGTGCCGCACGGGGCCTGGGGCACTCGCTCACTAGGACTCCAGCCTTCCAGCGATTCCCTCCGTGAAGGAAACCGGAGAGGGGAGCCCTCAACATTATGCTCGCGGTGTCAAGTCTGCCAGGAGCTATTCAGGAGCCATGCCACTTGCAGCAGCTCCAAGCCACGCCCCCCATAGGCTAGTTTTAACCCGAGCTAGTTCCCAAATATTAGCAGCAAAAGATGTGCATCGTGGTGGGGAGTAATGGGGAAACAGATGGAAGCTTTGTTAAATAAAACAACCACGAAGTGTACTGGTTCAGGGTTGTTTTTTTTCTTTTGAGAACTCGAGTGGATAGGTCAGTGTGCAGCATCTATAGCTTGCACTGGGTACCCAGTCACAGAACAAAGGCGGAATTAGGCTCCCTAATGGCTGTGCATAATGCCCCAACTTTAATTTGAACCAATTAGCAGTGAAAAAGAAAATAGCAGTCACAGTTGTAATGAGTTGCTTGCCACTCGATTGGTCATACTTGTCGTTTTCCATTTAGATCAGTATTTAAGGGATCTGGCACAGGATATGGCCATGGGAATTAATGGACGGCAAACCCGCCCCACCAATGGCGAACAAATGGCAGCAGTACAGAGCCATGTGCACGTTGTGCCTGTTTTGACGCTACAATAAGGCTTGTCGCTTCACATCCTGCGTGCGGAGGAGGGAAAAGGTACTGCCTCTAGTATGCAATGGCGGCCTCCTTGCATGATGCATCTTTTCTAGGGGAAGAATCTCTCTCATTAACGCAATGGGATATATGTAACTGGACGCCACTCTACTACACACACTATAGTACAACTTTACCTACTGATCACCCCAGTTAGAGAAAAAAATATATATCGCCTTTTACTGACTCCTACTTACCCCACTGCACTGGATGTACCTACCTAGGCCTCGGATGTGGCCTCGTTCACCTGGTCGAAGGGAAAGGGAAATTCTCTACAGATCGCTAGCACTAGATCCGTCTCGGTGTGGAATACTTACCCGTAAGGGACTCTATTCTTCTTAGGCATGTTTAAATGACAGCAAATTATGCTAATTGTTTGCTACAACGTTTTGCCACAATTACCTTAACACCCCTCATAACGTCACAAACCTTCCAACACTGTCCCTCAATTACGTGATTGTGCTCAATAGTCAAAAGACATTTGTTTGCCATCGATTGGTAATGCTCAATACACAAAATAGCTTGAGATGACGAGGGGCAAGCCATTCCCACCGAGCTGGACAATGGTGTGTCCCGCGGGCATCAGTGAGGACTGTAGGATGTTTTTACCCATGCATCCAAGCCCTACCATAAAACTGTGCAGTACTGGCATGGAAAACATCATGATGGCCAGAACTCCCCAGAGAGTGCACAGGGAAAACATGAAGAATAGGCTGCCACCCATTTTTGCCTATGTTGTGAGCACAGGAGGGCACTGCCTAAAACCACCATTGGGCTACACACACAGTAGCCTGAAACCATTGGAAATGGCAATGCTGATTGCCAAAAAGCAACTCAGAACTGTGGGGAATTCATTTTCTTAATCCCAAAAATGGTTGCATTACCGGTACTCACCACTATCAGAAAGCCGGCGTTTTAAAACCACCAGACTTTTGTGTAAAACTGAACAAATGAAACAAAACCAGACCAAGGAAAGACTTGCTAAGAGGTGGATACAATGTAAAACTATATTCTGAACTGACTTGAAGGAAGTCATTATTTAATGTACATGTAAAAATTGTAAGTTTTGATTTAAACTGGGAACTAAAGTGACATTTAGCTGAAACCTGGCTTAATAAAACTGGATTCTGCCTGACAACTACCCCTGACAGGAGTTGAAACTGGATCAACAGCCACTCTTCCCAGGCCTAGCTGCATCCTGCTGCCCCTTGCCAAAAGGAGTTCACCTCTCTGATTAGATTAGGGGTGGAGCACCTGGGAACTGGAAGGGACAGAACAATGCAACTTCCTTGACTCAGGCAAATTTTATATTGGGGGCGTCGTAAAATAGCTTCCTCTTGTGAGAAACTGGTGGGCAGCTGTGCCTCTGTGAACAAGCTGGCTTGGGGGAAGTGGATAAACCAGTTATTCCACCCTGTGATGTGGGAAGCCACACCCCTTTTTGACCAGAGCATAATTTTAAAAAGATAGATAACTCATAGTGCGGACTTGCCAGAATTATATAAGTAATATCATTATTTTTGTGATTTTTCTGTGAACAATTTAAGAGGCGTTAGGACCCTGTGGTGTATTCTGGGGGGTTGCTAGCGGAAAATAGGGTCTCACTCCAAATGTATGCATGTTAAAAATCTGACACTTTATCATCTGTAACCCATATCCCTGGTGCACATTTGTGTAAAATCTGGAAAGGTTTAGAGGTCGTTATCTGGATGAAAAGGGGAGAATCCTGTCATCAGTGGACACAACATCGTACAAAGCCAGGGATCGGATGGTTTGGTGCTACAGAAAATATGTTAACTGGACCTATAATATTAGAAAAATGGTACATAGATAAATATGTATTTGGGTCAAAAATAGATTTGTGTGCAATCTGACAAGGGGAGGTTCCTCTGACCATAAAACCTACAGCATCACTCTGACTCACATTTCCTTCCCCCAATCAAGGGAGAGAGGAGGAATTGGCCAATGATAAGTGAGAGAGGCAGGTTTAGTTATGACCAACGCACACATCCACTTTCTAAAACACATAAAAAGAGACTGCTGGACAGGTAGAGACATTCAATTCCATGACAGCTTCACATCCAGAGATCCAGACTTCAAATCCATCAATCTCCAGAACCTGTAGCAGAAATTAACTCCAGAATTTGTAGCAGAGAGGCCTGAATCCACCAGCTGAATCCTCTTCAGCAGGCCTCAAAACTAACCAAACTATTCAACAGCCGGGCGAGCTGTTTGAATTTTTGCCGAGAATTTTTGCAAGAACCTGTAGCAGTACCCAGAAAGCAGTGTTACATCCAGAATCCAGAGAGGCTAGACCAGCAGAGCAGAGCTGACCTAGATCGCTGTGAGCAGAACCGGTGCCTGATTGACCCGCCGAGCAGACAGAACCGCAGCCGGACGTGTTGACCAGATCCGTGACGAGACCTAGTTCAAATTTATATTTTGAGTACCTCGCAGAACTGTGCAGAACCAATCTCTTAGTTAAAATAATCTAATCCAAACTATTTTAACCTAAGTAGAACTGCCTCCTAGAAATTGTGTCATCTGTCATTTTTAAAGCTGCACAACTGTCACCTGTCAATTCTGCAGCTGCAAGCTGTCACCTGTCATTTTGAGTTTAATTTAAATCCGGAAAACTACCTTTATTTAATCGTCCGTATCTCTGGAACCGTTTGGGCTAGGAACGAAATTTAACTTTTATCTATCTGAAAGCTTAGAATCTAGGCTTTACAACGAACCTAGAACCGACTTCCTACTCCCTATACTTTTCCCGTA
Organism: Ambystoma mexicanum; assembly: GCF_040938575.1. NCBI lineage: Eukaryota > Metazoa > Chordata > Amphibia > Caudata > Ambystomatidae > Ambystoma > Ambystoma mexicanum. Next base: position 867,319,766 of record NC_090922.1, read on the forward strand.
ATCGTGAGACACGCACTCGCGAAATTTACCCCGATTTGCGATTTGGCCAGATTTCTTCATCTGTAGAAATCAGCAGCTTTTTGCTTCTCTCTGCTAAAATTCGTTTGCAATCTGCTAATCATTCATAGAGTATTGTTAAAGTGAGCCTGAACTAATATAAAGTAGCCATCACCTACCCTGAACCTCTAGAGGGAATTAAAAGCAATTTTAGCACCTTTTCACTTCCTTGCAAACCACATTAAAGTAATTTGCCTGTGTTTAAAACTCATCCCTGTTTTCCCTAAGCTTGCTGGGAGAACTGGAACTGTGAATTGCATTATAAAGTGTGATTTGTTGGGATTCTTGAAGACTGTGTGCTCCCCTTCCATTTCTTGTATTGCATATGGGGGGGGGTTAATTTTCAAAAGAAAAAGTGATCATATTACCTTTTGCTAAAATCATAACAAGTTATTTCTGTACTGCATTTTATTCCACCTTGCATTTCCTTGAAACCATCAAGCATTTTCAGCTACCTCATCCTCTACACTACTCCTAAGTAACCAAATCAGTGTACCCCTGTAACATTATCCATTGTTGATCACAGTCATATTCTGAAGTGTGATATCAGTTATCAATTTATTTATAAAGTGTGATAGATATATATTGTTGAATTGTCCAAATAAACCTTTTAATTTGCAAAACAAACCTACTTCTTGGCTCAGTGGGGTCAGGGGGATTCTAAGAGGGGGGTGTTATACAAGGGTTGTCATCCAGAGTACTGAACTGGATATGAAAATACATCAATAAGGGTTTTCATCAGCATCCCAGACTAGGCATTGACTTAGCTGTATTGTTGATTGAATATCGCTTACAAAAGTGGGGGCTCGGAGCCGGGATATTCTGGGTTAGAGTTACCACTTGTGCAGATTAATACAGTGTGCCAACTGACCAAATACACATATCCGGTTAGATCACCACGCTGTTTTACACTGTGAAAGCATCCCTCAAAGGAACGCTCTAAGGAAACGGTCTGTTTTGCAAAATAAAATACAAACTTCTGTAAGTCAGGAAGGAACTCAAATTCCAGAATGACGACCTTGGTAGATATGAAAATAGCCAGAGAGCACTTCTTACATAAGCTATTTGTGAGAAGTGAGTGGACTCATCAGGACCAAACGGTCTGGTTGCAGGCAATCGCGCAACAGGTCACTGAAACAGGGTCAGATATATGGGGAGATCAGGGTCCCCTACATGTTGCCCTGAGTGAACTATATATGGCCCCTAAGGCCAAAGATGAACATAATAAGATTGCCAGGATAGCGGCATATTTGTATCTATATATGGGAGCCATGCAGGACAAATGTGCTGAAGGCCAAGATCTGGCAAATAGGCAACAGATGGCACTAGAGAAGGCCCAATCTGATCTGGACTCTTCTGAGCAGAGGCTGCTCAGGAGCCAGGAGTCAGAAAAGGACAGCAGACAGTAAAATAAAGGAGGATATGGATGTGCTGCAAAAGGAAAAGGCGGACCAGGATACCAGATTTCTGGCCTTGCAGAAGGAGTACCAAGAAGGTTTGGACTCCCTACTGCAGAGCCAGAAAAAGCTGGAGCAACAATTAGATTTCAATAGAGCATGTGCCGAGCAGGTAGTCACCCTGCAAAGCCACCTAGATAGGGAGAAGGCAGAGAGCAATAAACTGATTTTGAAAGACCTGGATACCCAGGCAGAGTTTGACCAGGAGCGCCAGAAAGCTGGTGCCTTCCAAAGGCAAAGGGACGACCTGGCGGCACAGATGCAGGCTCTTAGTCAGGAAAGGGATACCTTAGGCCAGGAAGTCTGTGTAACGCTCACCTGATTCCCGTAGAGGCGCCGGTCTTGACTGGGCGTATACCGTATCTTCAAAGGTGATGTGTAACACACGGCTGGCTCTTTGGGCTGGACCTCTGTGCACTGTATGTCTGGCTCGAAGGGTAAGATGTCTTAGGTAAGTGAACGCCGTGCTCTCCATCTGCCTCGGGCAGGGTGCTGTAACCAGTTTCTTCACTGGATAAGGGGAGCAGGCCTCTTGACTTCAGAGGACTGCTGTCCGTCGTTTACTGCACGAACGGTAAGTTTCGAGTAATTCTAATGTCTTTAAAGTCTTTAGTAATGATGTTTCTTGTTTTGCAGGGTTCCGGCGATGGCGGATGACGGGCTGAAGTGAGTTGAAGATGGAGCCCGTGTGATGAATAGAAGCGCCTGGAAGCACGTAAGTAAGCGCTTGTTGCCTGCTTCACGATGCGCTCTAACTGTCTTTTTATTTTGCAGGTACAAGTTCGGAGCGGCTGCAGGGTGCCGGAATACCCACTGGGTTAGATGTGGAAAGGAGTAATGGCACGTGAGTATTAAAGTTCCCCAATGTCTTTAAACGCACCTTGTTTTGTCTTCCAGATGTGGGATGCAGCGCCGAAGGCCTCCGGAGCGTGCGAAGAGTTGGTAAGCTTTTGTCTTTCAGATGCCGGAATGCAGTGTGAAGACCTCCGGAGCGCACGAAGAGTAGGTAAGCCTTTGTCTTTCAGATGCCGGAATGCAGCGCGAGGCGTTGGTGACAGCCGATGGACCAGGTAAGTGAAGAGCTGTCACTGAAGACCGTAATGCTAACCTGTTCTTTCTTCTCTTTATAGGTGTTGCTGAAGACTGGATTCAGGATGGTAAGCCTTTTTCCTTAGGCCCAGGATCAGATGCAGAAGACACGATGAGCGTTCTGCTGCAGAGGATGCAGAATAACGCAAAGCAAGATTCATCCATCGGGTGTGGTTTAAATAGCCTCCTGTAGTGCTTGGGTGTCTCCTTCCACAGCCACGCCTAGGTAAGAAAAGAGTTCCTGCTTTCCAGAAGAGTTCCAGTGTTCTGAATCTAGGGAGTGGCTCCTGCCCCACCCAACAGGAAAAGTAGTTCCAAACAGAAGAGGATCAGAGGCTCAACTGGCAGGCAAGTAAGCAGCATGGTCTGCTGCAGGTAAGTCCACCCAAGCATTATGAGCCCGGCGCTTCCAGCGCTGGGACTGGGCATATTTATGAGCCTGGTGCCACTGGCGCCAGGACTGGGTCCAAAAGGTCCCAATTGGGACTGGTTGGTACTCGGAACCTGGGTTATGGATCTGCTTCCAAGGGAGTTGGGAAAACCCTGACCTTTTGGAAGCAGAGATCATGACAGTACCCCCCCCCTCAAGGCCCCTCCCAAACCGGGCTTCTCCGGGGGTTTTGGCTTGTCAGGAAATGTTCGGTGAAATCTTTTGATTAGGCGAGGAGCGTGGACATATTCAGCAGGTTCCCAGGATCTCTCTTGGGGGCCGTAGCCTTTCCAGTCAATTAGGTAAAATAGTTTAGATTTGGAGATCTTGGAGTCCAGAATGCTTTTGACTTCAAACTCGAGTTCCCCATCAACTAGGATAGGTTTTGGAGATTTAGTTAGTCGGGTTTGAGGTTGCACGGTTTTTAATAGAGAGACGTGATAGACCGGATGTATCTTCATGTGCGGGGGCAAGTCCAACTTGACCGCTACTGGATTTACTATGGTAGTGATGGAATAGGGACCAAGGTATCTTGGGTTGAATGTGCGTGGCCCTTTTAGAGGTAGATATTTGGTGGATAACCAGACTTGATCCCCTACTTGATATTGAGGGGCTTCCTTCCGATGTTGATCTGCTCCTTTCCTGTATTGTTCTTTAGCCCTTTGAAGGTGAGAAACAGCTTCCTTAAAGGCTATCCAAAGGATGTCTTTCCAAGTTTTTTCAGTTTGTTGCAGCATGCAGCGTAAATACTGTTCCAGAGTCTGATTGGTCCTCTCGGTTTGTCCGTCGGTCTGAGGGTGGTGACTGGTCGATAGTCTCACATCAATTTGAGCCGACCGACAGCAACTTCGCCAAAAATGAGAAATAAATTGACTACCTCGATCCGAAATTAGAACCGAAGGAAAACCGTGCAGTCGGACGATGTTTTAGAGAAATTCTCGGGCCAGAGTTGCTGCTGTTGGCAAGCCTTTGAGCGGAATGAAATGCGCCATCTTGGAGAATAAGTCCACGATTACTAGAATCGTATTGTATCCGGAGCATGGAGGTAGATCGGTGATGAAGTCCATAGAAAGCGTATGCCAAGGGCGAGGTGGGATGTCAATAGGGCGTAAGAGGCCTGCTGGTCTTTCCTTTTGACTCTTGTTTTGGGCGCATACTCCACAGGACATTATAAAGTCTCTGATATCTTTTTTCCAAGACGGCCACCAGAAGTAGCGCTTGATCTTTTCTGAGGTCTTGGCCATACCGGGATGTCCTTCCATTAAAGAATCGTGATAACAAGAGATTACTTTTTTCTGTAAATCTGTGCTGGGTAGGTATAATCGTTCTTGGAAATACAATAAGTTGTCCTTTACTGCAAATTCCTTTCCCTGCAGATGCCAATTCTGTATGTCTGCTGGAGTTACAAGTTGCCTGGCTTTATCCTTAACTTCCTCTATGGATTCTGTGGCGATTACACCCAGAATTCTTTGTTCGGGAATGATTGGTACAGGTTTAGGGTTGATCAAGTGTTCTTCCACTCCCATCCGAGAAAGGGCATCAGCTTTACCGTTCTTTGTACCAGGTCGATAGGTAATTATGAAGTCAAACTCGGCAAAGAATAATGCCCAACGGAGTTGTCTAGAGGATTGGGCTTTTGCGGTTTTCAAATATTGCAGGTTTCGGTGATCCGTAATCACAGTAACGGTGTGTCGGGCCCCCAGCAGATAATGCCGCCAAGCCTTAAAGGCAGACTTGATAGCCAGAAGTTCCTTGTCAGTAATCGTGTAATTGATTTCAGGAGGCGAGAATTTGCGGGACCAAAATGCCACGGGATGCAACTGATTTTCCTTCCTTTTGTGATAGAACTGCCCCCATGGCAAGGCTTGGCAAGGCTTGAAGCATCAGTTTCCACGATGTAGGGGAGTTCGGGGCGAGGGTGTCTTAAGATTGGTGCAGAGATAAATTTAGTCTTCAAATCCTGGAAAGCTTGTTCCGCCTCGGTAGACCATTCAAAACGTTTGTTTTTCTTTAACAAGGCAGTGATGGGCTGGACTATTCGAGAGAATTCGGGGATAAACCTGCGGTAAAAGTTAGCGAAGCCTAACATGCTTTGCACACCTTTTACGGAGGATGGTGATGGCCATTTGAGAACTGCATCGACCTTCTTTGAATCCATACGCATTCCGGCAGGTGATAATATGAATCCCAAGAATTCAACTTCAGTCACGTTGAAAACACATTTTTCCAACTTAGCGAAAAGTTTGTGTTGACGCAATCTTTCGAGGACCATTTTCACGTGTTTCCGATGTTCAGATTCCGATGAAGAATAAACGAGGATGTCGTCAATGTAAACAACAACACACACATCTATGAGCTCTCTGAGGACATCGTTCATAAAATATTGAAAGGCGGCCGGGGCATTGCAAAGTCCGAAGGGCATGACCTGATATTCAAATAGCCCATACTTGGTGCGGAAGGCCGTCTTCCATTCATCGCCCTCTTTTACTCGTACCAAGTGGTAAGCTCCTCGAAGATCCAGCTTTGTATATATGCATGCTTTTCTGACTTGGTCCAGGAGTTCAGGGATCAAAGGTAACGGATATCTATTCTTAACGGTGATCTGGTTCAGGTAATCTATACAAGTTCTAAGGTCTCCTTCCTTTTTTGGAACGAAGAACAAAGCTGAAGAAGCAGGGGACTTGGAAGGACGAATAAAACCATTTGCCAGGTATTGATCCAGGTATTGTCGAAGGTGAAGGTTCTCAGGCTCGGTGAGGGCATAAATTCTACTACAAGGAGGAGTAGATCCAGGTATCAGGTCTATCTGGCAGTCATAAGACCTATGAGGAGGTAGAGAGTTAGCCTGATCCTTCCGGAAAACATCTTGGTATTCTAGGTATTCGGGAGGTAACTGGGGAGTCTCAGAAGAAATTGCTGCCAATGCAACAGCAGGTGGAGGGTGACAAGTAGAGACACATTCTGGAAACTGGACCGTTCTTGCTCGCCAATTGATCAGAGGATTGTGTTTCTCTAAACAAGGTATTCCTAGAATAATCTGAAACTGAGGGGCCTTGATCACATCGAACACGATCTTCTCATGGTGTCCATCTTGACTTACTAGCGTCACCTCTTGAGTGGTATGCGTTACTGGCCCGGAGGCTATCTGCGTACCATCCACCGTAGTAATGACGTCCTTTACAGCCTTGGGACAAAGAGTTAGATTCATCCTCAAAACCATTTCATGATCCACATAATTGCCGATGGCACCGCTGTCGACGTAAGCTTCAATTGCATGTAATCGATCCGGATTATCAGGGCTAATGAGGACCATAGGTATCACGAAATGCGAGGTCACGGAACTGGTTTTCACGCTCGGCAAGAGGACCTCTATTCTTGTCGGGCGAGGTTGTTTCCCTGCTCAGAGTTTGTAACTTTGGTAACTGCAGCTCCTACTGCCTTCTTGGCAGGTTTCACCGGACAGTCTCGAAGAAAGTGCCCTGAGTTTCCGCAATAGAGGCATAATTGCAACTGTTTTCTCCTTTCCCGCTCCTTTTGTGTTAGAGGACCTTTCAGACCCCCTATTTGCATGGGTTCCCCGGAGTCTACTCCTTTGGAAGGAGTTGGCGGTTTGGTAAATACTCGAGCATGAAACTTGGAACGATCGGCCTTCCTGTTCTGCAGTCTGTGATCTATTTGAACGACTAAGTCTGTATAGTCCGAACAATCTTGTGGGGGATTCACTACTTGGGCTATCACATCTTTGAGCTCTCCACGTAGACCTCTATAAAACAGCGTAATCCTTTTGTCCTCAGGCCATTGAGTTTCCACTATCAGTCTGTTGAAAGACGCAATATAAGCCAAAAGGTCTTGATTACCTTGTCGCAACGAAAGAAGCTCATTGTCCAAGGCCTGCCCCTGTGAATGTCTTGCGAACAGTTTTTCCATACTGAGCTGAAAAGCTTGAAAATCATGGAGGACCGGATCATCTTGATTTACTAGAGGGATCGACCAGTCTGCCGCATTGCCACTAAAGTACGAAAGCTACTTTAGCTTGATCAGTTGGAAAGGCTGCTGGCCGGCATAAGAAATGCAACCGGCACTGATTGATAAATACTGCAAACCTCTTTGGGTCACCAGAAAATCGTTCGGGCGGAGCCAGAGGTACATTCCCAGGTAGGTTGATCTGCACTGGATTCATAGAGGATGTAGAAGGAAGATTTTCCCCAGTTGCGGGTAACGGGTCTGTCCGGCTTGTGACTGTAGCAATTGTCTAGCGAGATCATCTGTTCGCTCCTTGGAAATAATCAGTTCCCTTCTTAGAGCGTTCGTTTCCTGACGGGCTGCATGCACTTCTGCCCTTAGTTCCCCAAGTAACTGGGCTAGCTGGTCGGTATCCGAGGTTTCCATAGCGCCTGGACGGGAGTTTTGTGGAAGGCTTTGCGTTCTGTAGCGCTCACCTGATTCCCGTAGAGGCGCCGGTCTTGACTGGGCGTATACCGTATCTTCAAAGGTGATGTGTAACACACGGCTGGCTCTTTGGGCTGGACCTCTGTGCACTGTATGTCTGGCTCGAAGGGTAAGATGTCTTAGGTAAGTGAACGCCGTGCTCTCCATCTGCCTCGGGCAGGGTGCTGTAACCAGTTTCTTCACTGGATAAGGGGAGCAGGCCTCTTGACTTCAGAGGACTGCTGTCCATCGTTTACTGCACGAACGGTAAGTTTCGAGTAATTCTAATGTCTTTAAAGTCTTTAGTAATGATGTTTCTTGTTTTGCAGGGTTCCGGCGATGGCGGATGACGGGCTGAAGTGAGTTCAAGATGGAGCCCGTGTGATGAATAGAAGCGCCTGGAAGCACGTAAGTAAGCGCTTGTTGCCTGCTTCACGATGCGCTCTAACTGTCTTTTTATTTTGCAGGTACAAGTTCGGAGCGGCTGCAGGGTGCCGGAATACCCACTGGGTTAGATGTGGAAAGGAGTAATGGCACGTGAGTATTAAAGTTCCCCAATGTCTTTAAAAGCACCTTGTTTTGTCTTTCAGATGCGGGATGCAGCGCCGAAGGCCTCCGGAGCGTGCGAAGAGTTGGTAAGCTTTTGTCTTTCAGATGCCGGAATGCAGTGTGAAGACCTCCGGAGCGCACGAAGAGTAGGTAAGCCTTTGTCTTTCAGATGCCGGAATGCAGCGCGAGGCGTTGGTGACAGCCGATGAACCAGGTAAGTGAAGAGCTGTCACTGAAGACCGTAATGCTAACCTGTTCTTTCTTGTCTTTATAGGTGTTGCTGAAGACTGGATTCAGGATGGTAAGCCTTTTTCCTTAGGCCCAGGATCAGATGCAGAAGACACGATGAGCGTTCTGCTGCAGAGGATGCAGAATAACGCAAAGCAAGATTCATCCATCGGGTGTGGTTTAAATAGCCTCCTGTAGTGCTTAGGTGTCTCCTTCCACAGCCACGCCTAGGTAAGAAAAGAGTTCCTGCTTTCCAGAAGAGTTCCAGTGTTCTGAATCTAGGGAGTGGCTCCTGCCCCACCCAACAGGAAAAGTAGTTCCAAACAGAAGAGGATCAGAGGCTCAACTGGCAGGCAAGTAAGCAGCATGGTCTGCTGCAGGTAAGTCCACCCAAGCATTATGAGCCCGGCGCTTCCAGCGCTGGGACTGGGCATATTTATGAGCCTGGTGCCACTGGCGCCAGGACTGGGTCCAAAAGGTCCCAATTGGGACTGGTTGGTACTCGGAACCTGGGTTATGGATCTGCTTCCAAGGGAGTTGGGAAAACCCTGACCTTTTGGAAGCAGAGATCATGACAGTCTGCCACTTAAAAAGGAAAATGGAAGAAAATCACCTGGCCCTCCAGGGACTGGGTGACCTCCAAAAAGAACACCAGAACTTGTTAGAGCACACCAGGAGGGTGGAGGATGCTCTGGCGAGAAAGGAGCAGGCCAATAGGGACACAGCTCAGGAGGTAAAACTCCTGCAGCAGAGACTAGCCCAGTACTCCAGGACCAATCAGGAGGCACAGAGAGAAAATGAGGCTCTCTGTCAGCACAATGATAGGCTCCAGCAACAGGTAGCGATGCAGGAGAGGCTGATAGAGTCTAGTAAGGCCTTAACTGAGGAACTGAAAGCGCAGGCTCTTACATTGCAACAGGGAGCAGGGGCTGATAGAGACGAGGTGCGCTGGGGAAGGGAAACGCCTGAGCATAACCTCAGGAGCCCTGGTACCAGAGGCCTTCATCCCTCCCAGTCCCTGGACTCTGCCACCCCCATGTCCCCCTCGCGCACATGAGCCCAGGGCCACGGAGATGGCAGATTACTATCCAGCTAGAAGTATGGGGCTCATAGGCCAGTACCTCCCAGGAATGGATGGGCGAGCATCCGGATATGGGCACCCAAGCACAGTGCAATTTAGTGGGAAACCCCAGGAGAGTAGGCCCATTAAGGGCATCCTGAAAACCTCTGCCCAGTTAGGTCAGTGGGGGGTACCCATCAATTCCTGGCAGCAAGGAGGGGTCTGAAGACTCCTCTGAGCATTACAGGGCACAGGAGACCAGGTCCCCACATTCTGCCAGCCATTCCCAGGCTCGCAGAATCCGGGAAAACCTGGAAGATCAGACGGGCACCTCTGAGAGCAGCGCTTCTGAGTTGGAGGATGAATGGACCAGGGTTACCTGAACCAAATAGGGCAAAAAGGGCCTTGCTTAAGGACCCATTGAAACAAATAAAGGCAATAAGGAGTGTCATCACGCCTTATCATAAGAACGCCAAGTATTCTGTTTGGGAACACTTGGAGCTCTATGAGCAAATGATGGAGACTTTCCATTTGAAGGACAGCCAAAGCTGTATTCAATATGTAAAGTGGACCTTCTCACCCGAATACTCCAGTTTCTTTGCAGGGCTGGAGGATCAAAACCATTCAAGGTGGTCCACATACAGGGTGGCCATCTTGAAACATTTTTCTGTGCACAGAAATCCTCAAGAGGCTCGCAAGGCAGCCTACAATTTGCAATGTGGGGAGGATCAGGCCCCACAAGAGTTTGTGCAAGAATTAAAGCGTGCTTTTGCGCAGACCACCAGAAGGGTGCGCACGGATAGCAGAGAATTTATCAATACTTTTTTCCATGCCTTACCCAAATACATAATGACCCAGCTCGTGAGAGATTTTCATGAGAAAAGATCTTTAGACTGGGTCATTGAACAGACTACCCGGATCTATGAGGTGCAGAAGCCCATCAAAAATAAAAATAACGCGCCGAAAAACCCCAAAACCAACAGCACCCCTGCTGCTGCCAAGGTGGCAGAGGTAAAGGTTGCCCCCATTTTAGATTTGGAGCTGGGGGGCCTAAAAACCTGCCTGCACCAAATAATTCACAGCCCAGAAGGCCCTCGTGCCAGTCACAGACAGGGAGTCGAGGAGGTAGTCCCACAAATGGGGTCCCCCTCTCCCCTGACTATGTAAGTCCCCGCTACAAGGGAAACCGACCAATCCTGGGTTATGTGTGGACTCCTCCAGCCCAAGGGGGGGATCCAGCCAAGCACCTAACCCAGGGAACTTCCCGCCCAACTTCTCACAGGAGGGCAGAAATTCTCCAAATCCTGGGCAGAACTTTTTCCCCAGGTATCCACCCAATTTACAGCCCCAAAATCATCCATCCTTCTTGCCCCAATTCCCTGAGCCCAGACAACCTAATCCGGGAGAGGGGAGGCCAAGGGTGGAGGGGTACCAAAATCTTCCCAACCAGGGGTACTACCAGAGAAGGGATAGCTACCCTTCCCGGGATCAGCCCAGGGGAGAAAATAGAGCCCCGTATCAGCCTGAGCGGGTTTCACAACTTGAGCGCCAGGTCCAAAATATGGCACGAGATCTGGGTCACATACTGAGGGCTCAACAGAACCCTCAGATGAGCATGCCACCGCAGAATGCCCCAAACTCTGGACCTGGTGCTCCAGAACAATGACGGGGGCAGCACCCCGATAACCCACCGGTTCCCATGGAGGAGGCACAAGGGGAAGGGGGGTGTAAAGCCTTGGAGGAAGCTTCCTTCCCAACTTGTAAAGAGCCCCTGGAAAACCAGGAACCGGAAACAAAATCTCCTGCCCCTGAAAGCGTGCCTCCCAAGGAGCAGAGGGGGGGGTAGGAGAAACAAAGGACCCAAACAGACCCACTTTATGGAGGAGGTTCAGGTCTTCCAATCTGAGGGAGAGGGATCCTCAGAAGATCCTGGGAAAAGGATCTTCTCCTTCAGAGATGGGGGAACTCCTCCCAAGGAAAAATAGGTCCCAAGGGATTCCCATCCAGAATGGGGAGATGTGGAGACTGAGCTACCGCCGCCCATCATCTCATCCCAGGACCGACAATAACAAAATCCCAAGGGTCAAACCCATCCTGATGACTGCCTCCAAAAAGGGCGGGGCGGCCCAGAACCGGAACCAGGGGAACCCACAATGGCTCTGATCTCCAGTTGCCAACTTTTTCTTTCAGATTCCCAAGGCTCTCCACAGAATTTTGCCAAATCTCTTCGCTAGCAATGTCCAAAACCAGAAAGTTAGCCAACCAGTTGTCCAAAAATGTGCATTATCTGTGCCCCCTTGAGGAGAAGGAGGGAAGATACTATGCCCCGGCACAAGTACAGGGGCAGGGTACAATTTTGGCACTGGTGGACACTGGATCCCAAGCTACGCTTCTGTCCAAAAGGGCCTTTGAGGAACTAAATGCAGGAAGGGGGGAGAATTACCGAATTCCTCTCACCTCTCTTCCTGGACAACTGCAGAACTTTGATGGGAAGGAAATTCCCGTTGAGGGGACTGCAGACTTGGACATTAAAATTGGGTGACACAAGGTGAAACACCCGGTCATAGTAGTGACTCCAGAGGGCACCCCTTGTTTACTAGGGAATGACCTCCTGAGAAGGTTGTCACCCCTAATAGATTGTGTAAACAAGGTCCTCTGGACCCAGACTAGCCGACCAATAAAATTAAAGCAGAGTGTCAACCATGTTAGTTTAAACGGCACCTGCCACATGGTTGAACAAAAATCTGACCAAGTAGAATTTCACTTCCAGAACAACCAAACTCCAGACGTGACAGTAATAGCAGTAGGACAACAGACTGGTGATGGGGGGGTCCTCTCTATTTCTGAAAATCAACCTTCCTCCCAGTTTAAGGTGGTATTCCACACTGGAAGGAAACACCCTGAAATTCTTTACTAATCCACAATCAGAAACTCCCACTCCTATAGTCCAGAAAGATGTGAAATCAGCTCAGAGCCTGGCTGATATTCAGCAAATTGGAGAGCAGTTGTTCATCCCTGTCCAGTTAAATGATGGGAAGGACTCTGTTCTCGCTTGAGTGTGTGTGAACAACGGTAAGAGCTTCATCAGCGAAGCCATGTTCCGCCAACTCCCAAAAGATCCAGCCATTCCCACATTCAAACTGATAGACAAATGGGAAATGGACCTGGAAGCACCTAATTCCAAACATCTCCTGCCAAGCAGGTCTATGCTCAAAATCTCCATTGGCAACAAGAGCATAGTCCATAATTGTTGGGTCGTGCGAGACGTCAGTGCCGCCTTTTACTTAGGCAGTGACATTCTCAATCGCTTTGCCATTAGTTTGGACCTAATAAACTTCAAAGCTTGGTCCCGATTAGCGGATAATCCCATGGGATTTGAGGATCCAGAAAAAGCATTTAGGTCAGCTCAATTGCTACCTTATGCAGTTGAAATTCTTATCAAAGAGGAAGTCACCATCCCAGAAAGGACCCGACAATTCTCCCTGGAAGTGAAAGTTAAAAGAGGACAAAAATTGAAAAACCCTGATGCTTATATCCATCTAAATGCTTCTCTCCAACAGCAAGGGTTAGGGGTAAACCCAACACCATTAGTCAACATAGAACATGACACCATTCCAATAGAGGTGGATAACAGCGACTTAAAGAGTATTACTCTACCCGCAGGCACCATTATTGGAATGGCGGTTGATGACCGACATTTCTCCATTGATTTAGGAAATGAACTGTTAGGACCAATCCCCAAGGACTGTTTTGACAATGACAGTGATGACGACACAACACCAGACAGGATGTTCACCTGGCATGGGGGGAACTTCCTGGTGTACACTTCTTGCCCTTATGGTAAGGAAGATGTGACTTGTGACTTCAGGAGGGATGAGGTGATTTTCCAGGTCCATGAGGGCTGCCTTTCCCACCTGAAGCCTCCAGTCCAAATCAGCACTCTGACCAGGGACTTCTCCACCCAGCTGGAGGAGGCCGCTGAGATAGCCAAACCAGAAGTCTTTCCAGGCTTCAGGCAGATGGTGGAAGAGAGAGTCAACCTAGCTGATGCCTGTGTGACTCTGGAACAGAAGCAAAAGTTGAAACAAGTTTTCTTGGATTTCCAAGATCTCTTTGCGGTAGACTCATATGACTGTGGTCGCACCAACATCCACACCACAACAATTCCCACGGACCCTGGAATGACTCCAGTGTTTGTGAAGCAATATCGTTTGCCTCTTGCATCCATGGAGTCCCTTACTGAAATAATTAAGAACCTTGAGCCCCGGGGATTAATCCGTCCAGTACACAGCACCTTCAATAATCTGGTGCTGGGAATATTGAAGCCAAACGGCCAGTGGAGACTCTGTGCCGACCTTGGGGAGCTCAACAAACGGGTCCATACTTCCCGATGGCCTCTGCCCTACATTGACCAGGGGCTGGCCCAGATTCAGGGGTCACAGGTATTCACAGCAATAGACCTGACCAATGGATACTGGACCGTGCCTGTCAGTAAGGAGGACCAATGCAAACTGGCTTTTACCTTTGGGGGCCAGCAGTGCACATGGACCCGGACTCCCTTCGGATACCTCAACTCCGGCAATTAATTCAACATTTTCCTACATAAGGCCATGCCCGACCTGGGTGCGAGGGGTAACCTGGCTTATGTAGATGATGTCCTCATCAAAAGTTCATCTGTGGAAGAACACATAGCAGAGATCCGTTATGTTCTGACGCAGTTGAGGGTCGCCGGAGCAAAACTTTCCTTTCAGAAAGCACAGTGGTGTAGAACCCGTGTTAATTTCTTGGGGCATGAGATTACTCCTCAGGGTCTCTGTCCCCAGGAAAAGAAAGTGGAAGCACTTCAGAAGCTGAAAGACCCCACAACTCTGCGGGAACTAAGGAGCCTCCTTGGACTGACTAATTACAGCAGAAACAAGGAGTTCTTCCTGGAGACAGGGTTCTCTAATACGTGCTTGATGGCAGTATTATACCAAAAGCATGACAAGGTCAATAAAGTAATCTCCTATGCGAGCAAAACTTTATCCTCTGTGGAGGAAAAATTCAACGATTGTGAGAAGGCACTCCTGGCAACGATGTGGACATTGAAGAATTACCGCCCGTTTATCCAGGGGGGAACACATCATAGTGGAGACTCCACACCAGCCCCTGCAATATCTCCAAAGTGACAGAATCCGGGCCGTAAATGTGAGTAATTCCCGAATTACTTCCTGGATTCTGTCAATGCAAGGCTTTCCTGTGGAGGTCAGATATGGCCAAAACAAGAAGAGTCCCCTCGCGCAAGGTCTGGCTGACTTGCATGATTGTGCCAGAGAAAACTGTCTCGAGGACGAAAGTCTAAAAATCAAGGACAACATGGAGGCATACCTCAATTCCCCACACAAAGTCTTTGAAGAAGACAAGTGTGAGGGAATTCCCACTGTCTACGTGGATGGATGCTCTTACCATGTTGACAACAACGGGGAGAAAGAACTGGTGGCCGGCGTAGGGAATGCATGGGTGAAGGAGTTTCCAGAACCATCCGCTGGATACAAAATTGGTCCCCGAAGTAGTCAGGTGGCAGAATTGATGGCTGTGCATCAGGCCATCCTCACTGCTGTCCAACATCAGCTCCAAGAACTGGTCATAATCACAGATTCGAATTATGTACGGAACAGGTTCGTGGAGCACCTGGTTAATTGGAAAACCAGAGGCATGTTATGTGCTAACAACAAACCCTTGAAACATGGGAAGTTGATCCAAAACATTGATGATCTGGTCACCTTGAATGGGATGACCATCTATTGGAAAAAGATCAAGGGTCATTCCAAAGTAGAGGGACCAGACAAAACTGGAAATTACTTAGCTGTTCAGCTGGCCAAAACCGGGGCCATCCAAGGGGATCTAATAGAAATAGAGTCCCTGTTGGGGGAAATCCAGGTCACTGCTATCACTAGGTCCCAGACAAATGCTCACAATGATCTTTCAACTGCACAATGGAGTAAGGAGACCCCTGATGCTGATTTAATTACAGCTCAGAAGGGGGATCCAATTATTGGTAAGTTTTACCAACACCTTGAGGAACCTGAGAACTTCCCCCTGACGGATACCGATTACATTGGGAAAGAGGACCTAAGAGTGTTGATGAAATGTCCAAAGATGTTCCGAATCCAAGACGGTTTGCTGGTAAGGAAATCCAAAGCTGGCCACGATCAGTGGGTGGTTCCTAGCTCATTCCGAAGCCTGATGTTAAGTCACGCCCATGATGCGGCCACCGCCGGTCATAGGGGGTTTCACAAAACACTGGAAATCTTAAGAGAGGTTGCATACCGGCCACACATGGGGCAGGACCTCGACCAATACTTGAAGGGGTGTCTTGTGTGTGCACAATTTCAGACTTCATCCCTCACGCACCGTGCACCTCTCCAAAAGTGGGGGATGACACTGCCATGGTCAGATTTGCAAATCGACTTTGTAGGCCCTGTAATTCGCTCGTCTAGAGGAAACAAGTACATGTTGACCGTTACATGCTTGTTTACCAAGTGGGTGGAATGTCTCCCAGCCCCAAACTGCAAGGCAGAAACAGCAGCTGCCCTGATGATTAACCACATCTTTTCCCGTTTTGGTCTACCTCAAAGGATTGAGTCAGACAGAGGTAGCCACTTCACCAGTGAAGTAATGACAAAGATGTGGGAGATACTGGGGGTTAAAAGGAAGCTACACATTGCTTACAGGCCAGCTTCTTCTGGAGCAGTGGAGAGATACAACTGAACCATTGTGAGCATATTAAAAAGGTTTGTGGCAGATTCTGGGCCAAGTTGGGATATCCGACTACCTCTGGTCCTAATGGCCATCAGATCTACCCCTTCATCTGCAACTAAAATGTCACCATTTGAGTTGATGACTGGACGCAAGATGGTGCTTCCCCAGCATTTGCTCTACAGGACTCAAGAGCAGACACTGATAAATGCCTCCACAACTCATGAGTATGTGGAGAATTTAAGGAAACACCTTCAGCATGCTTTTGCCTATGCTCAGCAGAATCTAGACAGATCAGCCGAGAGCATGAAGACCCACTATGATTCAAAAACTACTTGAACGGAATATAAGGTGGGTGATCGGGTCTATCTATACAATTTCCAAAGGAACCAGGCCAAACAGCGAAAATTCTTTCCTACATGGAAGGGACCGTTTGAAATTATATACAAGATCTCCCCTGTTGCCTATAAGATCTGCATCCCCAAAGGCAGTCTGGCGGAAGGGGAAGACAAGTGGGTACATATAAATCAGCTAAAGTGTTGCCATCCCAAGCACACTCTGCAACAACTGGAGGAATCCACTGGAATCCCAGAGGGGGCCGCTCCAGAGTAATTCAGTTCCAACCCTAAAATATTCCACATATAGCATATAAAATTCTGTGATCCTTGTATATATATATATATGTTCTTGTCTCCTAATTTAAAAAAGAAAATATATATGTTCATATCTTCTGATTCATAAAATGTATAGGTTCGCCACACCATTAATAGTGGTGAAGAAATGTCTACGAATAGGTATTGCCGCTTTGCTTTATCATCCTAGGAGAGATGAAACCATGGAGACTGACCAAGGAGGACGACCGGGAGCAGAGACCCGAGGGTCCCGGGGTACCGCCCAATCCTCCCATCAGGACCAGCAAGGAGAACTGATTGATCGACTGGAGGGAGGAAAAGATGCTGAACTGTGCCATCCATGTAATTGGAAGAAGAGGAGGCGAACATCCCAGATCTTGCGAGTTCCATCAGCGAAAGGACAGAATGGCCATCGCAAGAGGGGGGACTTGTGGGATGTTTTTACCCATGCATCCAAGCCCTACCATAAAACTGTGCAGTACTGGCATGGAAAACATCATGATGGCCAGAACTCCCCAGAGAGTGCACAGGGAAAACATGAAGAATAGGCTGCCACCCATTTTTGCCTATGTTGTGAGCACAGGAGGGCACTGCCTAAAACCACCATTGGGCTACACACACAGTAGCCTGAAACCATTGGGAATGGCAATGCTGATTGCCAAAAAGCAACTCAGAACTGTGGGGAATTCATTTTCTTAATCCCAAAAATGGTTGCATTACCGGTACTCACCACTATCAGAAAGCCGGCGTTTTAAAACCACCAGACTTTTGTGTAAAACTGAACAAATGAAACAAAACCAGACCAAGGAAAGACTTGCTAAGAGGTGGATACAATGTAAAACTATATTCTGAAATGACTTGAAGGAAGTCATTATTTAATGTACATGTAAAAATTGTAAGTTTTGATTTAAACTGGGAACTAAAGTGACATTTAGCTGAAACCTGGCTTAATGAAACTGGATTCTGCCTGACAACTACCCCCGACAGGAGTTGAAACTGGATCAACAGCCACTCTTCCCAGGCCTAGCTGTCCCTGCTGCCCCTTGCCAAAAGGAGTTCACCTCTCTGATTAGATTAGGGGTGGAGCACCTGGGAACTGGAAGGGACAGAACAATGCAACTTCCTTGACTCAGGCAAATTTTATATTGGGGGCGTTGTAAAATAGCTTCCTCTTAGGAGAAACTGGGGGGTAGCTGTGCCTCTGTGAACAAGCTGGCTTGGGGGAAGTGGATAAACCAGTTATTCCACCCTGTGATGTGGGAAGCCACACCCCTTTTTGACCAGAGCATAATTTTAAAAAGATAGATAACTCATAGTGCGGATTTGTCAGAATTATATAAGTAATATCATTATTTTTGTGATTTTTCTGTGAACATTTTAAGAGGCGTTAGGACCCTGTGGTGTATTCTGGGGGGTTGCTAGCGGAAAATAGGGTCTCACTCCAAATGTATGCATGTTAAAAATCTGACACTTTATCATCTGTAACCCATATCCCTGGTGCACATTTGTGTAAAATCTGGAAAGGTTTAGAGGTCGTTATCTGGATGAAAAGGCGAGAATTCTGTCATCAGTGGACACGACATCGTACAAAGACAGGGATCGGATGGTTTGGTGCTACAGAAAATATGTTAACGGGACCTATAATATTAGAAAAATGGTACATAGATAAATATGTATTTGGGTCAGAAATAGATTTGTGTGCAATCTGACAAGGGGAGGTTCCTCTGACCATAAAACCTACAGCATCACTCTGACTCACATTTCCTTCCCCCAATCAAGGGAGAGAGGAGGAATTGGCCAATGATAAGTGAGAGGGGCAGGTTTAGTTATGACCAACGCACACACCCACTTTCCAAAACACATAAAAAGAGACTGCTGGGACAGGTAGAGACATTCAATTCCATTTGCTGCGGAGCATGCTGACCGACGACTTCACATCCAGAGATCCAGACTTCAAATCCATCAATCTCCAGAACCTGTAGCAGAAATTAACTCCAGAATTTGTAGCAGAGAGGCCTGAATCCACCAACTGAATCCTCTTCAGCAGGCCTCAAAACTAACCAAACTATTCAACAGCCGGGCGAGCTGTTTGAATTTTTGCCGAGAATTTTTGCAAGAACCTGTAGCAGTACCCAGAAAGCAGTGTTACATCCAGAATCCAGAGAGGCTAGACCAGCAGAGCAGAGCTGACCTAGATCGCTGTGAGCAGAACCAGTGCCTGATTGACCCGCCGAGCAGACAGAACCGCAGCCGGACGCGTTGACCAGATCCGTGACGAGGCCTAGTTCAAATTTATTTTGTGAGTACCTAGCAGAATTGTGCAGAACCAATCTCTTAGGTTAAAATAGTTTGGATTAGATTATTTTAACTAAGTAGAACTGCCTCCTAGAAATCGTGCCGTCATTTTTAAAGCTGCACAACTGTCACCTGTCAATTCTGCAGCTGCATGCTATCACCTGTCATTTTGAGTTTACTTTAAATCCGAAAAACTACCTTTATTTAATCGTCCGTATCTCTGGAACCGTTTGGGCTAGGAACGAAATTTAACTTTCATCTATCTGAAAGCTTAGAATCTAGGCTTTACAACGAACCTAGAACCGACTTCCTACTCCTTATACTTTTCCCGTAATCGCGAGACACGCACTCACGAAATTTACCGCGATTTGCGATTTGGCCAGATTTCTTCATCTGTAGAAATCAGCAGCTTTTTGCTTCTCTTTGTTAAGATTCGTTTGCAATCTGCTAATCATTCATAGAGTATTGTTAAAGTGAGCCTGAACTAATATAAAGTAGCCATCACCTACCCTGAACCTCTAGAGGGAATTAAAAGCAATTTTAGCACCTTTTCACTTCCTTGCAAACCACATTAAAGTAATTCGCCTGTGTTTAAAACTCATCCCTGTTTTCCCTAAACTTGCTGGGAGAACTGGAACTGTGTAT
This sequence comes from Ambystoma mexicanum, assembly GCF_040938575.1. Lineage (NCBI taxonomy): Eukaryota > Metazoa > Chordata > Amphibia > Caudata > Ambystomatidae > Ambystoma > Ambystoma mexicanum. The sequence goes on from NC_090922.1 coordinate 867,339,374, forward strand.
TGCATTATAAAGTGTGATTTGTTGGGATTCTTGAAGACTGTGTGCTCTCCTTCCATTTCTTGTATTGCATAGGGGGGGAGTGAATTGTCAAAACCATTACCTTTTGCTAAAATCATAACAAGTTATTTCTGTACTGCATTTTATTCCACCTTGCATTTCCTTGAAACCATCAAGCATTCAGCTACCTCATCCTCTACACTACTCCTAAGTAACCAAATCAGTGTACCCCTGTAACATTATCCATTGTTGATCACGGTCATATTCTGAAGTGTGATATCAGTTATCAATTTATTTATAAAGTGTGATAGATATATATTGTTGAATTGTCCAAATAAACCTTTTAATTTGCAAAACAAACCTACTTCTTGGCTCAGTGGGGTCAGGAGGATTCTAAGAGGGGGCTGTTATACAAGGATTGTCATCCAGAGTACTGAACTGGATATAAAAATACATCAATAAGGGTTTTCCTCAGCATCCCAGACTAGGCATTGACTTAGCTGTATTGTTGATTGAATATCGCTTACAGGACACTGTACAATGTTGCACCCATGGGACACCAAAACCTCCCTCTGCTGATTGGCAACCCCCAGCTTTCTTCTCACGCCTTGCTGCCAAGTGTGATCTGAAAAAACTATACCACACTGTGGCTGGTGTTTAATTAACGGTATTTAATTTTGTTGGGATGTATGTTCAAATCCCTGCCGCTCCTAAACGATTCATGTTGCAGAAAATATATTAGAACGCAGAAAATGTGCAGGGGTGGTGTAAGGAGAGGGGGGAGCTATGGGTAGAAGTAGTTGGCGGGAGATGCATGTATTTTAGGAGTTTATATAGGGGAAGACCAACCATTGCTTTGCGATCATGCCACTTGGAATACATTGCATGTGTGTGATATTTACAACTCAAATTAGTGCTGAATCTAAGAGTAGGCCTGAATCCTAGCATGCCGTGTTGGAGACGCAGAACAACAAGGCTTCTTCTCTTGCTTGATTATCGCATTCCACTTCCCAGGAGCAGCAAGGAACACGCACGTACCCCCACATATAAGTGTATCAAGCTAGCGCCTTCAACAATCAGGTAGGGATGTCAGAAGTTGAACGGGAGACTGGCTGCAGCCCAGTATGAAGGCCATATCCATGTGAGCCGGGGCAGAGGCCTTGAGCTGCCCAAACAGAAACTGAGATTTAGGGCACTAGGAACCCCCCCCCCACCCCAAAAGAATGGTCATTCTATTTGAACTACCTACCAGATGTGCAGGAATAGTGCTCTTAAATCCATCATGAACTAGATGGATTAGTGGGACACCAGGTCTGTTTTCCGGGAGAGATAACTGATACAGGGGGGAGCAGAGCACAAACAGGTCAGTGATTTGTACCAGGGAGAGCAAAGGGTGATGCCAAATTATAGGATTGTGACAGGAGGCATGATGGGGGTGCCTACGTGTCTAGGATGAGAAAAGAGTTTTGAAAGGACCAGGCTGACCTCGAAGTTATCTACGGAATTCATGTTGACGACCAGGTGCACATCACGTGATTAGGAGCGAAGATAAGATGGTGTCTCTTAAGCTTAACCAATTCCTTTACAGCACTCTGAAATTAAGGGGACGTTACCCATGTGTGGAGATGATGGAGGAGAAGACAACGACCAATCGGCGAAGGGTCCATATGTAACTATTGGCATGTAAATAGGTGGCAGCCAATGAGGGTGTGGGATTAATACTGTATATTGAATGCGTCACGAATGATGATTTTTGTGTTTATAAGATTAACTACATTTTGAGGAGTTGAGAGAGATCTGTGACAGTGGGCTTGTAATACCCTGTCGCCATTTGTTTTTGTATACAAAATAAAGCTTGTGTTCTTCTCAGAAAAAAGGGTGAACTTGCTTTTTTCCCTAGCAGGTTGTTTTTTCTATGTCTGGTTGTTGTGGAGTTAACCTACAATTTCTATTTCTCTGTCAATTCTCCTTGTGCACCCAGATGTCTAGCTTGTTGGCCTCGAAAATATCTTTTCGGCAGACTTCGCTGTGGCTGCATTCTCCTGGGAAACCTCTGCCGTGCAACATTCCAACACACTGTTTCTGCTAAATGTTCAAGAAATACATACTGCTCGTCACACACAGGCCTGCAGCTCTTCTCCTATGAGCTGTCTACTAGAAATGCTTTAACGTGGGTCTACAACCAAATGACTTCTTTACTGTTCACAAATTGCTAAAAAAAAGCCCCCTTGACGTAAGCCCCCCTATAACATCTTGGACCCCCACCCTGTGCCCGCTTCTCACTACACCTTCTCTGCCCAAAGCACCCACCCTTCATTGAGTTTCACCATGGGACTTCTCACGTTGCGCCTGCTTCTATGTTGTTATACACAAGCAGTGCCATGTTCAGTGACGTCCTCACCCTGATGTTACCCACCACGTCATCTTTGACATGTCCACATTACTTGCGAAATTGGTACGTATGCTGTCCCCCCTGGGCAGAGTGCAATCTGGACCTTTTTACAACATTCTCCCCCACCCCCCTCTCCTTCGATCACCACATTTTGGGCTAGGTGCTGCTTGCTATTTTCCTTCAGAATCCACACTTTCTGCAAACTCTCCCCTTGAGCTTCATGTTATGCTAACAGAACTTGTTGAACACGTGTACGCCCTATGGCATCTTGGTGCTGGTAGCATGATAGACAATGTTAATGATGGAGCTGAACATTTTAGAATAATGTCGTTTTTAGTAGCCGTCGGAAGACAAGGTGATCAGCAAGTCCCCGTAGTGCAAGGGGAAGGTCGTTCCAGGCTTTGGCGGACATAACTGAGAAGGCACATCCTCCTGCTCGGGCAAGTCGATAGCGAGGAACCGCTACCAAAAGTGCCGACTGGGAGCGCAGAGATCGATTTGGCACATAGCGCAGAAATTTGGTTTGAAGGTATTCCACTGCAAGACCATAGAAGGCTCGGCTGACCATACACATGGACTTAAAAGAGATCCGGTCTGCCACAGGAAGCCAATGCAATTTCTTTAACAGTGGGGAAATGTGGACTCCAAAAGGATGGTGAAGAATAGCTCTGGCCGCCGCATTCTGGAGTAACTGTAGTCGCTTGATCAGGTAACAGGGTTGAGCCAGGTAAAGTGAGTTGCCGTAATCCAATGCACTCAGGACCAAGGCTGCAACCTCTGGGACTAGGCATGCTACAGGGATAAAAGGAAGAACCTTTCGAAGAATGCAGAGCTTGAAGTGGCCAGATTTGCACACCGCTGCCACCTGCTCATCCATGGAGAGGGGTACAGAGAACTAATCCCCAGATTTCTGACTGACATTACAGGAGTGGGAAGTGGGCCAAGAGAGGAAGGCCAAAACTCGGTGGTCCAAAATCGTTGGGGAGATGTAGTACCCACAACTAAGACGTTAGTCTTACTACCGTTCAGCTTTAGCCAATTTATCCTCATCCAAGTCACCAGATCCTCGAGAAATGTTTTGTGGCAGGTAGCTGTCTCAGATTGAGTAAGGTCCAAGCGGACCAGAATTTGGGTATCGTCTGCATAAGAATAATAGCAGAACCCATAAAATTGGATGAGGAGCAGGAGGGGTCTAATGTAGACATTGAACAGGATAGGGGACAGTGCCGACCCCTGAGGGGCCCCACAGAATAATGGGACTGCATCAGAGCAAAAGGGAGGCATAGTGACTGATTGAGAACGATCGGCCAATGAGGCCTTAAACCAGTCAAGACTTGGCTGGAGAGGCCGGCCGCAGAAAGACGGGAGATCAGGGTAGAATGGTTGACTGTGTCGAACTGAGCTGAGAGATCTAACAGAACTGCTCCGACACCGCCCTAATCAACCAAGCGCACCAGGTTGTCTAGTACTGAATTCAGTACAGATAAGTCCCTCTCCCAGGTCTGAAACCGGATGTCAGGATGGTCATTTATGTCCTCTTCTTCCACTGAGGACTGTCTCTCCCACCTCCCCTTCTTCCTCACCTCTGCTTTTCCACCGAAGAGCTGGCTTCTTTCTTCCTTTTGGTCTGACTCCTTCTTTTTTTTTATGTAGATAAGGGCGGCCGCGGAAGGATGCCACAGTGTCACTTTATAGGTAAACTGTGGCTATTCTCCGCGGTCACCAAGAGGAGGGGAAAAAGCCAGTGGCACAAAAAACCCTAAGAAGTCTCCATAGGATAAGGTGAAGTAGTCGAGTTCTGGTAGACTTTGGAGGAGATATCAAGAAGAGAGTCTCGAGGTCTGGATAGTAGCGGAAAGAATGCTGGGGTTGGAGATTCAACGTGAGTAATCCTCGGAAAATGTTGACAGGAGCACAAGAAGCGGCTCTGGCTGGAACCCAGAGCCCGGGTTGAGGAGGCAGTCCAGGGACAGGTGCGGGTCAATAAACACAATGGCATACAACAATGGCGAAAGGAGAAGGCGGAGCAATCCAAGTAGCAGGCCAGGATTCGGTGCACAGTAGGTCAGTATGAGCGAATGGAGAAAGGTAAAATGACAAGTGGGAAGGAAGGCGAGCAAGAGAGGAAGCGGAGAAATAAACGGGAGACGGGAGGTATGGGAGGAAAGGTAAAAGGGAAATGAAAGGAAAGGAGGATGGGCAGAAAGCGGAGGGAAACGGAGAAAGGCAGAAAACAGAACTGGAAGGTTTAGAGGAAGGAAATGGGAAGGAACGGTAAGCAGAAAACAGCGGGAGCGTAGGCCACAGCAGACGTCCAGGAATACGGGACGTTGCATCGTGCCCGAAAGCCGGAAGTGAGGAAACAAAACAACGGGCGTCGGACGTGCTGCAAACAGGGAAGACTAGACCTGCACCCAGAGTTGTACGGAACGTAACGGAAACTTTATCGAAGGATGTTGTTTCCATCGGTTCCAGAGATGCCAATTTCCCCAAGTCGTGACACCGGACTGGAATAAATCAAAATAACAGGAAGGCTCCAAGAAATTAGACAAGAGGGGAGAAACAAGTGCTTCCAAAACCTTCATTAAGAACGACAGTAGGGAGATGGAACGATAATTGGCCAGAACCTCGGGGTCCAAAGAGGCTTTTTTAGTAGAGGAATGACCAGTGCATGCTTCAGAGAAGATGACAAAAGAAGCATTGACTGCGGTAGCAATGTGAGCAATCGGCTCGGTGGATGCTTTTTGTAAAACTGGGGATGCTGATTTATGACGATGGATTGCTGCAAATATATCAGAACTAGAAAAAAGAGGAAATGTGGACCACACACTGTTAGCAGCGGGGGGCTCAATACAGTCCTTAACGGCTAAAGGCAAAGATGCCTCGACTTTTATATTGTCCCAGATGGTAGATATTTTGGTCACAAAAAACACAAAGTGAGTTACAGAGGCCCTGTGAAGGAGACACCAGGGCACATCCTTCTCAGGGGTAGATAACACCTGAACCAGGTCAAATAAGGCTTTCAGTTTATTCACGATGTAACCAAAATAAGCTTTTTTTGCGTTGATAACAGCTTTATGGTCGGCAGTGAGAGAGTGGCGAAAAAAGGATTTTAGCTTCATCAGAATAGCTAAGACGCCATTTTCTTTCAACCTGCCTACAGCGCAATTTTCTTGCTCTAAGCTCCTCTGAGAACCAAGGTTCCGAAGGGCTGCTTCGCTGTTGACAGAGTTGAACAGGAGCAAACCGGTCAGCAGTTACTGTGAAGGAGGCCTCTAAAGTGGACAGAGAGCACCCAGTCGCTGCAACACATTGAATTTGAATGGAGGCAGCTACATCAGGGTTAGATACCCCACGCCAGCTTCGCTTGTAAATAGCAGGTTTGGCCAAGAAAGAGGGAGGAGTTTTTAGGGAAATCGAGAAAGGCACCAAGAAGTGGTCAGACCACACAACTGGGCAAAGGGTAACATAGTAATAGTATTAGGAGGCGCAAAAAACATATCAAGAATATTCCTTTGTTGGTGAGCGGGTTCAGTTGCCCACTGAGGGAGCCCCAGATCCCGCATTAGGGCCATAAAGTTGGCCACCTGCCCCACGATCGTAGGGTTCACAGGAAGATTAATATCTCCAGTGATGAGCAGGTCGGGGTATTTAATCTACACCTCAGAAACCAAAGCAGGAAATTCAGCGTAAAACATGTTATCAGCTCCCGGGTCCGATATACCACCAGGATAGTAAGAGTGCAGATGGAAGAAACGCACACACGAGCCAAAAGGCATTCAATTTTTAGAGTGTTTAGGGACCATATGGGTCATCTTACACTTACACTCCTACTCCTCCAGCGAGCAATCCATTATCACACACACTTTCCCATCGGCTAAACAATCTACTCAAAAGGCCTGATAGTTGTCTATATCCAAGGGTGGCATTGCGAGCATTCCCGGTGGACCATATTCAGGCATTTCTGTTTGTGTGTGGTGTATCCAGTGTATACTTTTTCTGGCCCCAATCAACTTTCAGGGGCATCATATACCTCCCCTCTGCCCCTCCCCCCTTTCCCTTCCAAATTCATAATGCTAACGGACATGTACAAAAGGTGATGAGGAAATCGGGCAAATAAATTGTCGAGCTAGTTGTCATGTGTTACTGTGTTACTGTGATGTTTCCCTCATTAAAGTCTTATGGAGCTTATGTAGCTCCTCAATAGCTTCCGTCAAAGTTCCGTTGCTGTATCATTTCAGGTATGAAAGTAGAGCAGCTGCTCCCTATTTTCTTGCAGACACAGCTCCATTTTGCGTTGACTGAGGTTTGGACACTTGGAAGCAATAGGGACGCAAAGAAAGTTGATGCTTTGCTAAACAATCTGCACTCCAGTGCAACAGGAGCCAGTCTGTATGACGATTTTTGGGACCAGTAATTATTATCCCTGTGACTTCTCTTCAAGTTCAAAAATCGGCCAGGCCGTGTATGCACCCCCCTGATCAATACTTTATTAGTGGGTAAATCTTTATTCAATATTTCAGGATGATTGTTAAATGGAATGAGGTCTGAGCGGGCACCACCAGGGCAGGGCTGTGTGACGAGGGAACACATGCCTCCTCAAACTGGACGGAGCTGGGCGTATGCCTGGGTTCCGCAGGCCTACCATTGATCCATGATAACTGCAGTCCTACTACTCCGCGCCAGGATATTCATCCCCTTGGTGCATCCAGAATATGTCTCCAAGTACATCGAGCCAGCAGATCTGAAACACAAAGTAAAGCAAGTGAGTTACTTTATGTGCAAACACAATTCTCTCATCTATCCATGTTGGAGCATGAACATGTTTATTTCACACTGTGAGACAGCTGGTATTCATTTTTTCTCACTACATCTTCTTCGAGCCCTACCAATCCATCCGCCCAACATTGTAACCTTCCCCGTCCTATGCCCTGTTATGAAAGACAAAACAAACCCCACAATTTGCATCTGTGGTCTTGTATGGCACCATGGAATGCTGTGCCCTGTGTCATTGTTACATTTTAATCTATTGTGAACAGTTGCTCCCCCCTTCTTGCCCCCGTCACTCACAAATTCTACTATGTGTTTTGTGGCTACTTTGTTCATAATTCTTGTGAAGTGCATATAATTGTCGGCATATACCTCCGCCTCCTCATCTATCCATTGGACAGTAACTGATTTCCCCTGAAACAAGCCACTTGTCTTACACAATCCCATATGCATCAGGCACCCACCCACTCCCCACCCCCATCTGCTGACACTTCTTGAGGGATAAAGAGCTTGGGCGCCCCTGTAGCGTGTGGAATGAGAGAGCACACATAACATGTTTTATTGGTCCTCTCTCGCCCCCGTATTATTTCGCCATACCATATGTTGCCAGACACAGAGCTGTGACTGCCCCTAATTACATCTTAAAACATCTCAGAATTAAACATATCTCGTTTGGTGCGTACCCCTTCATTATTACTTCTAATAGGGCAAGCTGTCCCCTTTCTGCTAAACACCAAATAAACAAAAACAAATACACTACACTACAACAACATATGTTATACAATGACCTTCCCCCCCTCCTGCCACTTCCATTTGGTGCAACTCCTCTGGCACGCTCCCAGTTTTCCTATACATGCGAAAGGAAGAGAAAAAAGTCAAGGGCAGTTGGGTAGTACATCCCACCAGCTGGCCTCCCTTTTTTCCTGCGAGGGGAGCGGTGGTCTTGTCCTGGCAGACGTCTGAGAAGTGGATCCATCGGCACAACTTGGATACCTGCACCTCTGTAGGGGTGCGGTACGCGACCGTGAGCAAGCCGGTAAAACGTGGTTCATACCATAATCTTGTGAAATACCTGATGAGGATTTTTTTCCCTGGATAGAGGGATGGCTGTGCTGCAAATTCTCTTCTCCTTGTGCTGAGGAGATGTCTGTGTTTGATCCTGGGTCGGCAGGACTGCCTTGACGTGGTCGCACCTGAGGTGATATATAGTTGAGAGATTTCGTGAACTCACTTAAATATACTTTAAACTCCTCACCAAAGAGTTGGGCAGAACTGTTAGCGTCCAACATTGTATGAACAGGAGTGAGAGGCACATGTATTCTCCTGACGGTGACAATCTCTTGCAGAGTGAAATGATGATCTGCGCCAGGAGAATTGCGTAGTGCAAACAAAGCAGGCGGAAGACAATGGAGCCACTTCTTTCCGACATTCTGACAGCCTGGCGATGCTCTCTTTAAGCAGGCCATTGTGGCACTCAAAAGTCTGTGGGCTTGAGGATGGTATGCTGAGCACAGCTTGTGCTTGATGTTGAGGTTCAGGGCATGACCTCCTTAAAAATGTTGTTGGCAAAGTGTTGTTCATTATCAAACTTGTAAGGAAGGCAATGGTATTATGAATGAAAACAGACACAAATGAAGCACAGTTCAAGGGTGTTTATTTAGCAAAGATGGGGTGGTAGAACCTCTATCTAGCCGTATATCTAAAGATGGGAGCAGGCTCCACCATCAAATAATAACACAGTCCTCGTAGTGTCTTGTCAAATCAAAATGGCCTATACTAAAAAAAACTATTACCAATCCTTACGCTATAACAAATGTGGGTGGAAAAAGGTGTAGAAGAAAGTGTTGAAGAAAGTGTGTATCAGGATGATTGAACAGTACGGGACAAGGGGACACACTTGGGATTTGGAACACACTGTCTTTTTCGGTTTGAGGATGCAGTTCGGGACATGAGCCAGGGCCTTCTGCGGGAAAAGGTCTCTTTCCAAAACAAAGTCTCTCATTCGCAGAATGCCTGGACACACATAAAACAAAGTTCCTTCTCTTTAGGATCTCAAAGTTCTAAAGGCTCAGGTTCACAGTTCATACGGGGTCTCCCTCGATTGGGTCTCAGACCCCTTCAAAGCAAAAGTTGACATAGGTCTCCCTCAGTCTGGCTCGGACCCTTTTAACACAGTTTGTTTACAGGACTCCCTGGGTCGGGCTCCTACTCTTTCAACAAGAAGCACTTGATTCCACGTAGGTCTCCCTCAGTCGGACACAGACCTTTCAAGCAAGAATAAAACACTTACAGGAGTCCCTTCCACAAGCTTAATACACATCCTTTAGGGGTTCCCTTCCCCTAACTTATTACACTTCCGATCTCCATCAGTCAGGCTCGATGTGTTTCCTGTTGTCGAAGACTTTCGAGTGTGCGTGGCTTTTGCTTCAGACCTCTGCAGGACCACTTCGACTTTCCCTTCAATTCACAGTTTCTCTCAGTCTTAAATGTTCATCTAAACAGAGACTTGCGATTGGGCACTTTCACTATGCCTGTTACTCTAGCATCTGTCCACAAGTTGTCGATCCATGCCCCTGACCCCCTCACGTATAACAGCCCACTGAAAGCAGTGGGGCTAAAGCCCTTCACACCGGCCCCAAGGGCCTTAAAACTCCACCAGAAACATATAGGGAGTCAGTCCTGGCGCCAGGCTCATTATCAGGAATAAAGCAATACCAGTTGTGGACCTTAATCTAACATGGAGGCCTATTACACAGCTCAGTTCTTTAGAACCGAGCCATGCGGTCTAGTGTTTTGGGTGTGGATGGGCCTGGAACTACTTGGCCTGGAACTACTTTACCTAGGCTATTTAAACCACACCCAAACAGCAGAACACGCTTCGCGTTATTCTGCACTCCTGCAGCGTAACGCTCACCATGTCCAGCTCCTGCTCATCTGCTTCTCCGGTGGGCCGATCCCGAAGCCCTAGATCCAGATTCCATTAATAACCTGGAAGAACAAGAACAGCATTAGCGAGCAAGAACACTTACCTGTGAAATAACCGGCCTTGAATCCATCCTGCGCTTCGCTTACCTCGCCCATCTCCGGAGTTCGCCTCAACCTGCAAAGGTAAAGAAACAAGGACAGCATTAATAACAATTTTTACCTGGGCAAGCAGCGAGTCCTGGGAGCACCCTGCACTTCTCTTACCTCACCCATCTCCGGGTTTCACAGCAACCTGCAAAGGAGAAGGAACAAGGTCAGCATTAACAAAGCACTTACCTGGGCAAGCAGCGCTTTGATTGCTCATCACTCTGGAACATCACCGCAATCTATACAACGAAGAGAAGAGAACACAGGTTAGCAATTAACACCAATAAACTGCGCAGCGCTCCGTGCATCAATAACTCACCGTGGTCTTCGGCATCGGTGTGGCAACTCCAAGATTGCAACCATCCCTGTGAAAACAAAAAGAGACATTGTTAGGGAACAGCGTAGTGGAGCAAGACACCGAGAAGACAGAGAAAACAGAGGGAAAGAAAGCGACAGAATAAAGACAAAAAGGCATTATAACTCACCTGGAAGACAGCAAGCAGAGTCAGAGTCACAGCCGGTCTGGACCCGACATAAGGGCACACGGTCCAGTGAAGCAACTAGGTCCACGGAACGCCCGCACCAACCATGCGCCCATGCTCAGAGATGCAGGACGAAGAGTTCAACGCACAAAAACCTAAGGTGAGCAGTAACCCCAAGGGAGGGGATTTGGACCAGAGGGAGGTGGGAGTCCACTCATCACAGAACCAGTATCTTAACCCTCCATTCTCCTGTTATAGGTGCTACCCAACATCTGGCACATAACCAAGCAGAGAGGGGTCCGGGATAGCGTTAGACCTCCATCCAGTATCGTGTGGCGCCCTCGTGGATAGCAGGTGAGCGTAACAGTTATATGCAAGATGCAGATGTCTTCAGGGTTGTATTTTCACATGTCTCATAATGCACCTGGCCTTATGGTTAAATAGTGAATTTCATGCTCTCAAGAAAAGTTCATATATTTCTGACACGCGTGCCTGGTTTCCACTCACTCAAACTCACCAGCCACACGATACTGTCGGGAAAAAACACGCTGCTCTCAGGTCTGAGTTCAGAGTCTCGCCACCTGCCCCTCTGTTTCCCTGGGAATCAACATCCACCCAGGGAAAGCTGCACTGGTCTGTATCTGGCCTGCTGTGAGCAGCTCTCCTTGTGTTTTGGCTTGCTGGACTCCGCCACACAGCCTCCCTTCAGTTCTCCCAACTGCTGCTCTCTGTTTGCCAAGGAACTTCACCTTTTATACACCTGGGTTTCTTTAACAGGCTGCAGGTGTGAGTTCTGGGCTGGGTCTGCCTATCCTTGCCTGACTCTATTAGTGGGACAGTCCAGTATTAACATGGGGCAGTCTGTCTTCTGTCTCCGTGTGGTTTTGAGTAATCTTTATTCTTCTTAGTCACCTCCTCTTCTTCTTAGTGATTTTCAAAACTGGGGATGAGGAGTTGTGATGGAAAAATTGTCCTTTAAAGGCAGAAAGGGTGTGATTGAGTGCTTGCCCCTGCTTGATTACAGTGGGGCAGGGCCACTGCGTATTGCTCAAGGTATTCTTTCTAGTTGTAGTACATTAGTAACTCAGTGGGATAAGGGAATTATGGGAGTTCTAGTTTACTTTGTGACGGTAGATAGCTTGTGTACGGACACGTCAGAAAAAGAGGGATGTATTAAAAGTGTTCTGGGTTTAGAAGAGGGGGAGAACTAGGTTATTTTTAAGGGTCAAAAGATGGTTTGATTTCCCATGGTTTTTTCTCTTTCCCTTTTTTAAGTTAAAGAATTGGGGTGCGACAGGATTCTGTTGACAATATCCTCCAAAGACAGAGGAGATATCGGGTAGAGGTCTGTCGGACAAAAGGGGGTGGTACCGCATCTCACCTGAGGGCAGTCCCCAAGGACCCCCTGTCCAGCAGATCCTCCAACACTGGTGCGCCCCAGGGTCTGGTTCGAAAGGCGATGGCCGTGCCCTGGCCACCTGAACAAAGAATCCCCGGGGTACATATGTCAAACCACCCTCAGGTTTCTCACAGACCTCAACACATCACAATCCCCCACACCTTGGGAATACTTCTCGAACCAAGAATTTGGCGGCAGATATTGCATCATTATGAGTGCATGGGCCAACTTCAAGCCTCCGTAAAAAAGGATCTGCAATAACAATCATGTACTTATAAGAGCTACATCGATCCTGCATATCAACATAATCCATATATAAATGTCAGCAGGGCCCCTCCGGGCGTCGTAATGGTGCATTGATAGTTTTAAGTGTGTGCCATGATATACATTTCTGTCACGTAACACAGTTGTTTAGAAACTCAGTTACCAGTTCTTGTAGGTTCGGCAGAAACCACTTTTCGTTGATCTCTGTAGCTGCATGCTCTTGTGACACATATGCTGGTTAATGCAGGAGATCCCTGGCTGTTTGGAGCAGCTTCTGGGGCATTACCGGTTTCCCTGTACTGTTCTGTCTCCACACCAAGTCTGTAGGTGACGGTGAGCAGACCATCTTTTTCCATAACTCTTGTTCTTGTTGGGGTGCACCTCCCTGCAACTCAATCACTTCGACAATGGGCAATGCGTTAAATGGCTCCACGAGTGTAGGGTGCTGCATTTTCAGCAATGCCATCAAAGGCGCATAATCTCTGTAGGAGGTATGAACCATTTTGTATCTAATTTCTTTGGCACCAATTTTGCCTCTGCCTTAATTGCATTGTCTGCCGTTTCCTTCTCTCTTTCCTGTTTCCTCTTACAAAAGTGTCCCATGGGTGTCTGTATTTCTGGCCATCCTGTTGCCTCAGTCCCTACCACCTTTTTTAAGGATGTCTGCATATCTGTGCGGAGTCCTCGGACCAGTATGTGATCGAATATTGGTATGTTCATGTCTCATGATTGTTGTCTCTGATGTCCACATGTTCTGCGAGGTGCTCGTCTGCCAACATTTTGCGTGCCAAAATGGCCCCCATGTCTGTGTCTGTGTCTGGGTACATAGTCCTGAATACTTTACACACGTGTGTGCAGCGATTGTTAAAGGGCTCATCGTTGTGTATGTTACTGGTCAATTTTACTCTATTATAGCCTGCATGCTCCCATATTTTGTCCCCTCTTTCTCCCAATATGGCTGCAAATAGGTTATTCATATCGGTAATTGCCAGGGTAACCCCAGCTGTCTCCTTTTTGAGAGTATATATCCACTTGCCCGCTCCGGCTGCGAGGTATGGCTAGCTATACATTACATTATCTCTGTCCATGGTTTGCCATGATACATACTGCGCTCCTCCCCTGCCTTTCTGTAACGGGGGCAACCGTGTTTGTGGTGCGGGAGCAGCCCTGCCTTTTGCAATGCTAGCTACCACCATCCTACCTATCCTGTTACCAGTCCCCACTGCTCCCCCCACTCTGTCCTCCTTTCGCCCTCTCTCTTTCTTCTGCCTTCTCCTCCCTTTCCTTTTCTCTGTCTTCATCCCATTGCTCGTCGTCCCATATCTCCCCACTGCTGGACCCTGCTCTCGAGTCCTCATCGGTGTCCTCATGGACCGCTTCAGACCCCACAGAGCTCTTTTCCTTCTCTTCCAGGGTCTCTTCATCTAGCTTGAATATTATTTTCCCAGGTGTCCAAACATCTGATGTTCCCGCCACCTCTTGCTCCTCCTTTTTCCTGACCTTCTTTTCGATCACAGGCTCGGCTGCTTTGAACACTGTTTCTAATTGACGCTGCACATTTTTTTTGTATGGCTACCAAGTACTTCTTGTACTTGGCGGCTGTTCTCTCAGTAGTAGTAACTCTAACCTCTGGCTTTCCCTTCCCTGTTTCTGTTCTGTCCCTATTTGTGGACATCCTTCGTGGGTTTGTGTACCCCACTGCAGCGTTCAGCATTGGGTACAGCCCATCGGGAAGGGGCAGTGCGGTGGGAGGTACCGCTGTGCCACTACCCTTCCCGCCCCCTTTGGGGGGTGGTTCTTTTTTTATCTTCATAGAGCTTCCATAGGCCTAGAATATTTGGCCTACTTTTTAACGGTGCCTTCATATGCCACCAACAAATATGAGAACATGTTTTCTATGATGTCCCCATCGAACGTTCCTTCTCCTGGCCATTCCCGAAACCAATGCCCAGCAGTGTCCTGCACCCACTGGAAGTGGTGTTTCAATATTTTATCGCAATACTGGGACAATTTATTACACAAGTGGTCCAGGGGTGTGAGAATCGTGCCATTAAACACCATCCTCCACCCACTAGTTCAGCAGACTCACTTACCACAGTCAAGAGTTCCCTCCCCTTATCCTCGTGCTATTTAGCTTCCCTCACAATTTTGTAAATCTAAAAACACAATCGGAATTTACTTACACAAATCCCAAATACTTAACAAACCCTGCCCAACACACACACCCCTATAACCTGTGAAGAGTCAGCAATGAGAGCAGGACACAAGATTGTCATGTTGTGGCTAAAGACTTTTATTAAATTAACATGGGTTGGATAAATGCCTCTCTGACCATTTTCTAAAGGGGAGATTCCCTACCTAAAAAGCAAAAAACGAAGGCTCTGTCTGTGTCAAGATGTCAATAACTGAAAAGCCGCCCTTGTGTCCAAAACTTCCTATCCTGACCCTCACACTATAAATAAAATAATGTAAGTGCAAGGAAATGTCTTCAACCTGATATAGGCAAAAAGTGTTGACAACTGAAAATAAGAATAGCTAAAACAAAAATATTCTCAAAGGTGAAAGGATCCAGAGGGTGGCAATGGTCTCTTGTACTAACGGTTCCTTTGTGTCTCTACTTGATTCACACGGTTCCTGTTTAGGCAACAAGTTCTTTAAAAGTCTTTCGTTAAGACACATTTCGCTTTGCAAATCGCCTGGTATACTCCCCTGCCAGGACTCTTTATGCAATTCCAACTTCCTGGTGTACTCTCCTGCACTGCCACACTCAGTAGTGCGGTTGCCATCTTTAAATGTACAGCGCACGGGTGATTCTGTAGAACAACTAGTCTGCAGATTGAGCTTCCGACTCTTGTTACCTTGTACCTACTCCTTCATCCTCCTCGTCTCAGTACTTGGGTGATTATGGGAGTTAAAGTCCATGGGTGTCATTGGACACATAGGGCCTCATTACACGGAAGGCGGTAATGGTTAACGGCCACCGTTAATGGTAACGGTGACCGTTAACCATTACCGCCTTACTACGAGGTCCCTTAGCGGGTTGGTGCTTTAACGCCTGCTTTTTGCAGGCGTTAAAAACCAACCCGCTAAGGGACCTCTGAGCTAATTACGGCACCGCAAAATTGCGGTGCCGTAATTAGCGCCTTCCCCATTCCCATAGAGCCCTATGGGGCAGAAATGGGAATGGGGAAGGGCAATGGCGGAAGGGGGATTTACTGCCCCACCAACCTTGGAATGGGGCGGTAAATCCCCTTTCCGCCAAGGCGGTGCCGGTAATTTACCAGCATGGTCCAGGGTGCTAATAGCACCCTGGATCACCGCCTTCCGTGTAATGAGGCCCAAAGTTTTTATATAGTTTTTCTCAGTGATTTTACATGAAGGCACATCAGAAAAAAGGGTTGTATTGGAGCTTTGTGTATTCAGTCATAGATAGGGGTGGGGGGGGTTGACCAAAGAAATATGGAGGAGAAGTTTCTTCCCTTCCTTTACAAGGGGAAGCAACTGGCAATAGGCCATTAAGGTCTTGTGTATTAGAGGGTCTTCCTCAGGGCTAAGTGGGAGATAACCGCGTTTCGTCCAATGAGGTCATGACATCTCCCCAGTAATTGTCTCCTCTTATGTGATCCTCCCTCATAAAGCCGCCCCCAGGGTCAGGATCAGGTAGCGGCTGCCATCCCCTGGCCACACGGGAGGAGGTCAACGCCAGTGAATCCGTGATGACTTCATTGGATTCATAACAACCCCCACTCAACACATCCTTCCCTCACCCACTCACTTCCCCCTTCACATCAATCACTCATCACATTCAACAGCCCTCTCCACAGGCCCGCCCCCTCATCCTTATCAAACTCACTGCCCCTCTTGCTTATTATTTATTACGTGTAATGGCCTTCTCCACAAGCTCACTCAAGTCTATCTACTACTCTTATTGTTAACATACAATTACCTGGGCCCTCTTTCTCCTCTGGCCACTAAACTACTTCAAGCCCTACTATTTATAGCACCACCCTTGCATCAGCCCTTCCACCTCAGCCAATAAAATATAATCTTTTTTTGTAGATGTGTATAAACACATGGGGTTGAGAAGTTGCAGAGCCCATTGTAGTCAGAGCTCCCAGAGTCCTGATGAAGGCTGTGGAGAAATTGGGAGTGATGCATGGTCAACATGTGTACCTGAAGACACAAGGCCGAAACAAAGTGTTGACATTGTATAATATTTATTCATCTGTAGGTATCACCTTCGCTGCAATAGGGAACATAACTCATGCCATCATGTATGTTGGAAATATTGCGGAAGGTTCGCCAATACAGGAGTCCTCAAAAGAAATTGAGTAAGATTTACTAGCAAATGGTGGACCTCTCGCTAAAGAACTGGATATAGTGGGAGTCGGTCCCATTTGGGGTCTTATTAGATCAAGTAGGATGTACTGTGATGGGCGATAAATTCACAATTGGCTACTAACCCTCACTGCACCTTATAGCATAAATATTGTTCTAAAATGTGGAACAGATTGGTGTGCTTTTGATGATTAATATAAGTGATCTATGCATCAGATGCAAACAACAAGGTGGATTAAACTAATGTTTTATACTGACTAGTGTAACGCTCACCTGGTATCCACGGGGACATCACTCAGCCTGTTCTGACCTCTTATGACCTCGAGCCCTTCCCTGGAGTCTACTTGACTGGAGACTGGGCCTGAAACACAGGATTGGTAGAGGTTAACTCCCTATTGTCTGTGTGCTTGAACCCATTCTTCCCCGGGATCCAACCCTTCCCTTTGATCCACAGCTCACCTTGTTTTCTTTGAAAGTGTGTTCTCTGTCCTGCTTTCAGCGCAGAGGCGCGTTGATTGATGCGGGCTCATTGCTGCATAGTTACTTCACTGGCAAGAGTCCGACAGGTAAGGATAATGAGTCTTTTGAACAGTTCTCTAACTTTGTTCCTTTCCTTCCTTAGATGATGTCCGGCATCCGGGGATGGTGACATGCTGCTGAGATGAGTAGCGCTGAAGGTGAGTTAGAGCTCGATGCAACCCTTTCGTATTTGTATTGAACTGAGTTCTTTTTCTGTGTCTTTTAGGTGCCGTGACATTTTCAGCATGGATGCCGGTTATGAAGAAGGAATGCGGTGAGTAAGCGCGGTATGCGGCACCTCTAGATGTTTCCACGCTAACCTGGAGTGTCTTTTCCCGCTTGCAGATGGATGAGAAGTTTCGGAGACAGAGTTCCCCCAGCGCGGCTGAGATTCAGGTAAGCGTTTGAAGCTCATAGTCTTTAAAAATAAGCGAAGATTTTCTGAATGCTTACTAAAGCCTTTTTTCTGTTCTTTTCCCTTTTCCTTAGGAAGCGGCGTACCGGGATGGGAATGACGCCGCCGAAGATGCCCGCAGAAGAGAAGAAGCGATGAATGATGGGCAGAAGCCCTGCAAGGTAAGGCTGTTCCTAACGGTGTTCTTGTTCTTGCGGGAGATGAGCGCAGAAGAAAGATGCAGGCCTACTGGAGACCGATCCGAACATGGTGAGTGTCACGCTTTTGTCCTTGACTTCGAATTCTGGCTCCCCGGCGACTACTACTGGCTGCGGTGGCGTTGCTACCCGGGTCCAAGGTTGAACAGGTTTAAGGAGAGACACGTGGAACACAGGATGAATCTGCATGTTTGACAGCAAAGCTAGTCTGACCGCCACAGGATTTATCACAGAGGTGACGGTGAATGGACCCAGGTATCTTGGACGGAAAGTTTGGGTTCCTTTAATGGATACGTGTTTAGACGCCAGCCGGACTTTGTCTCCCACTTGGTAGTTGAGGGCATTTGCTCGGTGTTGATCAGCAAACTTCTTTGGCGATTCTTAGCTTGAAGTAGGTGTTCAGCTGCCCTTTTAAAGGATTGAGAAATGGTCGTGTGCAAGGTTTTGACTGCTGGCATTTCCAGGGTTATAGGAACGTCCAACTCAGAAGTACGTGGGTGCCTGCCATACATGGTATAAAAGGGTATCTGCCCAGTGCTGGTGTGTAGGGAATTATTATAAGCATGTTCAGCTATCCATAATAGGTCGAACCAGCTTCCTTCAGCTTGGTATAACATGCAACGCAGATACTGCTCGAGCGTCTGATTTGTCCTCTCAGTTTGACCACCCGTTTGGGGATGGTGACTGGTGGATAGCCAATGTCGATCTGGGCCATAGAGCAGCATTTTCTCCAGAAGTTAGATGCGAATTGAGTACCTTGGTCTGAGACTAAAACTGAAGGAAACCCATGGAGCCGTACGATGCCTTCAAGAAATACCTTTGCCAGAGTGGAAGCATTTGGGAGCCCTTTAAGAAGAATGAAATGTGCAATTTTTGAAAATGGGTCCACGACCACAAGAATAGTGTTAAATCCTTGACTGGGTGGTAAGTCAATAATAAAATCGAGGGACAACGTGTGCCAAGGTGCTGGTGGGATTTCCAATGGATGTAATAGCCCAGCCGGTTTCTGGTTGGATCACTTGTTTTGAGCACACACTCCACAAGATAGGATGAATTGGATAATGTCTTTACGCCACGTGGGCCACCAATAATTTCGTTTTACCTTGGCTAGGGTTTTAGCGATTCCGGGGTGGCCCTCGATCAAGGAATCATGATAACCGCACATGACTTGTTCTCGTAGTTCTTGGTTTGGTAAGAATAAACGATTCCTGAAGTAGGGCAACTGATCTTTTATCATGTAATGTTCTCCTTGTGCACTCCACGCTTGTAATTGCTCCGGACTCATCAGGGTTTGGATTTCTTCATGTAATTCTTTGAGTTATGGTTGCTGTGATTTCTAGGAGGAGCTTGTCACTCGGGATGATTGCTATTGGGTCAGGGGTCTGATACCCTTGCTCTTCCACCCCCATACGGGAAAGGGCATCGGCCTTCCCGTTTTTCACCCCTGGTCGAAATGTAAACACGTAGTCAGATTCAGCAAAATAAAGAGCCCAACGTAGTTGTCCTGAGGATTGGGCCTTTGCCGTTTTTAGGTACTGGAGGTTCCGGTGGTCAGTTATTACAGTGATTGTGTGTCTGGCGCCCAAGAGGTAGTGCCGCCATGCCTTAAAGGCTGACTTAATGGCCAGGAGTTCTTTGTCTGTGATAGAGTAATTGAGTTCAGGGGGTGTGAATTTACGCGACCAGAAGGCAACAGGGTGTAACTGGCCCGTTTCAGTGTCTTTTTGTGAGAAGACGGCTCCCATAGCCATGCTTGAGGCGTCCGTTTCCACCAGGTATGGGAGATCAGGGCGAGGGTGGTGTAAGATTGGGGCATGTGAATCTTGCTTTGAGTTCCTGGAAAGTTTCCTCGGCTTCTGATGTCCACTGGAACTTTTTGTTGCTTTTCCTTAGCAATGACGTGATGGGATGCACGATTTGCAAAAATCCTGGGATGAACCGGCGGTAGAAGTTTGCAAAACCCAGCATACTTTGGACCCCCTTGAATGAATTTGGGGATGGCCAGTTCAGGATAGCATCTACCTTGTGTACATCCATTCGGATTCCATTCGGGCTCAGAATAAAGCCCAGGAATTCCACCTCAGAGATGTGGAATGAGCACTTTTCGAGCTTGGCGTAGAGCTGGTGTTGTCGGAGTTTCTCCAATACGGATCGGACGTGTTTAACATGGTCCTGCTTTAATGCGGAATATACTAGAATATCGCCAATGTCCACTAGAGCACAGACATCAATCAATTCCCATAGGACATCATTCATGAAGTATTGAAATGCTGCAGGCGCGTTGCAAAGGCCAAAGGGCATTACTTGATATTCGTACAAGCCGTATTTGGTGCGAAAAGCGGTTTTCCATTCGTCCCCCTGTTTTACGCGAACAAGGTGATATGCCCCCCCCTCAGGTGTAGTTTTCTGTAGATTTGGGCATCTTTGACTTGATCAAGCAATTCAGGCATCAGTGGCAGGGGGTAGTGTTTTTTACGGTAATCTGGTGCAGTGCGTGATAGTCGATGCACGTTCTCAAGTCCCCCTCCTTTTTCAGTACGAAGAATAGAGGACTGGCTGCTGGAGACTTCGAGGGACGGATGAACCCGTTGGCCAGGCATTTGTCAAGATAGGCCTTCAGGTGCTGGTTTTCTGGTTCCGCGAGTGTGTAAATTCGCCCACAAGGGATTTGTGCGCCAGGTATCAGGTTGATTTGGCAATCGTATGGTCTATGTGGTGGCAGGGTATTAGCCTGTTCTTTCTGAAAGACATCTTGAAAGTCCTGGTATTCACTTGGCAGGGTGCCGATTGCCACAGTCGCAAGCGTGGAGGTTCTGGTGTCTATTGGTTGTTTCTCTTGGCGATAACATGTGTGGGCGCAAGTCTCGGGAAAGACCAATTCTTTTGCTCGCCAATCGATTTGAGGATTGTGAGCTATCCACCATGGCATTCCCAAAAATCAACCGGAACTGTGGTGCCTTAATGAAGTCGAAAACAATAGATTCTTGGTGTCCATCCTGGCACAGAAGGGTTAAAGCTGCAGTGCATTGGGATACTAGACCAGAAGCTATTTCCATGCTGTTGACAGTGGTAACAGTGTCGGTGGTTGATTTAGGGCGTAACGGAAGCCCCATCTTTGCCGCAAGATCCTGGTCGATGTAATTCCCAACCGCTCCACTGTCAATGTACGCTCTTACTGTGTGCATCCGAGATGGCTGTTGGTGATTGATCAAGACCACAGATAGTGCAAAATAGGAGGTCTGTAGTTCACTTTATTCGCTCGACAAGTGGACCCCTACACTTGCCGGGCTGGGCAGTTTTCCGATTCCTTGATGGTATCTTCCTTGTCCATGGCCACTACCCTCCTCCTCAGTGGCTTCACAGGGCACTCTTTAAGGAAATTACCTGACCACAGTACAGACATAACTGCTGCCGTCTCCTTTTATCCCTTTCCGCTTTAGTCAAGGGGGATCTGACGCCCCCCCCCCCGATTTGCATTGGTTCTCCTGAACCTTCCGTTGTGCGGGCAATATTGTCCTTTGAACGCACATACATAGGGCGAGGGTCCGGTCCGATCTGCTCTTCGGTCCTGGTACCTATGATCCAGTTGAACAACAAGGTCAATTAATTCTGAGCAGTCTTTCGGGGGGTTCACTACTTGTGCGAGAACATCCTTAAGCTCCCCCCGCAACCTCTGATTAAATAACGTGGTTCTCTTCTCCACTGGCCATTCTGCTTCAACTACGAGTCTATTGAACGTGGCTATGTATGTTAATAGGTCTTCATTCCCTTGGCGTAGGGACAGAAGTTCGTTGTCTAAAGCCTGCCCATGAGTACGACGGGCGAACAGCTTTTCCATCTCCTGCTGAAAGTCCCTGAAGTCATGCAGTAAAGGATCGTCTTGGGCCACAAAGGGTACAGACCAGTCCACAGCGCTACCACTCGGGTAGGATAGCACAAAAGCGACCCGTGATTGGTCATTCGGAAAGGCCCCTGGTCTACAAAGGAAGTGCAGGCGGCACTGGTTCATGAACGTTGCAAACCTCTTGGGATCCCCGTAAATCGTTCGGGCGGGGCCAAGGGAACTGCCTCAGGAAGGGTTATCTGAACGGGATTGGCTGATGGTGCTGGCATCGAGGGCACGCTTCCCGGCAATGGTGCATACCCTGCTTGTGACTGGAGAAGTTGCCAGCTTAAATCATCAGTGCGTTCTTTGGCTACTATCCGCTATCTCCTCAGGGTGTTGGTCTCCTGCATGGCTGCATGTACTTCGGAACGCAGCTGCCCCAACATGTTGGCTAACTGGTCGTTTTCTGACGTTTCCATGACGCCCAGGTGGATTTTGATGTTAGGCTTTGTGTTCTGTAACGCTCACCTGGTATCCACGGGGACGTCACTCAGCCTGTTCTGACCTCTTACGACCTCGAACCCTTCCCTGGAGTCTACTCAACTGGAGACTGGGCCTGAAACACAGGATTGGTAGAGTTTAACTCCCTATTGTCTCTGTGTGCCTGAACCCCTTTTCCCCGGGGTCCAACTCTTCCCTTTGATCCACAGCTCACCTTGTTTTCATGGAAAGTGTGCGCTCCGTCCTGCTTTCAACGCAGGGGCACGTTGATTGATGCGGGCTCGTTGCTGCCTAGTTACTTCACTGGCAAGAGTCCGACAGGTAAGGATAATGAGTCTTTTGAACAGTTCTCTAACTTTGTTCCTTTCCTTCCTTAGATGATGGCCAGCGTCCGGGGATGGCGATGTGCTGCTGAGATGAGTAGCGCTGAAGATAAGTGAGAGCGCGATGCGACCCTTTCGTATTTTTTCTGTGTCTTTTAGGTGCCGCGATGTTTTCAGCGTGGATGCCGGTTATGAAGAAGGAATGCGGTGAGTAAGCGCAGTATGCGGCGCCTCTAGATGTTTCCACGCTAACCTGGAGTGTCTTTTCCCTCTTGCAGATGGATGAGAAGTTCCGGAGACAGAGTTCCCCCAGCGCGGCTGAGATTCAGGTAAGCGTTTGAAGCTCATCCAGTCTTTAAAAATAAGCAAAGATTTGCTGAATGCTTACTAATGCCTTTTTTCTGTTCTTTTCCCTTTTCCTTAGTAAGCAGCGTGCCGGGATGAGAATGACACCGCCGAAGATGCCGGCAGAAGAGAAGAAGCGATGAATGATGGGCAGAAGCCCTGCAAGGGAAGGCTGTTCCTAACAGTGTTCTTGTTCTCGCAGGAGCTGAGCGCAGAAGAAAGATGCAGGCCTACTGGAGACCGATCCAAACACGGTGAGTGTCACGCTGCAGGTGCAGAAAACACAAAGCATGTTTCTCAGCCTGGGCGTGGCTTAAATAGTCTCTGGGTATCCCAGGTGTCTCTGGGCTGAACCACACCCAAAAGACTAGACTGCACATGCAGTTCTGGGAACCGAAATATGTGGGGGCATCCATCTTGTCCCCATCAATGCACTACAAGTCCAACCCCCAATGTTATCCTATGGGAGTGAGTGAGTCTGGTGCCACAAGCGCCAAGTCTGACTCCAAGTGGGTCTTTGGAGGGATGGAGAGGCCCTTGAGGGCAATGTAGGTGATCGTGGCCTGGCTCCAGCCCAACATCTTGGAGGGCTGGGGACCTGAGGGGCAGGAATCATGACAACTAGGTATGTGTGGTTTTTGAGTCCTGTTTACACAGAATCTAGGCCTAGGGTTCTAGGTAACTCAAGTGAAAGTGGTGGGATTTGCTACTCCTCTGATAGATTTGTATTGAAACAATACCCTGTGTGTGATGGCACCTAGACTACGGGTAGACCCATCATAGAGAGGTCACTATTTGGGGTACTACGATTCACTAGCACCTAGGCAAGCATGAGGAGTGTGGTCTGGTGTGACGATTTACCAGGCATCGTCACTTCTCCCCAAAAGGGAGCCCTTTTCCATGTTGCTAGGGCAGTGCAGCCGCTACCCAATAGTCCCCCTAGTGGTGGTTTAAGGTAGGAGGACCTCATGGGGCAGGGACTCCTCTTCTGGGAACAAGGACGATCCCTTAGGGTACAGCCCATTGATCAGCGTTGCGCCCCAACCTTCCCTAACCTCCCCCTCCATTCCAAGCCACTACCTTAAGAGTAGACCAATGTATTACTGCAGTACTTGGGATACAAATAATACTAGGATGAAGAAGAGCACCGAAAACATGAAGATTACTGCCTATTTGCATTTGTATTGGTTTTATTTGTATTGCGCGCCTTGCACCAGGGCATCTGGGTGCATGTTTAAAAGCAGTTACAATATATAGTAAATAGATACAGTATACATTTTACATATATTTACATGAAGTTCAGAGCATCGAATATGCCGGAAAGGACCGAATCTAGGTATACAGTAAAAAGTCTATGTACAATGAGCAAACAGTACTGTGGTTAACGGATGTAAGGATTATAGAGAGGAGTCTAAGGCATCCCGTTCATGTAGCCACAATTTGGTTTTAGCTTTGAAGGAGTGGATGTGAGGCACGTTTCTGAGAGCATTAGGTAGGGTGTTCCAGAGCTTTGCCGCAAGGCCTGGGAAGCTCGTGCCATCGGCTGTCTGTAGCTTGAAACTAGGAATAGTCAGGGTGTGAGCCTGAGACGATCTTAGTGGTCTAGTTGCAGTATGTTGTATGAAGCGCGTGGATATGTAAGCCGGGGCTGCGTTGTTCTGGGCCTTGTGTGTTAGCATAAGTGCTTTGAAGGATATGCGGTGAGTGATGGGTAGCCAGTGCAGGCTGCGTCTAGTGTTGGAGATGTGGGAACGCCTGGGAACGTTGAGGGCTGCCCTTATGGCGTTATTCTGCGTGACCTGAAGTTTATCAATGTTTCTTTGACTAGTCCCTAGGTAGAGGACATTGCAGTAGTCGATTTTGGACATAAGGGTTCTGGCGAGAATCAGACAGTTCTCCGTTGTCAAAAATGGGCGATATGCTGTAATAAATTTACAGGTATAGGATGATGCTGAGACAACTGCGTTGGTTTGTCGATTGAGGGATAGAGTGGAGTCTAGATATATTCCAAGTGTTTTGTGACGTTGGAGGCTTTGATATTGTTTCCGTCAATAATGAAGGACTTGTATTTGGGGTTAAGTTTAGTGAGTTTATATTGTGAGCCCAGAATGACTAATTCTGTCTTTTCATCATTGAGGCAAAACCCATGATGCGCTATCCAGGCCTGGATGACAGTGTAGACTGCATTGAGTGCTTTTGCATCTGTTACATAATCGCCAGTGATAGGGATGAGTATCTTGGTGTCATCCGCAGCGGTTTAGTAAACACGTTATAGAGTGTGGGAGATACACACGATCCTTGTGGAACTCCGCAGGGCACGTGGGCTGGATCAGCTGCGGCTATGTGAGAGAAGACCCTCATCGTTCTGTTTGCCAGAAAAGATCTGATGCAAGATGCAGCTGCATCAGAGAAGTGGGCCGCAATTTTGAGGTGGTGGCAGAGGATTTGGTGATCAAATGCTAGTACTGGTATGAATTGGCCAAAGGGAGGCATGAAGATCAAAGTGTCCAGATCCACCAGGGTGGAACAGGCAACAGTGGATAAGAAGAGATGGACTAAATGACATATCAAGCCTAGCTGGGAGAGGCAACAGGTGTGGGAGCATAAAATCCTGTCTGCAGACTGGAGACACAGGAAGGAGGATGCAGGCAAGCCGCTGAGGGAGTTCTTGTTGGGTCTGGCAGAAGCTGACCACCCAGCCCGCCACCGAATGTCCAGGGCACAGCAAAATCATGTGAAGCAGACGAGATGTCGAGCCCAGTCCCAGGAAGAAATGGAGACGTGCCGAGGGCCCTTAGAAGGTAACGGGAGTCACGGGTGGACCAGTAGGGACACGTGGGAAGAGGGTCTCTTCTTAGCCCCTGGTTAACAGTTGATAAAACAAACATTGTGAATAGAGTCACTGGCCCACATAGTGAATATTTATGCATCCAAGGAGAGCTTCTTCATCTCCGTGGTTGCCCCAAGGCCACTGAACCTCAAAGTGAATGTGAATCTGAGGACATCCTCGCCGCACTGGCCCACTGACAACCAGAGAAGGGTCTGTGACCCGAACGCCAGTGAAGCAGACATCCGAGGAAATCTTCCTCGCCACAGTGGCACAGATAGGTCCACTGAAATCCAGAGAAAGATTTGGGAATTTGCTAGTACTGTGAGAGAGTGGCAAAACAAACATCAAGTTGAAAGTTACACCAGGACAAGGGAGTCATTCTCCTGGAGAAGAAACTGAAGCCTTTGAATATACTCCAGAGATGCCGGGGGAAGGGAGTCATTCCCCCTGGCTCTGGTGTGAACTGTATTGGAGGGTGCAGACCAATACCAGGAGAAGGGAGTCATTCTCCTGGTCCTGAGAGTTGAGTTGTACAACGGTTTTGTTGGAACCACAGCCAGGGTAAGGAAGTAGGTCCCCCTTTTGCAAAAGAAAATGTTGGCGACATCACCCGTATACCGGGAGAAGGGAGTCATTCTCCTGGGCAAGTAACTTTCTGTTGGCTTATTCTTTAGTTGTACTGTAGGGGATAGAGGTAGGGTTGTGACACACGATGGTGGAGTTTGATTTTGACAGACATTCTGACAGATACTTTAGTATTAGTTTAAGTCAGGGAAACTCCTCTTAGGAGATGGGGATAGTGAGGATTTCTTCCATCATTTCACCCTTGTGTCGGCTTCCTTCTTAGACACCCTTACAATTCACAGTTTTGCTGTGTCATAAATAAGTTGGAAAAACCCTGCCCATTCTCAGGATAAGATGTAAAATGGTGTGTTACGATGCAATGTCGCATGTAAACTAATTTACTGCATTATTTTGCCTGAAAAGCTATTTCTTTTGGTCCAGTTCAGTGGTTTTTGCCTTCTTTAAAACTATTCAGCAGATGAAACAAGAGGTTTGTTTTCTGCTAGCAGAGGAAATACTGAAAGATTATGACATCTTTCAGCCTAATTTCAAATACATGCCCTATTTTTCTGTGGGTGAAACACTCATTTCTTTTATACCCCACGTCACTATTGGAAGCGTGATTTCTCTTGACAATGGACAACTGTTTTGAGATAGAATTATGCGAATGGGGAGAGCTTGTCAATGCGCCGATCTGAGCTGTAAGGAAAGTACCTGCCAATACTTACTCAGAAAACATGTATTATATTGCTTTTGCATGGAAATGTGTTTTAATTTAGAAATATAAAGCATTGTCCAAAGGCCACTTAGCACGACTAACAATAATTTATTTACAAATATTTCAAATTCAGTATCCGTTCTTACTTGTGTTTTTCTTGAATAGGTGAGAAAGCACATCAATGTGAAGAATGTGGAAAGTGTTTTGGCCGCAGAGATCACCTCACTGTCCATTATAAAAGTGTTCATCTTGGAGAAAAGGTCTGGCAGAAGTAAGTACCATGCATCACATTGTATAGAGGCCGTGAGAATAGCTCAGGGGCAACGCCCTGCCCTTGGAAACAAAAGGATGCCGTGCAAGGTTGCTGTTCAACGGATGGCATCTCTCAGAGAAGGTTCTTGGTGAGGGCCCCATCCACTATATCAATGCAGGCTTCTCGCTAAGGCAGGGTCATGAGTTTGTGTCAGGATTGGTAGCTCGACCCGTTGTCGTGTGCAACGGGCACAGGCTTGGAATGTGTGTTATTCTTGGCCAGATAAGGACTTAACATTGGCACAGATAAAGGCTTTTTGGCTGCTGTAATAAAGAGGCACACTGGGATGGAGGTGAGTAAGAGCTTTATTCGAGGCCCCCGGGGTAGTCACAGTGGAGGCACCAACTGGCGAGGCACTCTCAAATGGAATATACATGCACGAGGTTCTAAAGAGACTCGTGCATGTATTACCATAACATCTCCCCCACCTGAGGCAAAAAGAAAAAAGAAAAACAGGGGGGGAAGAAACGGGAAAGTGAAAGGAGAAAAAAGGGGGGTCAAGTGGGAGAGGCAGAGGGAAGATGGGTTAACTGGGGTACATTAGTAATAGACATAGTCATTGTTGAAGTTTTGGATGATTTTGCGGTTCCTTCTGGACATTCTTCCAGTGGGGACTCCTTGATGCATGGAGTGAGGTCTATTATTGTCCACATGTTCACGGAGGGATTCTCTTAGGGAATGTGAGGTGTGTTGTGATGGTCTGTCAGGACTGTTGTCCTTAGATATGCTGGTCTCTTGGATGTCTTTTGTTACTTTTATGAGATCATCTCCAGACCATCTCTTTCCATCATCGAGGATGACAGACTTCCCATGACAACTCACAACTCTCTGTGGAGGTCTGAAGATGGATTCACCCTTGAGAGTTTTCTTCGGTTCTTTGACACATACCCAGTCTCCTTCACGAACCATCATCTCTTTTACTCCATGTCTGGAGTCGTATTGTCTTTTGTATTTTGCTTGTTTTTCTCTTACTGTCTTTTGAAGTAGATCCATGTTCACCCTTGCTTCTCCCGTGTATAAGAACATCCACGCCGGTCTAAATCGGTTGGTTGCAACCCTACCTCGCATGAGGGTGAAGGGCTCTATGTTTGTGGTGGTGTGTGGGGTTGTTCTATACGCATGTAAAGCTTCTTTGAGGGTCTCTCTCCATGGGAGGTTGTTGGCCGTGGCCAGTTGAACTACGCTCTTCACGAGCCTGTTCATGCGTTCCACAAGTCCGTTGGAAATTGGATGGTACAAAGATGTTGTTATGTGGCTGATGGACCTTTTCTTGAGGAATTCCCCAAATTCCATAGACATGAACTGAGACCTGTTGTCCGAAACCACTTCCTTGGGGTCTCCCTCCCTGTTGAAGATCTCTGTCAGGAAATCTGTGACTTTCTTTGAGGTCACATTGTCCTCAGCTATTCCCCATTCTGTCCATTTAGAGGTGTAATCGACAAGTACTATGATATATACTTTGACTGTTTCGAGGTTCTCGAATGGACCCATGATGTCGATTGCCGTTTAGACCACACATGTTTGGGAGGTTCAATAGGCTGTAAGGGGGTCTTTCTTAAGATCTTGGACTTGTCACTCATGGCACACGTGGAGCAATTTTTGACCAGTTCTTCTGCTTCTTTCCACATTCCTGGCCACCAATAGTTGTTACTCAACTTGTTTTTCGTCAAGCTCCTTCCTAGGTGACCTTCGTGTGCCAGTTGGAGTACTTTTTTTCTGAGTTGGGTGGATGGGATTACTCGATCGCCTCTGAAGATATGCTCATCGTCCATTGATAATTCTTCCTTGAAGGGAATGAAGGTAGTTAAAGCCTCTCCCGTTTCCACCCAGTCATTAGCTATCGCTTCCCTGATTTCTCGCTGTTCCGGATCAGTATTGGCATTGATTTTCCATTCATCTCTCGAGATGGCAGGGTTTACGACAGCTATGATGTCTTCATCTGGAGATGCAATCTCAGTGTCGATGTTGGTCGATAATCTGGAAAGACAATCTGCTACTTGGTTTTGTGGACCAGGAGTATAGCATAGTTGGAGGTTGTATTGCATGATGTCGAGGAACCAACGTCTTATTCTCGGTGATATAAGGTGAGGGGTTTTGGACTGAAGGACATTTACTAGAGGTTTATGGTCTGTTTTCAGTATGACGGGTAAGCCCCAAATTAGGTTCCTGAAATGCTGAAGAATCCACCTCAGACCCAGAGCTTCTCTCTCAATGGTGGAATAGTTTAGTTCGGCTCCCCTCAGTACTCTCAATGCGATCGTCACGATGTTCTTATCTTGTTGCTGTTCCAGGATACCACCCAGTCCGGTTTTACTTGCATCTACGGATATGATGGTTTTGGCTTTACAATCGAACATTCCTAAGGCTGGAGCTTGGTTAATTTGGAATTTGATTTCTTCGAATTCGTTCTTGCATTCAGTGGACCATATGAATTTGGCTGCCTTCTTCAAGATGTTCCTCATGTTTTTGGTCTTATCAGCATAGTTGTTTATAAACTTGGAGTAGTATTCTGTCATCCCGAGGAAACTCCTTAATTGGTCTTTACTTTGAGGCTCGGCGATATTCATTATGGTGTCCATGAGTTTCCTCTTGGGGCTGATGCCGTTGGCGTCAATGGAATGGCCCAGGTATGAAACTCGGTCGCACTTTATGTTGCATTTCTCTAATTTGAGTGTGAGCCCACTTTTTTGTATGACCTGTAGGACACCCACAAGTTTTGCGTTGTGCTCTTCTTCTGTACTGGCTGATATGAGGATATCATCTTGGAAGCAGTGTATGCCATCAAGTCCTCCAAATAGATGTGACATGAGTCTCTGAAAGACTGCTGCGGCTGAAGCGAGTCCGAATGGCATTCTGTTAAACATGAATGCACCGAGAGGTGTGACAAAAGATGTTAGGTTCTTTGAGCTCTCTTCCAAAGCTATCTGGTGATAGGCTGAGGAGAGGTCCAGAGTTGTAAAGTATTTTGCAGGTTTCATGGTCGATAGGAGTTCAGATATATTGGGAAGTGGGTGTCTGTCAACCCATATGTTTTTGTTTAGGTCTCTCAAGTCGACGCACATTCTTATGGAATCGTCCGTTTTTTTTACTAAGACAATAGGGGCAAGCCATTCTGAACTCTCGATGGGCTGTATGATATTTTCATCGCAGAGGCGCTTAAGTTCTTTCTTCAACGCCTCTTTTGTTCCAAAGGGAATACTGCGGACTCGGTGGGCCACTGGGACAGCACCTCTTTTGAGGATTATTCTGTGTTGGAAACCTTTTAGGAGTCCAATCTTGTCGCAGAACACCTTGGGGAATTGTTTTGCTAGATTAGATTTGATGTCCATATCATTATTGAGCACACTCGGCACGGGGATTTCTTCACCAGGGTGTATTCTTACTCGAAGGGCGGCTTGTTCTTCCCATCCCACAACGGAGGAGCCATCTTTGGCTACAAAGAGTTTGCAATATGTTTCTCTGTCATGGAACTTGAGGTTCACCCACACATATCCCATTATCTCGATGGGTGTTCGGTAGCTCTTACACAAGTGCTTCGCAGGTCATGTATCTTGCCAGAGAGTACACTCAAAAAGGTCTTGAGATCCACGATGGTGTAGGGGGAGCCAGTGTCTATCATTACGGGTAATGATATGCCGTTGATTTGCATTTTGACCCAGGGACCGTTGCTCTGTTGTTGGGATGTTACAGTGAGTATTTGTACCGTTTGTTGCATTGGACTGATAGATAACATGTCATTGTGCTCTTGGTTGCTTTCAATGACTCTCACAGAGGACGGTCTGATGAAAGATCGCCTGGTGAGATCGCCATATCTGGTTGTCTTTCCCCGTGTGTTCTTGCAGACTTTGGCAAAGTGTCCAATCTGGCTGCACTTATAACACTCCATAGCGATGGCGGGGCATTCTTTGTCAGGATTTGCATGCTTGTACCATCCGCACCTCTGGCAGCGCGTTGGATTCTGGGAGTTGTATGGCCTCGCTCTGTTTGAGCCAAATTTCGAACCCCTTGATGGCGGAGCCTTTCTTACTGCTGCTACTATAGGCTTGTAAGGCTCGGACTCAGGGCTGACACATTTGATCTCCACACTGGTCGTGTGGTCGCGTCTTTCCCTCATGCATCGATCTCCCAATTCCATGCTCCTTGCTATCTCCGTGGCTTGGTCCAGGGTGGGATTTTTGGTTTGCCACAATTTTTGTTGGATGCGTGGATCAGCCACATTCAGCACCAATTGGTCTCTCAAATACTCATCACAGACACCTGTGAAACTGCAGGTTGACATAAGCGCCCTGGGGGACGCTATGTATGAATCAATAGACTCGCCTTTGAGCTGCTTTCTGGAAAAGAACCTGTATCTTTCCAGTACTACGTTGGTCTTGTTGCCAAAACGACTGGTGAGTTTGGCCAATGCTATGTCAAACTTGCGGTTGCCATCTCCTCCCATGTTGCCGGGTTCGGGAAGGGTCCTGAAAAGTCTCAGTGCTTCTGCCCCTATACAGTTCAAAAGGGTCGCCTCCTTGAGGTCATCATTGAATTTGCTGCCCCCAATGGCTCTGAGGTAGACGTGGAATCCATCGATCCATTGTTCCCATGGGCAGGTTGGGCTCCCAGGGCATGGAAGAAACTTGGTGGGAGGCGGAACGCCCTGCATGGTGGTGTGCCTGATTCTAGGTTGTAAGTGGTGAGGAATGGCGTTGAGTGGCACCAGTTGCTGTAGTGATAGGCAGAGGTTTGCAGTACTGTTGGCAGTTAGCAAGGAGGCGCTGGGATACAGTCTTTATAGAATTGCTTGAATGGCAGGGTGGGACCCCATTCATAGAATGCCCAGGTGAGTTAGCAAGGAGGCGCTGGGATACAGTCTTTATAGAATTGCTTGAATGGCAGGGTGGGACCCCATTCAGAGAATGCCCAGGTGTATCTGTACTGCAGAGTCTTTAGGCTTCAGTGATGGATGGTCCTTAGTACAGATTGTGACCTCACATCTGGTTCCCTATTCAAGACAACATACATATATGGGTGCGTAAGTGTTTGCATGTTAATTACTATGTTTGTCATCGAATACAACCTTTTTCGAGCGAGCAAATTACGTTTTTGTAGGGGTTTGTGCCAAGCAGCCATTATGCTGCGCTACTCGCCCACCTCCTAGCTTCAGCTGTTGCTGGATTGTCCATGGATTGTCTCTGGTCAAAGAAGTTTCTTCTTCGCACTCCATGGTGTGCTCAGATCTGGATGCAACAACACATCCAATTGCAGTGCTCGGCCAACAAACAAGTTCCTCTCCTACCATGGTAACTTTTCCCAGAACACTATAGCAAAAGTCTACGTGCTTGAAAAATGCAACTCAGTACACAGTTAGCAATCCGGTCCTCACGGTTCTATTTGAAATAAATGTTTGTGTTCATGTCATGAGAAACCTCTGTGTTTTTTGTAGTCCACCCTTTTCCTGTGCCATAAGAATGTTTGTTTGTGTGATGGAATCTTAGCACAGCATCTCTTATTATGATGTGAGATGCATGATTCTGATTGGCTCCCATTTATATGATTCACAATGAAGGGATGACATGTAGTACTAGATACAAAAGTGGTAGAAAGGCTTGACAACCAGAGTCCCTCGTGGGTGTAGAGGTGCTTTTCTATTCACTTCAGATCTAGTATCGCTTTACTATGTCCCAGGATTCTATATTTAAATGTGCAAGGTAAGTGAACCTCCATTTCAAACTGATACCCTGATATTTTTCTGTTTAAAGTAATTTTGGGAAGGGGTCAAATATGTTAAGCACTTGTACATGTGTTATAAGACTACATTGGCATGACGCATGACTTTCAGTTCATATGAATAGTAGCTTAATATAGGTATGATATGATAGTTTATTTATATGGTTCTTATACACATGTGTTTCAAATCTGTACATTTGGTCCGTGACAAAAGAAGTGAAATGTAGCGTGAGGTGAAGGGGTGGTATGGGGCTGTGAAAATGAACATGCACTGTCACACAACTAGAGGGAGTTTAAGGTTTCAAAGACTGTGGTCCTATTTCCAGGGAGGTTTTTAGACTGATAAATAAGCCGTTCCATGGCTGCATTTTCCAACACTGACTTAGTGCTGTCATTATTAGATGACAAATCCCATAGCAAATGCATCCAATTCCTAAGCCACGTTGGTGGTTTAAAGTATCTCGGCTCTTGTTAAATGCTTCACAGTATTATGTCACAGGCCAAATGGATTATAAATCTAAAAAGGTATTAAAATGTTTGAGTCAGTACTGAATTAATCTGATTGTCGGCAACCCCCCCCCCCCCACTTGTGTGCCTACTGTGTGTGCACTCAGTTAAGAGTCAAAATGCAAAGGAACCATTTTGGGCATTCTGGTCCCGTATCCTACTTAAGCCATTTCATCCATGTTGCCAGGGCAACTTGCGGGTTCTTTCCATTCATTGCCCATACCATTGTATTGATCAGCATTATTATGACAGGGTTGGTTTATGCCAGTGCAGAGGGGAGCAGAGAATTCCTAGGTAAGTCGGATTAGACTGTTGGAGCTAAACATGAGCCAAGCCAGCAAATGAATGGGCTTGTACGTTTTGTAATAGGATCATTTGTAAATCGCAGAAGGGTACTATTTAAATACATTTTTATAAAGAAATGTCAATATGCTAACCAACTCAGCCACGAATGACCTAGTAATGCCACTGTTGCCTGTTAATACTTCATGCGCAGGGTATACAATGTGCGAGGTATAGACTTTGTAGTTCCAGATGTTGATGCATCAGGGATTTGAGCCTGCATAGGAAACAGAGTAGGACAGATGTATCTTGTTGCAGCTGTATTGGTCATGGCACACCGGGGTTTCATTTGCTAAATGTGATAGTTTTGTGAACTGCAAACCATGACTCCAGGAACAAAGCTGTGAGCAAACACAAGGAGTTCACACAGCCGGTGAGTGAAGTGACTGCACTGAAAGACCGGTCTGTGTGAAACGAAGATTATAACAGGGACAAAGTAGCAAGCGAAGGTTGCGTGTAAGAAGGCAACCGTGAGGAAAGTGATTAGAGACTCTTGTTCATGGTCAAAGGTGCAGCGCGATACCAAGTAGCAAAGTGGTCATACCCTAAGAAGCGGTACAATCGAGGGTCTTTGTGATATCGCGCAGACAAGAAATACATGGAGAAAGTGGGAAACGAGGCGTGCACCCGACTGAGGGGGCGCCTGAGAGTGAAAACTGCAAGTACCAGGACGCATTGCAAGAAAGTGTCATTTTTTGTAGATTTCGTTGAACTTTCTTTTTGTATGTTTGCGAAGATATAAGGAATCGAGAAACTTTTGTGTTATTAGTGGGAAAGCAAATGAGAAGAAAGGTCGAAGTAGTCATGCAGAGGAGTTAGAAAAATCCTTGCACATTCTGAAATCTTCGATAGTAGGAAAAGTAAAAAAGAGGATTGAGCCCGACAGAGGGGAGCCTAGTGAATGTGATACAAAGCATGGCGAAGGGACCCCTTGAACTGTGATATAAAGGACAGAGCCCGGCAGAGGGAGACCTGGGTGAAATTGTACTTCTGGAGAAGAAGTGAAGTCGTGATTGTGAACTGTGGTCATTTTGTTGAACTGGCAAAAAAAAAAGGAACTCTATCGTGGTAGGCCAAGTGGACCCTGGTCCCCGATCTTTGGGTACAACGTCCTTTCATCGCGGGATGTTTTTTCGCGGCATTATTTACCGCAATTTATTTTTCGAAAATACCCATCACATTTTTTAGAAAATGGGGGGGTTGTGGTGGAACCCCCTCAAAAATAATAATAAAAAAAGTGATGGGTTTTTTCGTAAAAAAAATTGCGGTAAAAAACGCTGCGAAAAACATCCCGCATGAAATGACATGGAACTGATCTTTGAATGCATCCATGTGTCTGGAGCCAGAGTGTCACCCAAGCCAAGTGTGCCACCATACCACATGCTGCAAAATGTCGGAAGAAACGGTTGCTTAGCCACACTGACATTTGTTTTATTACACTGATTTTCTTTGACCCAATCTATATCCCTTCACCCATTTGTTATCTTAGTGTTAGGGAAGTTGTTAGGTTTTTTAGCATAGGCCATTATTATTTTGACAAGACTGACCAGGACTGTGTTTTCTATAGTTTATGGTTGTGATTACTCCCATTTTAGCATTGGGGCAAGCTGGGAGTTCTCCCAATCACCCATTCAAAATATACAAATAAAGGTTTTGAAACTTGCAATCTTGTGAAAATGTCTACTTGTGGCACCATGCCTCACTTACACATAGGAGAATGTATCATACATGCATGTGCCCTAGGTACATGTGAGAGCATGTGTTGTACGTCCTTATGGTGTGTAATAGGAGCATGTGTTGTAGGAGCGTGTGTGTGTGTGTGTGTGTGTGTGTGTGTGTGTGTGTGTGTGTTGTAGAAGCACATGTTGTAGCTGCATGTGTTGTAGGAGAGTGTCATAAGAATGTGTGGTAAGAGTGTGTGGTAAGTGTACGTCGTAAGAGTGTGTGTTATAAAATGTTTGTGGTTGGAGAATGTGTGGTAAGAGCACGTGCTTATGTCCACATGTTATTTATAGTAGATCCATGTGTAGTAGCGCATTATAAGAACATGTATAATAGGAGTATGTGTTGTAGGAGCATGTGTTATAGCAGCGCGTGTCGTAGGAACTGTGGCGAACCAAAAGGACTCAGACTACAGTGGGTCATGGTGTAGATTGGTTTATTCAAATAAAAAGGAAAATGCCTAACTGGCCTTATCGCTATGAGGGAAAGTCCCTGCCTTCAAAGACGAAAAATAAGGGTGCTCGTCGTAGTCCAAATAGAGTCCCAAGTGCAATTTCCTAATGACTAAATGGCTCTGCCGCTTTAGAAAACCTAACTAAAAAGAAAAGGAGGCTTGCACAACAGCCTCAGTATGGCTTCTTTCTGACTCAACTCTGAGAGGACTTATTATCAGTCTCAAAGTTCTGTAACATGTCTTTACACAGTGCACAGTACTCAGGTGGCGTTGGTAAAAATGTATAACTGTCTTTAAGACCGTTTCCTCTCCCCCCCCCTCTTTGAGAAAAGACAAATTGTTCTTCAGTATGTATTAGTTAGACAGAAGATAGAGCTTCAAATGAGAGTTAAACAGAGGAAAGGGAAACTCTAGCATAGCAACAGTGGGAGCAGATTCCCGTGCTTAGGCGCAAAAAGAGAAAAGGAACAAACGAGGAGACGTACAAGGGGGCGGGAAGTGTACAGAAGAAAAATAGAATGAGAACGAAGAGCACTAGGTGGAGAATAAAACAAGACTAAAGAAGACAGGTAGGGAGAAGCTAGCCCATGAAGAGACTTAAAAAAAAGACAAAGCAGCTATCTCGCACATTAATATGGCAAGAGGGGGAGAACAACCCACGCTGGAAACAGATTGAGGAGGTGTGGTGCCCGGTCCCTCTTTCTACCCTGTCACACTTGGGAATGGGACGTCTAGGTGTGGGGGAGGGCTCCCTATCTACCACCATGAACACTATTCACATCTGGAGGAGGGCACTTGTTGCAGGGGTGTTAATGAGTCTCTGGGCCCCCCATCCCGTTATGGAACAACCCAGACTTCTACCCGGGACTGAATCCACTAAGGTTCGCTAGTTGGAAAGAAGGAGGATTATTGCAGATAAAAGTTTCTTTAGCAACAGTTTCCCCCTGACTTTCGAGGAATGCAAAATAACATTTCATATTGTGGAATAGGAGAGATTTAGGTTTGCACAGCTGAGGCACTGGATGTCCCAATCTGAAAACAAAACGCCAGCAGGAAGATAACCCAACGCATTAGAGCAGACGCTGACTTCAGTTTTCAGGGGCTTTGTGTCGTTTCTTTGTAAGCTTCTTGACAGGTTGCAGCCGTCGGTGAAGGAGAAATACATGCTCAAATGAGAGAAAGACCTCGGCAGGGAAATAGAAATGGAGGATTGGAACCGCACCTGGACCCGAACACTCAGAAGCTCTAGATGCATTGCAAACAGGGAGGGAGCAACCAAGGTGTGTTACCGATGGTACCTCACCCCAGAAATAATAAGCAAAAGTAATCCAGCCATCTCACCCCACTGTTGGCGGGGCTGCAAGTCTGTCCGGTCATTCTTCCATTGGTGGTGGTTATGTGATCTTTCAGCCAGGTTTTGGCGGGAGGTTTTGCTTCAATTAAAATGGATCACAGGCTTGACAATCCCTTGGGACCTGGGAATAGTTCTATTGGGGGACACAGGTAAGGTAATGTTCCCTCTAACTGGACATATGGCTGACTTGATCACACACCTCCTCACGGCAGCTAAAGTATCCCTAGCACACCTTTGGAGATCCACGGATGGAACGGCGATCTCACTGTGATGGGTGCAATGTTGGGACCTTGCTGTGGCGGAGTAGATCATCGCTACCCAGATGAGGAACTATCGGGACATTTCTGCATACCTGGTCTTCCTTCTTCGACTGCACCAACCAATTCCCAGGAGTGGTACGCAAACCTCCAAAACGTAGATGGCTCCCGGGACACTACGATGCATGAGAGCCATCCCTATGTAGATAAAGACTGTCACTTAAGCTATTAATGAATGCTCCCCTATGTCCCAAAACATATGGTGCTCATGTATGCCCTTATTAATGTTCCTCATTTGTTTGCCGTTTGTCTCTCTCTTTTGCTTTGCCCTGAAATGCTCATGTTATAACTGTTACAAAACACAATAAAAAGATAATAATGAAAAGAAAAAGACAAAGAAAATTAAAATGAAGACGAGATTCAAAGGATATCCAACTCAAAGTACGGCAGCAGAAATAGAATCCCGTGGGGCGAGACTGTATAAAGTGCAAACTGGGGAGTGATGGATGGAGCAAAGCGGGGCAAATTGACAAACTGGAAGACCAAGAAGAAGAGAAGATTATTAAAAGAGGCGGGAAAAAACTAACAAAGAAATAAGGAGCTGAGCATCCTTAAAGGTGAGAAACTGCAGAGACTTACGAATATTAAAAGATGAAAACGAAAGGAATGGAACATAGTCAAAATGTGAGAGGAGAAAGAGATTATCAAAAAATGACGCCCACATTATGAGCAGATGAAGGGATGGGAATCGTAAAAGGGGGAAAGGATAAGGAAGAGGGTGGAAGAGGTAGGGGAATAGTGGTGGCAGGAAAAAAGAGAACCTCCGTTTTATAGGGATTGAGGTGTAGATAATTGTTCGACATCCGAGTTTGAATTGCGAGCAAGCAAGCAGAAAGTGAAGAGTGCATAGTCAGAGAGAGAAGAAAAGGAGAAGAAGATTGAGTTGTCTGCATATAGGTATAGATGTGTAAAGCGAAAAAATTAAGGGACCAAAAACAGTTCCTTGGGGAACACTGTAAGGAAGAGGATAAGTTGAAGTATGACCAGCCCAAGAAACCGAATAGGAGTGACTAGAAAGATAAGAGTGGAACCATTAAAAAACAGATCCACAGAGACAGAGTTGGTGCAAAGAAGACAAGCGAATAGTAAGGTCGACCGTATCAAAAGTAGCCGACAAGTCAAGAACAAGAAGGGAAAATGGTTTTGAATAATGTGCAGACAGAAGAGAATCAAAGCCAGCTAGCAGGGCAGTCTCAGTAGAATGTAGAGGACAGAAGCAAGATTGAAAAGATGGAATAATGGATCGAGTATTATCAAAAGCAGACACCTTGGAGAAACATTACGTTCCAAAGGATCGGGTAGGAAAATAAGTGGAGAAATGGGGCAGAAATTCAAAGTTAAAGAGGATGAAGAGATGAATTTTTCAGAATGGGGGACAATAGACACATGCTTGACGGAATCCCACCAAGTATTCCGTCCCACATGCTATCCCTTCGCAAATGCCTCACCTCTCAAGCTCTTCGTTCCTCTACCTCTAACTCCTTCGGGGTCAGTTGTTTTTCAAAGAAACGAGCTGGGGGTAGATCTGTCTTCGGCTGGGGCCTCCCTCTGGAACAGCCTCCCTGCCACTCTAAAACTTGAGGAGAACCATCTCCGGTTCCGGAAGCACCTCAGGACCTTCCCCTTTGCCTCTGCCTTCGCACCCCCTCTCCTCTGCTGATCTGTTCTCTCTTGGGACTGTGCACCTAGCCACCCTCTGTCCTCCGGGCCCAGGTACCTGCTCACCCTGCCCCCGCCCCGCACTGCCTCGGGCACCCCTTCTTCCTGCACTTATCAGACCTACCCTCTCTGCTGCCTTAAACCCAGCATTCCCAATTGCTGGCAACACTACCACTGTTTGTTGCCTTTATTATTTATTTATTATTATTTATCTGTTTCTCCTTTGCGCCGCACTTTCCACTTCTCCCCCTACCATGCACTTTTCACCTCCCCCTCTCGCATGCACTTGCGCGTTCTCAATGTCACTGGGCCTAGTAAGGTCGTTGTTTTGTTCTCCCCTGTTGCCCTCCCTTGCCTTGTGTACGAGCGCGATAGAGAAAAGGGAAAAATAGCAGACAACAGTGAGGAATTAAAAAGGGCAGTAAGAAAAGGTAAGAGAGAGGGATATACCATGGGGATAAGGGAAGCAGATCGGACAGAGAACACTTGGCAATAAACAGAGAGACATCCAACTCAAGAGAGTGAAAGGAAAGTAGGCATTAGATGGAGTGAAGAGCGAGGTAGAGAGAGAGATAGTGAAGCAGAGGGAGTGATTGAGGAGCACAGAAGAGTGATTTTTTGGGAGAAATAGTTGGCAAATTCAGAGACCGAGAGAGTAGAGAGTGTAAGGGTACAGAAGGAGGAGACTGACACAAAGGTGGATGTTTGGGGCTAAGGACTGTAATTGAATAGGAATGAAAAAGAAAACCTATCTAACCCTATTGCTAAGAGGGGTTTCCCTGCCTCCACTAAAGAGACAAGGGGCCTCATTATGAGGTGGGCAGTAACCCGCCGGGGCAACTGGCATGTTGCCGCCAACCCCGTAGCGGCCGTACTGCCGCCTGATATGCCGGTGCCACCGGAATATCACAAGGGCGGCAGTAACGGTTACTCCCCATTTCCATGGAGTCCATTGAACTTCATGGAAATGGGGACATGGAAGCACTGGCACCCTTGCTAACGGTGCCGGTGCTTCAGTTAAAGACATGCCAGTAGGAGCTTGAAAACTTGGCAGGTCAGGCCTGCCGGTTTATCCGTGGCCCCTATCAGCATTCTTGTAGTATGTCGGTCCAGAAAAGGTGCCGGTACATTGCTACTGGCACCCTTATTTCTGTAACGCCATACTTGTAATGAGGCCCAAAGTGACTGTAAGGATGTCTGTCAACTCAAGTGTCAAGAAAGAAAACCTTACTACTGTCTCTTACACTAGAAACTAAAGAATAAGTTAATACTTTTTCTGGTCTCAGGAGAATAACTACTTTCTCCCGAGTAATGGTTCCTGGTTTGTTGAAACAATTCCCAAATCTTAAAACAGTCTCGTATCTCAAGCGTTGTCAGGGGGGAATGGCTTCCTTCCCCTGATGGTAAAATTCCAAACAATACTTTCTCACACGTTGTCTGGGTTAATGGCTTCCTTTCCATGATGGTAAAGTTCCAAACAATACTTACTTGCTGGGTCCGGTCTCAGATAGCCCAGGGAATTACTCCCTTCCCCAGGCCTTTTTGGACCATATTGCCGGTCCAGGTCACCAGGAGATTTACTCCCTTCTCTTGGTATCTTGTTATCAGTTCCTTAAAACCAGGGGGAATTAAACATTTTCCCCTGAAGAACGTTCCTTAATGAGTAGGGAACAGTACGGTACATTGAGTATATCCTAATGTATGTGTACATACAGTGGATGGGCATTCCAAAATGGCCTACATTTACAGACTGAGCGCATAGGACTTAACTCCCTCATTACTACCACAGAGGTGCCATTGTGTATTTAAGGTTCATTAACACATGGTTTGCCTGTATGTGAACAAGCAGTTGGATAACTGCAAAACACGTTGTATTGCGTGATTTTACCACTGTCCACTTGACATGAAATGAACTATTTTTCTTAAAAAACAATTGCACGCAGCTGACGGTTTCATGCAGATCGACAATTTGTGCCTTTGATCTGCTGCTCCGGGGGAGTGCAATCCCCAGTGTGCTGTTGTACGCTCATTCGAACTTATATAATTTGTGTGTAAACAAATATTTTTTCTAAAATCTTTTTTGTATTTTTATATATACATATTGCGAAGGCATCATGAAGTAGACACAGACAACCGGTTCAGGTTTTGTTCTGAAAT
Organism: Ambystoma mexicanum; assembly: GCF_040938575.1. Lineage (NCBI taxonomy): Eukaryota > Metazoa > Chordata > Amphibia > Caudata > Ambystomatidae > Ambystoma > Ambystoma mexicanum. Next base: position 867,380,863 of record NC_090922.1, read on the forward strand.
ATTTTATTAAAGTAAAATGCAGGATGGCGTAAGGCCTTACTTGCCCTATGCTAAGGTGGGATTTCCCTAGCTAAAGAAAACTAAGGATAGTCTATGTGAGGAAGTCCAAATGAAAAGTCAGTCTTTTTCAAAACCTCTACTTGCCCTCACAACTAACTGTATGCAATGTGAAGGGATGTCTGCATCAAAATGAAGTGTTCAAAATAAAGTTCAGAGCTTCTTCCAGCTCTTGGCTTGCAATCAGCTTTCCCTTCCCCAAGTTCAAACCCGTTCTCAAGGTATCGGGGTTCCCTTCACCAAGAGTTAAGTCTTTCAGCTTCCCCCCCAAAAAAACAGTTCCTTGGGACACTTCCCAGCTCACTGGTTCACATAGGTAGTTCTTTTTCTTTACTTCAAAATCACATAACCGGTTGTTGCCAAACCTAAGCTTCTTTATGGATACTTTCATTGACTTCTCCACACAGGGCACTTGTTCTAGGTGCAGATGTCGGACCACACGGTCCGCCCATTACAGGTCACGCAACCAATACCCCGTCTTGGTAGCTTTCCATCACCAACTGGCCACTGCTCCCTTGTGATGTTGGGGTGATTCCCCAGTGTCACACTCCTTTGACACTGTACCGGGGCTTGGTTGGCCATCATGCACCTTGTTACACTCTCTTGTACTTCTCTGGATATAGCCAACGTAGGCTTCCTGATAATATGCAGTCCTTGGAACTCTTCTGACTGTTGCCAGTATTCTTTTCCTCATATCATACCCTTCTTGGCATTCACATGACCTTTCTAGTGCTTGAGTCTCAGAGGACACAGCACACTCTCTTTATGCTGTACTGTGGCTTACTTAGTTACCACACATTGTGTTAAGCTTTTCTGTAGTCTTCTCTGACTCTTGCAAACACAGGTGTCCTTTTTGACCTTCAGTCCCTTTGACTCTTTTAGCTTTAATCAATACTTGGCTTCTTATTTTATACCCTTCTTGGTATGCTTTGACTTTGCCAATAATTGTGTTTCATCCATTACATTTTGTGGTGTCTGCCACATGTACCACCTTTCTTTCACTCCATGAATGAGTGCTCAAGACTTGCCTGTACTCTGTTCGGTATTAGAAAATGCTTATTATAATTTTCAATTCATTCGGCATTCAAGAGGACTTGCTTCCATATTGAAAAGTACTTGAAATGATTTTCATTTCGTTCAGTATTTAAAAAGTACTTGTTTGGCATTCATAATACGTGTAATGACTTTCAGTTCGGTCTTCAAATAGTACTTGTTCGGCGTTCAAAAGTACTTAGAATACTTTCCAGTTTGTTCGGTATCCAAAACAACAATGTTCAATGCGCATTTGCCTGCCAGCCTGGTGCTTCCCATTCACTCACCGGTCGGAGTTTACAGCGTTGTAAGGTCGCTGCCGCTACGGGTTCTCCCCTGCTCCAGTGGCAGCTCGCTCCTCTCCCAGCTCTCTCCGTGGCATTGTTCCCCAGCAATGCTCTACCTGCAGCCCAGGACATTTATGACCACATCGCTCGGTCGCTCCGGTCTTCCACACACAATCTGTTACCGGCCTCCTTCTTTCCTTAGCGTTGCTTCCTGCTGCATAAACTCTGCATTGGTCACCGGGTCTCGAGCGCTCCACTTACCACGCCACTTCTTGGGAGTTGCTTCCCAAGCTAATCGGCTTACACTGCCTCCACAGCTGACCACATTGCCAAACGGAGTTCGGGTTTTAAACTGCCCGCCACCATAATGATTCCAGGAAAGACTAGACCGCTCACTATCAGAAAGGTAGTTCTGCATTATTATTTATGTCATCCCCCTCGTCCCAGTACACAGCTGAGGCTGATAAACGTTTGTATTGACAAAAGGAGGCCAACATTTGTCTGTATTAATAAAAGGTGGATGATGTGTGTTTGGGTTCTTCAAATGAGGATATGTCTTCCTAGTTGGTCTCTTCCTCATCCCGGTGTTGAAGTGATGTTTCTGGGGGACAGTTTGAAGGGAACAAAAGGGAAAGGGCTGACCGTAGCCTACGAAGGTTTGAGGGATAGAGGGTTCAGTGTGAAAAGGGAACGGGGGATACCATGTCTCACCAAAGGACGTCCTCTTCCCTACTCCCCAAGTTCCTTCCACCCAGGTGATCCTCCCTTGCATATTCACCACCAGGGTCGGGATCCAACAGCGATGGCCTTTCCCTGGCCACCTGAAAGAAGCATCCTGGTCAAGAAGTGAGGACACCCTCAGGTTCCTCTGAGTATATATTTTCTCATGGACATAAACCAAGTTTTGATGTATTTTGAATAAATATTAAACAAATCTATATTGTGAAAAACCAGAGGGTGTTTCACAACCTAGTCCCCAGGGATCCCGTACTCAGGTAGCCAGGGAAAGGCCATTACTTTTGGATCCTGGCCGTGGACAAGCAAGGGAGGATCACCTGGGTAGCGAGTCATCGGGGAGTGGGGAAAAGCACCCGATGGAGAGACATGGCATCCCCCATTTTCTACATCCTGTCTAACCCCTATTCCTGCTTATTTCATGGGAAACTACAACTCACATAATTCCTCCCCACGTTACATTGACAGCACTAGTGAGCCGAGGAAGATGAGGAATGAGGCTAGAAAGATTACCTCTACTGACTCGCAATGGCTCTGTACCTGTAATGAGGCCATGCAGAGTCAGGCACGTAATCTTAACCATGCACACCTGCCACTTGTTAACACTTCCTATCTGGATAAAAAGTGGCGCATGCAGGCACACTTTGAGCCAGACTGGGTGTGAGAAGGAATGGCTCTTTCGAGGCTGGTGTGAACCAGGCAATGGAATTTTGAAGGCCAAGGAGCTGATCAGCAGATGCGAAGAACGAGAGAAAGCCAGGTGAGGATTACACACTTTCAGGAAGCCGTAAGCGTTTCAATATTGAAGCCGATTGAGCGGAAGAGAAAAACTTTCAAGGTACTTGAAAGCGGCCCACAGCTCTCCCGGGTGAACGACAGAATTGGGGAGGAGCAGAGGAGGCGTTGATAACGGCCTTAACTGCTGCATGAAGAGCGTTGTGTACCAAACTGATGAAAGAAGTCCAATTAACACGATCAGTGAATTATCAAAAGCAACAAAAGTCTGGTTTGTGTTAAAAGCCAAAAAAAACTAGAACTTACAAGTTGAATGTTGCACGTGTGCTGACAATTGTTGAATTGTAAACGGAAAGGATACAAAGTAACAGAGTAGTCCTGCGAGGTGAAGTCGCACATTCAAAAGTCTCTTAAATGTTCTGAATTGAAATGCATTCTGATGGGAATTAAAGGCAAGAAAGTAACCGCGAACGTAAAAGAAAGTTGAATAAGTGAAAAGCAAAGTATATGAACATGTAATGTGCTAAAAGGGCAAAGTATATGAACTTTGATAAGAAACTACAAGTACCAAGAGGCATTGCTGTGTTTCAAGATAAGGAAGATTGTGATTTGTGGAATTGTTTAAAAGAGAGGCCGAAGTGGTCATGCAGAGGTCTAAGTAAAAGCCTTGCAGTTTCGGAAGTCTTTGACAGTGAAAAGACACTTGAGACAAAACGTGGGGAAGGGAATCTCACAAAGAGACGAGACTGGCTCGAGCCCAGCAGAGGGAACCCTGTGTTGAACTGTGAGAAAGTAAAAGTAGGACTCTGTATTTATGGCTCCATGTGATAGAATCGCGGCAAAAATTGCTGTGGTTACAAAATATTGTTGCAAAAATGCTGTGGTTTTTGCGCCACAATCCATGTAAAGGATGCGGGGAACACCCCTGCAACCCCCAGACCCATTATACCATTAAAGAGAGCTGGGGACACCACCGCAACCCCCACTCCCCTTAAAAGGTATAATGGGGCACACCTTTACCGGGTCAAACGACAGCATTTTTGCTGCAAATATTTGTATAGGCGACATTTCGGCGCTATTTTATCACTGCATACCATATTTATGACGAGGCGGATGAAGCCTAAGCAAGTGATTGAACTACCAGAAACTTGGAGCCGAATCCTGAACTGTTGACTTTTACCAGTAAGCCAAAATGTGCAAGACTGATTGAACTGTGCCATCCATCTATCTTCTTTTAAGACATTCTCAAGACCCTGTGGGCTGAAGGTGGGGAAAAGAGTTGTGACTCAAGCCATTCTGAAATCTCTATTGAGATGCTATTTTCCTTTTGTATTCCCTTAACACATTTGTCATTGTTAGGAAGGCAAGATTAGTCTTTTTTTAGTATAGGCCTTTTTATTTTTACTAGACTGACTTGGACTTGTTTTGCTATCCATGTAATGGTCGCGCCTACTCCCATTTTAGAGCTGGGGCCAGTTAGGAATTCTACCAACCCAACTAAAATACTTAATAAAGGTTTTCAAAACTTGTATCTATTGTGTCTGTGTCTGCTACTTAATACTGTGCCTTCCTTACAATATATATTTGTTCAGAACCGCTGTCTGGAAGTGTTTTATTATGACTTTGTAAGTATAATATTTCACAGGAAAGGATCTTGATGTGATCTATCAGTTCCTTACAACCAGGGAGAATAACTCTATTCCCCTGGTCTTCTTTTTATTAGGCTTCACACCTACAACAGCCAATTCTCGTTTTGGGTCCCAGACCCTTTGTTTCTCCTAGTCTTTGAACTGGCCCACTAGGTTCATTTCTTTGACAAGTACTGCCACGAGGAAGATGACTTATTTGTTTAGGGTCCCTGACCCTCCTTTGGCTGTCAGTGGGCTTCTCTCCGCCATTGTCATGAGGGATTCTCCCTCTCAAGTCATCTATATGGTGCTTGGGGTCCTCGGCCCTTCCCTGGTGATCAACATGCTTCGTTCCACCACTGCGATGGGGAGGAAAAGGTTTGTAGGCTTTCTGTCCCCGCCGTGCCACCCAAGCGTTATGATTGCAAAGAGGTCTAGGCACAACTGCATGCGCCCTCTTGGTAAGCCACCCTTGTTGAGGTTTTTGGCATGTCACCGGGGGTTCATAGGAGGGCAGTCATTCAGTTCAGCTTCTCTGGTGTCTTGCTTTCCCTGTGGCTGTGGGACGGCGTTTCCGGTTGCCGTCTGTGTTCCTTCCTCCTCTCGACACTGCTCTGCACAGGTTTTCTCATGCGGACTTCCCGATCATCCGACATGGCGGACTTCCAGTGTCTTTGAAGTGCTCTCCCTCTGTATCAGTGACTGAAGCTTGAATCGCCCTCGCTTGGTGTGCAGCACACCTGCAGTCTTCCATGGCTGCCCGAATGTTCTTTTCTCCAGCATGGGGTCTGGCATGGATTCACATGCTCATGAATATTCCCCGTCGTCAGGCTGGGAATCCTCGGTAAAGAAAAAACCAGTATCAGTTTCGTTTCTGATCTGTCTTTCGTAGTAATAACCAATCACTGGTCTCTGCGTCATACTGACCACAGCCAATGACTGCCCTCTACCTAAGCACCGCCTCTGGCAGCCATCTTCAGATTTTTACCGCACGTTCATGTGTTGGGATCCTCGTGCTATTGCTCTCGAGCGTTAGTGCTATTTTTTCGCGCTTTTTACAAAAAACTTCGATTCTTTCGGTCAAAAGAGCCTCAAGCTCCACCGATCCTACATCCGATCAACGGGGACCCGTGTCGGATTCATCTGTGCCCCTCAAGGGTGAAGATTTCGTCGAGCTACACTTCGGAGGACTCCAGAAGCTTCTCAGGCCTGGTCTCGGAGATGGCCCAGGAGAAGGGAAGCTCGACGCCCGGAAAGCTGTTCAGGGTCTGCCCTGGATGCCAGCTGCAGAACGTCTTCAAGGAGGACGAACACTCTTTCTGCCTTTACTGCCTTCATGAGGACAAGACGCACGTGGAGAAGGACTGTGCGTTTTGCGGCAACATGTCGGAACGGACCATGAAGGACCGCCATCAACGTCTCGCCAACTGGCTGGAGGGTAAGATCCCGTCTGGCGAGAAGAAGAAGAAATCCGAGCGGTCTTCTAAGACCTTTGAGGGCGCCCCGGCGACGGGGGCCCAACATAAGGCCAAGCACCGCGAGTCCGCTGGCACCGGGAGCGCCGAACGGTCGGGCTCTACGGGCGCCAGGCAGGGCGCACCCTCCCCGGCACCATCAACCACGAGCCAACGCTCTGGGTCGGGTAAGAGGAAGGCCGAGCACCCGGCGAAGCTCCTGGAGAGGCCCCGGTCGAGCTCTAAGGCAGAGGAGGAGCGTGGCAGTGCCCCCTCCCTCAAGGATAAGGCGCTGAGCGCACCTAAGGTGGTGAAGGCCTTGATCCATCCGACCAAGCCCTCTATCGAAACGGTCGCGGCGGCCCTGGCTCAGCCTGTGGTGGCTGCACCAGTGGTGGCGACCTCAGGGCCCAGAATCTCCCTGCCTCCTCGGAGGGAGTCTTCCTTTGTGCCCATCGATAGGACCCCCGTGAAACCCTCCGTGGGGAAGAAGAAGGGGGGGCAGGGCGTCGTCGTAGAGTCGGCCTCAACCTCAGAAGAGGAGCTGATCGAGGTCTTAAGCCACGGCCTAGGCGTGGAAGAAGGCCAGCCCGTCGGAATGGACCCCGACGCAGGTGACGACGACGACATCGTCGAGGATACCGACGGGGCCCCTGCTCGCCCGTCGGATTCCCCTCTGCCAGCGCCGCAAGACAACTCGGCGGCCATTTTGTTGGCCATACAGTCCTTATGCTCCGAGATAAGGACGAGGCTACCGTTACCGACGGAGGAACCTCTCCCGTCGGGGGATCCAGAACCGGGACCTTCTGGTGTTCCCCCTACCAAGAAAAGAAGGATCCATCCACCACCTCCTTTTCAACCGTCGCGCCCCTTCCAGCCCTCCTCCCCGTCCACCCGAGGGGATGATACGGGGACTGACACGGCAGCGACGGGTACGGACGACGAGGCATACGACGAGGATTTTCCGTCGTCGCCTCCCACCAGGGCCTCTCCGCCCGACGAGATCGGATCTTTCCACTCCATGATCTCCAGGGCTTCCGAGCTTTTCCAACTCTGCCCTGAGGAGAAGAAAAAGGAAGGCTGCCTTTATCAGCGGCGCGAGGCCAAGAGGAAGACGGTCCTCGCAGTGCCTCTGTTGGACGACATTTGGGATGAGGGCCTTTCCCTCCTCAAGAACCCTTCCACGACGCCAGCTAGAAGAGACCGGTACGAGAAAAAGTACCGGGTCCCGGACACGGCCCCCCTATGCCTCCGGGCGCAGCCTACCCCGGACTCCGTCGTCTCCGCGGCAGCCAGGAAGAAAGCGGGGGGGGGTGCGGCCTCCACATCGACTTCCCCGCCGGACGGCGAGGGAAAGAAATTGGATACTATGGGGCGTAGAGTCATCTCGTCGGCAGCGACGACGATTAAAGCGGCCAACGCCTTGGCTATCGTGGCCCGCTACGACAGGGAGCTCTGGTACAAGATGGCTCCCCTGCTGGATTTTCTGCCGGACGACAAGAGGGCGGAGGCCCTTGAGATCCTGCAGGAAGGTGAGGTGGCCTCGGACCACGCCATCACCGTGGCGACGGACATCGCCGACACTGGGTTCCGCCAGCTGGGCAACGGCGTTTGCCTTCGACGTCGTGGATGGCTCAAAGCTACGGACTTCCGGCAGGACGTCCAGACCAGAGTCCTGGACATGCCCTTCGACGGGAACAACCTGTTTGGGAAGACAGTGGACGATTCCCTTCAGGCCATCAAGGCGGATACGGAGACGGCCCGGGCCCTTGGAGTCCTGCAACGACGGACGCCCTTTCGGAGCGGCGGAGGCAAGGGCACCTCCAAAGGTTCCGGCGGCGGTTTCGCTTCCTACCGTCAAGCGGCCCGCTCGTCGTCGCAAGAGGCCTACAGAGGACGAGGCAAGTCTAGCGGACCCCGCCGTCGTCGCCAAGGAGGTCAAGGCGGCAAGGCCGCGTCCAAGCAGGATTGAACCGGCCGTGGGGTCGGGCCCCCACCGAAGCACCCCGGTGGGAGGCCGGCTGGCGGGCTTCGTCAGCGTGTGGGAGTCCATCTCCACCGACCGTTGGGTGCTGGACGCCCTGGCCCGGGGCCACGCGCTCGAGTTTCAAAGAAGGTGCCCGCGCGTCCCCCCCGTGGCCAGGAAAGAACTTCACGTCCCTCAACTTCTCCTGGAGGTAAAGGCGATGCTCAGAAAGGGCGCCATCGAACTCGTCCCAAAGAGGCTTCGGGGCTCCGGAGTCTACTCGAGATACTTCCTCGTGAAGAAGAAGACAGGAGGATGGCGCCCCATCCTAGACCTGCGACGTCTGAACAAGTTCATCAAGGCGCAGAAGTTCCGGATGGTCAACCTCCAGCACGTCCTGGGTCAGCTGGAGGAAGGAGACTTCCTATCGTCGTTGGATTTGGAGGATGCCTACTTCCACATTCCCATCCTAAAGGGGCACCGCAAATTCCTCAGATTCGTGGTCCAAGGGCGTCATTACCAGTTCAAAGCCCTTCCCTTCGGACTACGGTCGGCACCCAGGGTATTCACCAAGTGCCTTGCACCGGTGGCGGCGCAGCTGCGCCGCGAGGGGATTCACGTCTACCCCTACCTGGACGACTGGCTCATCCGCGCCAAGACGAGGGAGCTCGCCGTGGTCCTCACGGCAAGGACCGTCCAACTCCTCACGGACCTGGGATTCTCCGTGAACTACGCCAAATCCCACCTGGTGCCCGCGCAAGTCGCACTGTTTCTGGGAGCGAGGCTCGACACAGTGTCCCTTCTGGCCTCCCCGTCGGAGGAGAGGACCAGGACCATCTTGGGCAAGGTGCAACGGATGTTGGTGGCCGACGCGGCCAAAGTGAGGTCCATCAAGTCCCTCCTCGGGATGATGTCTTCCTGCATCTACCTCATTCCCATGTGCAGGCTCCGGATGCGCCCGTTGCAAGAATTCCTGGATGCGCGCTGGATCCAGACGACGGGCAGCTTCGAGGAAAGGATCAAGCTCGACGAGAGTTTCCGACGAGCGATACGTGGTGGGGCACCCACGCGCATCTGACGGCGGGCATGGACTTCCAGACCCCAGCCCACCAGGAGACTGTGACCACGGATGCCTCCCTGGAAGGGTGGGGAGCGCACACCGAAAATCTGCACGCAAGGGGACTCTGGCTCCCGACGGAGAAGTCCCTACATATCAACGTCCTGGAGCTCCGTGCAGTGTTTTGGGCCCTCAGGTCCTTCCTTCCGTCCCTCAAGGGCAAGGTGGTGAGGATCTTCACCGACAACACCACCACCATGTTTTACATCAGGAAACAGGGCGGAACCAGGTCCCCAGCGCTCTCCAAGGAGGCGCAGGACCTGTGGCATTGGGCCGTCGCCCAAGGGATTTTTCTGGTGCCGTTTCATCTGGCAGGGATAAAAAACACCATCGCCGACTCACTCAGCAGGGAGCTGCGCTCGTGCCACGAGTGGGAACTACGGCAGGATCTGGTGGATCGCCTCTTCCGACGGTGGGGCACACCCCAGATCGACCTGTTCGCGACGGCGACGAACACCAAGTGCCGGAGGTTCGCCAGCAGGTTTCCCCAGACGAGGAGCATGGGCGATGCTTTCTCGTTCCCCTGGGAGGGCCTGTTCCTCTACGCGTTCCCTCCCTTGCCTCTGCTAATCCGGCTCGTCAACCAGCTCAAGAGGTCACGGTGCAGGATGATCCTCGTCGCACCTGCGTGGCCGAGGCAGATATGGTTCCCGGACCTTCTGGACTTGTCAGCGTCCCCGCCGATCAAGCTGCCGGCGGACGCGGATCTACTCTCCAGGGAAGGAGGCGCCATCCTCCACCACGACCCGAAGTTGCTGAACTTGCAGGCCTGGCTCCTGCAGCGCTAGAGTTTGGAGGATACGACATACCGGCCGATTGCAGAGAGGTTCTTGCAAAGGCCAGGGCGTCCTCGACTCTTAAATGCTACGGACACAAATGGAAGCGGTTCTCTGTCTGGTGCCACGCACAGAAGATTAACCCTCTACGGATTACGGCTCCCCAAGTACTGCCGTACCTGCTGACGCTGGCCAAAGCTGGTCTGGCACACGCGTCCATCAAGATTCATCTTGCTGCGATCTCCCGATACACCAGAACCACGGGCCGGACGTCCTTGTGGTCTCATCGTCTGGTGAAAGAGTTCATGAAGGGACTGTTCAGATCGTTCCCGCCGGTGAAGGCTCCGGCCCCGGCGTGGGAGCTCAACGTGGTGCTGACCAAGCTCATGGGACCTCCGTTCGAGCCTCTGCACTCGGCCCCGTTGAAGTTTCTATCATGGAAAACAGCTTTTCTTGTGGCCATCACCTCCGCACGACGAGTGGGAGAGATCCAGGCCCTTTCCTGCAAGGCCCCGTACTTGACTTTCCACGTGCTCAGGACGCACCCCTCCTTCATGCCCAAGGTACCGTCGGACTTCCATCTCAACGAACCCTTGGTGTTACCTGTGTTTTTCCCGTCGCCTTCGTCGCCGGCTGAGAGGACTTTGCACTCGCTGGATGTAGCTAGAGCGCTGAAGTTCTACGTGGACCGCACGAAGGGTTTTCGGAAGACGTCACAACTCTTTGTGAACTTTGGACCTGTCAATAAGGGGAAGGCTCTCTCGAAGGCTTCCATCTCCAGATGGCTCTCCGGCTGTATCATGTGCTGTCACCGGTTGGCAAACCGACCGCTGCCTGGCCGTCCGAGAGCCCATTCCACCAGAGCGATCGCAGCTACCACGGCGTTCCTATCTGGTGTGCCCCTGCTGGACATATGCAGGGCTGCTACGTGGAGGTCGACGCACACCTTCACGAAATTCTACTGCGTCGACCGGGATTCCAGGGAGGAGTCCAGGGTCGGCCAAGCAGTGCTGCGCAACCTGTTCGCCTGAGGTGAGCCTGGTGAGGAGGTAAGATGCTTAATGTTGAGTTGATGTGATGCTTAATGTTGAGCCTTTGCCACCTCCCGTGGTTGTGCATGTGTGTACTGCTATGTATTCTTTATTCATGAGCATGTGAATCCATGCCAGACCCCATGCTGGAGAAGGAACAAGTTACTTACCTGTAACTGTTGTTCTCCAGCATGGGTCTGGCATGGATTCACATGCGAACCCTCCCGCCTACCCCTCTGCGGCTCTTCACTTGGTCATACTGCCACTTCACGTGCTTCCAAATCTGAAGATGGCTGCCAGAGGCGGTGCTTAGGTAGAGGGCAGTCATTGGCTGTGGTCAGTATGACGCAGAGACCAGTGATTGGTTATTACTACGAAAGACAGATCAGAAACGAAACTGATACTGGTTTTTTCTTTACCGAGGATTCCCAGCCTGACGACGGGGAATATTCATGAGCATGTGAATCCATGCCAGACCCATGCTGGAGAACAACAGTTACAGGTAAGTAACTTGTTCCTTATTCAATCTTGCCAGCAGTGACTGGGCCCATTGTAAGTCCTTACTCTTTCACAGGTTTCATCTTCATTGCTCCATGGGGCCACCTCGTCCCAGTACTTGGATTACCTAGGCTGCTGTCGTTCTTCGTCATCCCAGGACTTTCAAGAACCTTGAGGTACTCTGCCTTATAACAGTACATGGGTCTATTGTCTACAAAGAGGCTAGCAGAGGAAGGAGAGGCTAGAGTATGTGGGTGAGTGATGTCCTCATAAGGGCTGTACCCCAAATAGCCGTCCTTATTCCCACAGGGGAGTTCCCTCCCCATGAGATTCTCCTGCATTATACCACCCCCAGGGGGACTAACGAGTAGCAGCCTCGCATCCCTAGCCTCATGGGAAAGGGCTTCCCTTCAGGGAGAAGGGACGGCATCTTTTGCTATCACAAGAGGCCTGTTCCGGGGGTGAAGGGAAAGAGTGTGGTTAATATTCTGGAAAAACTGACGTGGATGAGAAGAAATGGAGTCAAAAAGGGATTGAAAGTATTGCTGTTTAGCAGAGAAAAGTAAGGAATCCTAATCAGAATGCAGAGAAGTCGATGAAGGATGATCCAATTAAGACTGGGATTTGCGCCAACAGTGTTCAGCACTGCATAGAGATTGGCGGATGGAGCGAAGAGACTGGGAGATCCAAGGCTGGGGTGATTTATGTAAAGGAGAAAAAGGAGAAGGATATAGAAGATCAAGAGTATCAGTAAGACGATAAGAAAAAGAAGATGCAGCAACATCAGTAGGTAAGGACGTAAAGGTGTCAATAGAGGGCAGAAGAGACATAAGTGCCGGAGTAAAAGATGGGAGGTGAAATAAACTAAGATCATGACGAAAGATTGTAGCTGGAGAAGGGGAGCGGAGCAAAGTCAAAGAAGCAAGAAAAGAGCCACACCAAAGTAGCAAAATAAGTAAATAAGAGAAATAATAATGGTATATCGAAGGTGGGGATAAATGGGATCATAGTGTGGGAGGGGGCATATTCAGGAGGAATTTCCTTGCCAAATGAAAGCGGGGAAAGAAAAAGAAAATGTCTGACGTGCCGTAACGCTACCCTGTATGCCTTTTGTGTTTATTATTTGCCTTTAAATCTCAGCGGACTCTCGATTAGGGTATCCCATTTGTATTGGCACCAGGCAATGCTGGTAGTGCTGGCAGCCACTATATGGGACTGCGCAGACGCACTAAGAGTGCTGACTCTAGTCATTCGGCTAGTTCCAGGTCACTGGGACAAGGCCGCTAAGTCAGTACAAATGTATCCGGCCCTCTGTGTCCTAGCTTATCCAACAAGATCAAACAAATGATACTTCCCTTCTAATATTGACAATTCTAATAAGGGCATATGAGAACATTTAAATATTTAACAAAAGCAACGACACAAGAAAGCCTTAAGTGCCATCTAAGGAAGAAAAGGATGTGGATCCCCTGCATAGAAAGTGGAAGAGTTTCCAATAGCCCTTACAAAGATTGTAAAGATAACATAGTGTCACTTGTGGACTTGTCAAAGAAAGCATTATCAGGTGTTAAGGAAGGGAAGGTATGGTCCACTGCAGCCATAAAAAAAAGTAAACGTAGGTTAAAGATTTGTAGAATTAAGTCATACTGCACTCTAGGGCTTGTATTCCCCTTCCCTATCCCCTTCTACAGATAGGTTGTAAGAATATAGCAACAAGCATCTAAAGAGAGTGAACTGTTTCTTGGCCCAGTAATCAAGAACATTGGAAGGACCTTGCATGTGTGGAACATTGGACCTGGTTTGCTTGCCTTTGTCTCATGAATAAATTCATCATTGATTTTTACCTTATGGACATCTGTTTACTATACGTCACAACTACTGTCTATGAATACCACTAAACATGTGGCTTGAGTGTTCCAGGAAATTCTGTTATAAATTACATGTTCCATACATGCAAGGTCCTTCGAATGTTTTTGATTACTGGGTCAAGAAACAGTTCACACTTGTTCTATTGGCCCCCAGTGCAAGGGAAGCCACGTTTGGCTACAGGACAATATAATCGCTGTACTATACTTAATACATATATACTCTTTGTGGTGCCCACTCTCTTCTGTTCTCATAACACGCATCTAAAGAACCACACATAAATTCCAAGAGGAAAGACAAAGGTTCCCCCAGCCTGTCTTTCCCACAGAGAGAAAAGAGGGAAGATGTCTCTATGTACTCAGCGGGTCAGAGTAACGCATAGCAGCGCAGAGCCAAATTGGCCACTTCACACACCATATATATAATTTCTTTTCTTCTTCCAAGGTGTGGTAAATCAGACATAGGAGTCGGACAAGAAGACCTGGTTCAAGAAATTTTCTTACAAGTCCAGAAAACCTCAACTATAACCCTACAGCTATGATGATGGTTCCCTAACTTCAAGAGAGAATAATAAACTGGCGCTTGTCAGGATGTTAGACAAAATGTTCTGTCCTCTGTTCAAAACCTATTCTATACTATGCTCCCCCTACCACTAAAACTAAACAATATAACTTGGCCTAAGTATTTTTTACTCTCACTATACTTGGGCTTCTGGTAGCTGGTGTATGGCCCCCACCGAGTTGTATCTTTTGGTTCTAGCTTTCTATCATGGCCCAGCCTGTTCATAGTGTTTAAGGTTTGGTCTTGTAAATATTTCTCTCCTCAACTGCCATATATCCTGGAAATACTTTGGAATCTGAATAACAGGTAAGTATGGTAACAGCACTGTTTGGGTATGCTTTGTCCCCTAAAGGGAGTCGCTCCTAATGCGATCCCGCTTGCCCTGTGCACAAGGAAGTGTATTACATAGCGGGCTCACCTTCCTAGTCCCAAACGGTTTGTGTGTGAGGGATTTGACCATCTGCACAGGGAGAGAGCGCTCAAGGGGGCTTTTTTGATTTTTTTGATAATGAAAATGAATGATGGGAGATCAGCCTCTGTGAAATGTGTGAGGCCATTCCACGCACATTCCATCTGCTTCCCGCACAAAACGCATAGTCACGTCTACTCCGGGAAGACACAGCCTACAGGCGCGGTCTTCCGCTGTCGTATTCATCTGGAATGTAACAGCCCCAGGTACATCAAAGCATCACAAGAAGGGGAAAAGGCACACTTTCCTCCAGCCATGGGCAGCCTAATTTAAATATCAAAGGATCCATGGATCTGCATTTCTTTTGTCAAATCCAGCTAGTGGTATGCAATGTGTCAACTTGAAGCTAGTTCCCACCTCTCTGTTTGAAAGGCAGTGAATGGCCTGTCTGGGTCCAGTAGTTACCGCAGGTGTCCCTGCAGAGCAGACCCCTTTCAGAGGGGAGAAGTATGTGATTTTCTGGAGACAAGAAGTCTGCTCTCGCCACAAACTTCAAGGAAAAACCTGTGCTTTAATCAAGAGTCACAGAGGGCTCAGTTATCCAGAGAGACACTTTGATCTACAACAGACAGGAAGATGGGTGGGATTTAGGTATGTGTTGTCACCCCTTGTCTGTCCTGTTGCACAGCGCTCTGGTCCTGACCTCATGCATAACAGAAGAATGTTGGTGGAGACCCAGGATTGGTTAATTACGGAGTGCTTAGCCTGCATCAATCACTGGGGCCCATTTGGCTTTAAAAGAGGGCTGAACCCCTCACTTAGCAGATCATCCGACGACTTTGAAAGGAGTAAAATGAAGGACTCATTTGGACCCAGGCTGAAGGTACAGTCTACCTTACATCTTCTGCCAGTGACGGAAGGCCAGGTGTTCCAAGAGGGAAGCAAGATCCCTCCCCTAAACATCTCCCAGGAAACAGAGGGAGACACCCGACTCAGAGGACCCGTCCAGCAGCTTCAGAACCAGGATCCAGCCAGCACACAGCGTGCCCTGCTAGGTTCTGCCAGCAAGCTTCCTAGGTGGGAAGTGCTGGAGTGACTGCAAGGCCGTTGCCTGCAGTCACTCTCCTGAGCTTTGGGCCGTCCACCTTGAAAGGACGATACAAGCCCTGCGAAGAAGCTAGGAGTGCCACACAAGCATCATCCAGCTTCCATCTTTTAAGGACATTTTCGTGACAGTCCAGTCCTCGAACTGCATCCGGCTGCACCGCCGACTGTTGTCGCATCGCAGTCACAAGAGCTATCCGAGCCGCCTCGATCAGCATTCCAGATTCGCCAACCAGCACAGAGACAATGATTCTTGGCCTGAGCCGCCGTGCCGTACAGCCTGCAGATGTCCGTCCAGTCTTGCTTGCCGAACTGCCTGCCGCCTGGTACCTGCAGCTGTCTCCCACCACTAACTATCTCTCAAGGGCTGCGAAGCACCCTGGAAACGCCTCAACACTGTCGAGCACCAAGACCTTCTTCAGCACCAGGTACATTGCGGTTCTGAAGGCCTGTAGAGACAGTTATGACCCTTTGCCCCCTTGGTTCTGGAACTGAATAACCTTGAACAGTAAGACTGATTACTTTACCAACTATCCTCCTGTCAGTATCCAGAGTGCACCCCTTTCCTTTGTGAAACTGTCTGTCCTCTGTGTTCCTTTACAGGGTGGGTCGTATTTGTAGTGTGCTTGAACTGTCTGTTGTAGTATTAATAAAGTAGATATTTTTATACAACCTTGACTGGATTGTCCCTTTTATCATTGGATAATAATTGCATTTTTGCTATGTTGCAACTGACCAACAATCCACGACCTTGCTGAGATAAGCCTGCTGTTCCGTACACGTTACTAAAATCTGACAAGGAGGTCTTATAATTCACCTGTATTCCAATCTGTTAGCATCGTTTCTGGTGTACTAGAGGTGTGGGGTTGATTGATGGTTTAGAAAATGATATCCCAGGACCACTGGTGCCCCGGAAGTTGATTAGTCACGTCAGTGGCAAGCAGTCGGATCGGTTGGAGCCTTGCGCACATCTTAGTCATCCACTGATAAAAGTACTGTTGCAGGCAACATTTAGTCACTGCTAGGTATTCGTAATCGTCATGGACATGACATGGAGACTATAAAAGGCATGACCAAGGATGTCCTGTGCATCTTATGTCAAAAGAGGTGACTTCCAATTGTCAAACAGTGGTCATGTCAAGCGGAACTAGATTCAAATTAATACATGGGCATTCAACAGACTTCAATGAAACAGGGCCCAGAAAGGCACAAACAGATCAAAAACAACCCAAACATTTGTAATTTATTATTATTCGCAAATGAATAAAATTGCATATTAAATCTACATTGGCCCACAATGGATATTGGGTCTTCACAATAAGGATAAAGTGCATCACAGTTAAAGTGCTAATATCACCCTAGTGTAGACTGTGAAGGCAAGCATCCCCAAAAGGCATTACCCTCACCGCAATGAGAGGCAATAAGAGACACACCCAAAAGGGAATGAGGCTAGGACCAAGTGCGGGTAAAAGTAAAAAGGTTCTTTATCTACTCAAATAGGGCATGCAAAGGACTCTGCAAGCTCAGAGAGCGCTCTGTCTGACAATAGCAAAGGCAGTCATATTTATTACAAAATTTCATCATAGAAACCTACACACTATAGGGGGCACATAATCTTGGGGATTGGGTGGCATCGACTAACTATAGGTGCAGTTGTGACGAGCCGCCCCGTGGTTGGTGAACATCAGCGTGGTGCCAACGTGGGGCGGATAGGTCAGCTGGGCTCATCGGGGTGGGGCTGCTAGGACAGGCGCAGTCAGTGTCGCTGATGGACGGGTGCCCTGACTTTTTCTGCCCTTGTGGCCACACACACAACATTCATTAATTTAGATAATTCCGGTTGTCCTGTAAATCCTGCAATAGGTTACTCTAAAGGTTAATAAGACACAGGAGGAATACATATAATGTGAGGCTTTACCAATACATCAGGACACTGTTACTTCTGACCTGTTGGCTGGGTGTAATAAACCTGGGGGTCTGGTTTGAGGGCATGGGGTGGGCTGCACTGTCATTCTGGTCTCGTTAGATGTAGTGAAGAATTACTTTATGATGTGTTAGTACAGGGTTGAATATCTGTTTCCCAAGGCCCATTAACTTAGGGTGAACCGGAGGGCCACTGGACCAGCGAGGGTGTACCTCTGGCCCCTTGAGGCAGTGGGGTTTTAGGACCGGGTTGTAAATAATTCTTTTGGCTGACCATGAGATGATTAATAAAGTTGGTAATATAAAAAACGATCACACATTTCTACCGGCTATACATTTGTATATTATTTTATATCTGTCTACGTTGATTTGGCATTGTTACATACATCATTAAACATTGAATGATTATATTTTAGCAATGCCATACGGTAGTAGCTGAATAACACGAGGTAGCATTAGGTTTGATGGTATACTCAGAAGTGAGGGAGCAATATATTCAGAGACGATAATACATTTTCATTCTGGCTTGTACATTTAAACGTGTCCCACACACACACACACACACGCACACGCAGTAATGCTCCGTTTGCCTTCCTTTGTACTTAGCAGCATTCGTTAGTTACCCTAGGTGGTCAGTATCACTTTCTTTTTCATTACACATGGTACCGTATATGGGCTAAGACCCTGCTTGTTTTACCAAAACTTATGAATTAGTTCTTTGTTAAACATGAGTGTTTATATTTGATATAGCAACCTTTGTAAACCATCAGGCATTGGAGTGTGTTTGAACATTGACAAGGGTTCATACAAAGTGGGTATCGACATTATGGGCCTCATTCCGAGTATGGCGGTAAGGGATACCGGTCACCGTTAACGAGACCGGTGCCGGTAATCCCTTACCGCCACATTCCGAGTTCCCTTTGCGCCCTCGTCCTTAACGCCTGCTTTTAGCAGGCGTTAGGAACGAGGGCGCAAAGGGGCTTTTAAGCCAATAACGGTGACCGTAAAGTACGGTCACCGTTATTTGCAATTTCCCCATTCCCATTGAGCCCTATGGGGGCTCATTTGGGAATGGGGAAGAGCCCTGGGGAATGGGAAATTACCGCCCTGGTCAACTCGGAATAGGGCGGTAATTTCCCATTCCACCAGGGCGTTGCCGGTACGGGTCCGGCGCCGACCAAGGCGCTAATATCGCCATTGGTTAGCGCCAGACTCTGAATGAGGCCCTATATATTTTACATGTTACGGGTTAGATGCAGGGTCGAGGCCTGTTCTGTTAAGATGGTTTTCTGTTATTTTCCAGACTTGAACCGCGAATCGGGTCACTTCTGGGACAGTGATGTACTGCGGAAGGTAAATGATACAGTGTTTGTTCTGATACTTGTTTGTGTCTGGTTGCTCGTGAGAACGGCCCTTCAGCGGATCTGCCATGGAGCGGAGGCGCCAGGGGAAGGGCATGGCTCTCTGTGAGTGGGGGCCAAGCTGCAGCATTCGCAGGCAGGCTGTCTCATTGGGTTTCAGGTTGTCAATATCTAAAATGGAGTCCTGATGCTTTCCAAAATGGTGTCCATGCTACAGCATGATTAGTCCTGTGTGTCAATCAGTAGTCACCCTGTCACCTGGGCCCTGGTGAAAGGGGGGCTCCTGACGAGCCACAAACCTCACAAGGTGGGGTCATGCAGGGGAGGGAGGTCTCCTGGACCTATCCTCCCTTACAACTGCCTGAGGCCACGCCGCATACGCGCAAGTGAAGAGCCAGAGACCCCAATCGGGTGAAGGGGATCATGCGAGAGGGGGCTGGTATTCACACGTGTGTTTGCGGAAATGTTTACACAAATATACGTGAAATACATTCAATCAATAATAGTATTGTCCTACATCGCATTAGTAGTTTCGACGGAGTGGAGCATCTAGCTGTGCTTCAGTTGATGCCAGTCTTCAGGACGGTGCACTCTCTTGTTGAGCGCCACATGATGTGGATGGATTCAAGTATACATCATTCTAAGGCCCTGTGTACCCAAACAGACACAAGACCTTCTGGAGGGGGAATATGATACTCAAGAGTGGCGACTTCCCCACAGCACTAAGGTTAATAAACCTGAGTTGCTGACCAGCCTCCAAGCTTGGGTAGAAGCAAGGGAGGTTGGGGAGAAGACCCCAGGGGACAGCATAGGCCGTGTGTACCCGAACGGACAAGACCTTCAGGAGGGGGAAAATGACGAGGACGACCACACGAGCAGTGTTTCTCACCTATTATCCCACCGTGGGGGCAAGTGTGGTTTCTCAACATTTGAGTGTTAGTGCGGAGAGGTGCTAGTGCGGCATCCAGCAGGTCCCAGGCCTCAGCACAGTCTCTAAGTGGCCCAGTAATTGTTCCGGCTGTGAATCAGGTAGCTGCTAGAAGGCTCCTGCTTGAGGTGAGGAGACTAGCGCTAGCGGAACAGAAACAACAGGACAATGTCACCATAGAGATGCGCAAGCTGGCGCTTGAAAAGTAGAAGGCAGCCAACAGGTCCACCACTAGCAAAGGCAGCAGTAGTGGCTCAAACCAGAGTGTCCGGGATAAGCCGCAATGTCACAGCCCCAAATATTTAGTACAGGCTTATGAGGTGGGGAAGGATATTTTAGACTGGTTTGAAGCGCTCAAGCTAGCATTCCAGCTGCAGGAGGTGGATGAGGTACTGTGGGGTGCAGCCCTGATGAGCCGCTTACAGACACCGGGGTCTGATGCAATTTTTCAGTTGGAAAGGGAAGGCAGCCCTACTCGGGAAGTTCTGTAAAACCCCAGCCTCAGAGAGCTCGGAAAGAAAAGTGGGCAGACATTTCAAGCGTTCACACACTTGCCGTTGAAATATCTGAGCGTGTGGGTGACTGCTAACAAAGTTGACAATTTTAAAGGGATGTACAATTTGATTGCATGCAGCATGCGTTTAGAAAATGTGTGAGTTTGACCTATACCAGCATCTTGTGGACAAGACTATCACAGATCCTACGGAGCTTGCGAAGTCTCCCGACCGATTCGTGAGTACCGCAGTCCAGAAAAAGGGTCAGGTGAGCACACCCCAGCCGGAAGACAAATTGGCGTGCAAAAGAGTAAACGAGGATGGGAAGTGCAAAGGTCCAACCCAATACTCTCCAAAGTCAGGTCCCCAAAAGAACGAAGGGAAATCCCCAAACTCTAGTTCAGCCGTGCACACCGTAAAGAAAAGCACAGGCACCCCTAACACTGGGACACCTGCGTTCTCACCACCCATAGGTTGTTTTGGGTGTAAGGGGCTGGGCTATAGGAAAGGGGATTCTGCTTGCATGACTTACCCAACCAAGCAATCCATAGTGAATGTTGGACTCGTGGAAGAGGCCATCATTAGTGTGGGCCTCTTAGAGGAGGATTTCCAACTAGACCAGGGAGTGGCCGAATGTGGATTGTGACACTGAGTGGGAACAGTACCGGATCTCCAGAAGAGACCCCAGTCCCCAATACTCAACTCTATCTAGAGCATGTGTACATGAATGGACACAAAACTCCTGCGGTCCGAGACACTGTGGCTAGCGTTACCGCTATCACCCAGAAATGGGTACAGCCAGACCAGTATATTAGTGGGCCTGATTTGTGTGTAAGTGGATTTGATGGTAAGAGTAAGTGCACCTTGGCGATAGTAGAGTTCAGCTGGCAAGGTGAAACGACCCAGCGCCGTGTAGGGGTGAAAGACTCCATCCCTGTCTCATGTCTGTTGGGTAATGATCTTCCTAATCCCGAAATAGTCGCAGCGCCTACACGATCGAGGGCCAAAGAGATGGCCAGATTGAACGCTCTGCAAGCCTTAGGACCTGGTGTGCTTCCAGAGTCTGTGTTAGAACTGGTGTGGCCGGTATCCCTTAGTCCAGTTCCACAGACTACTGAGTCACCTAAGAGAGGCTAGTAGCCACAGAGGACCCTAGTTTGGTAGCAGGGGACCCCGTGATTTCAGAGTTCCCTGGTGCAGCGCAGGAACCTGAAGTGGAGGACCAGGTGGGTGCCTATCTGCAGGGTCTGGCCAAGCTGGATGAGTTTGCATCAGCTGGGGGCCCAGATCAGACTGACTTCTACACAGCCCAGAAAGAGTGTCCCACTCTGGCGGGTCTCCGAAGCAGGCTAAGGGCGAGGCCTCTGGACTGTTTAAAGTGTACTGGGATGATGGACTCCTGTACAGTGAACCAAAGGATTTTGAGAGCAAGAAGGTTGGTGGTTCCCTAATGCCACAAAGTTGGATTTGGCTCACCAAATGCCTTTAGCGGGTCACTTGGGAGTGACTAAGACATCAGATCGGTTGTCTGTGCACCTTTACTGGCTGCAGTTCGGTGTAAAAGTTAAGGAATGTGTCCGTTCCTGCCCGACTTGTCAAGCTTCGTGTGGTGCCACAAAGGCCACCTTAATTCCACTACCCGTGGTTGGGTGGCCTTTCGAGAGAATAGGCATGGATATTATGGGACCTTTGGATCCTCAAACCAGCTCGGGGAACAGAAATATCTTGGTGGTGGTGTACCATGCCACAAGATACCCTGAGGCTGTCCCTCTGAGGAGCATCAAAGCACCCCGCCCGTGGTTGCGAAGGCTCTGATTGGGATATTCTCCCGTGTTGGATTCCCCAAAGAAGTCATGTCTGACAGGGGATCAAACTTCATATCAACATATATGAAGGCTACGTGGGAAGAGTGTGGCGTCACCTACCGGTTCTCTACATCCTTCCATCCACAAACCAATGAGTTTGTTCAGTGGTTCAACAACACCCTGAAAGGCATGATAGGTGGCTTGGAAGAGCAGACGCGGAGAAAATGGGATATTCTCCTGCCATGCCTTCTGTTCGCCTAAAGGGAGGTGCCACATAACGGAGTAGGGTTTAGCCCCTTTGAGCTTTTGTTTGGACACCCTGTACAAGGTCCCTGTCTAGTGAAGGAGGGATGGCAAAGCAAACCCTCATCCCCGTCACGAGATTTGGTGGACTATGTACTCTCCTTCGGTCTAGAATGGCAAAGTACATGGAACAGTCAACAAAGAATCTGAAGACCAGTCAGGAGCTGATGATGCACTGGCACGACCAGAAGGCCACAGTGACAGTCTATTCACCAGGCCAGTGGGTATGGATTATGGAGCCTTACAAACCCCGTGCCCTTCAGGACAAGTTCACTGGGCCTTACTGTGTGCTGGAAAAGGTCATCTCTTTGACGTGAAAGGACCTAAACAGATGTGCAGGGTCTTTCACGCCAACCGGCTAAAACCCCATTATAGCCGGGATGACTTGGTCATGGCATTAGTGACTAATGGAAAAACAGAGGAGGAGGCCGGTCCTCTCCCTGACCTCCTGCACACTGAAGCTACAGATGGTTCAGTTGAATGTGTCGACCTTGCAACAGACATGTCAGAACAGCAACTGACAGGCTATCGCTGTTCACTGGGACAGTTTGCCAGTCTGTTTTCACTAACTAGCGTTCGCACAGATTGGTACACCCATGATGTGGACACTGGAGACAGTAAGCCGGTGAAGAGTACCATTCACCGGATGTCCGATAAGGTCAGGGACACCATCAAGGAGGAATTTTCCAAGATGTTGGCCGTTGGAGTGATAGAGACATCCCACACCCCTTGGGCTAGCCCAGTGGTACTGGTCCCTAAAAAAAAAACCAGTAGTGGGAAAGTGGGAAGTTCGCTTTTGTGCGGACTACAGAGGGCTCAATTCTGTTACGAAGACAAATGCTCACCCCATTCCTTCGGCAGATCGATCTGTGCCAGCATGTGCCTCCATATTTACTTTTATTTCATTATTTGCCTCCTCCAGTAGATGTTTTAAAATGTTCTTGGTCACTGACTGGAGGCTACTCGGAGCTCTCTCCTGACCTTGTGAGCTCTTCACTGTGCCCCTATTTGCCTCTAGACTCTCCTATCGTCTCTTCAGCATTCCCCTGTGTGGGTGATGCATATCTTTCATATTTTCATTTTGGAAGCTGGCGTTGCCGAAATGAAGCTTATATAAGCAATCTGCTCCTTAAGGTACTTTTTCACGTAACCCTTCCTTCTAATTTTGTAGCGTAGCCTGCCCCCACACTCCTCTAGGATTACTTTTGTCACTACCTCTTCTCTGCTGCCTGGTTCGGCACTTGAAGCCGGTAGGTACCAAGAGTCTGTTCAGCCACCGGGAAGACCAGGGTAACTGTTCATTCCACTTGCTGCTACCTGTTGCTCGGGGTCTGCTGAGCCAGAGGTGCCATCTTGCCTTGTACCTCCTGATGTAGTGGTCGAGCCCAGACCGCACCTCATATCAGCAGCTCCCTAAGCCTCACTAACATACTAATGCCAGGGTCAGATGACCCTCTGAAGCACCTCATAGGAGAAATATTGCAAACCTTGTCATTCTTTTTCTGTAGACTTCATGCGGGGGACAGAGCTCACAGGAGTCACTGCCTCTGTGTCCTGCATGGCCATGCCCCCATCTTTGCTTTCTGTTGTTTTGAGTTTTCCATTTGTTTTCCATGTTGCTTTCATGTTAGAGATAAAGGGTTTACTGCTGTTGCAAATTATTTGAGTCATGTTAAATAGAGGCTTTATCATAGTTTTTAACATTCTTATGCATTTTGAATCAAAAACCTTAAATTCAGCAGTTATATCTCCAATAGGTATCATCATTTAGAAATGTAACCAGGTCCCTTAAAAGAACAACAAATGACGAAAGTATATTATTAAATGTTAGCACACTGAGTGGAATGTTAGAATCCTGTAAACCACTCGGGATCCATGGTTTCCAAGCAGTAATCGCCTGTCAATCTATTGATTCTGCTGGCTGGCAGGATTGTAACATCAACTTGAGTGTCTCTCACTGCCTTCTCTCCCTCCCACCAGTCCCTACTCCCCAGGCCTGGTCCACAATCCTTTTCTGCTGCTTGCCTCGTCCTGGTGAGCGTTCTTCCCAATCTGTGGCTGTGTCTGGCTCCCGCTACATGATTCTGGCAGATTCTTACTCCCTCTGCATCAACAGAAGAGAGCAGAAAGGGACTGAAAAAGGTACGGATAACCACTGTCGGTCGAGCAACTGAAGCTCGGTGGCCCCCTTTACCATTTCAAGACAATTTTGGGTTCTCACCCTAAAATGTGGCCACACAACCAGGTATCAATCGCTATATTATCCAAAGATGCTCTGAAATATATGATGTTCTGTTGCCTTCTCCTTGCTTGGGCCTCTAAGTCAGGTTTATGGGCTCATAACATCCTGGATTGCCTGCAGCTCAAGGCAATATTGCTTAAGTATGATAGAGGAATATTGGTGTGCCACTGTAAAGAATATTTCACGCTTGTACAAGCTTGACCGCCTTCTTGCTCATTGTCTGCCTTATCCACCATTCCAGGATGGTGATTACTGCAAGGGTCTGAGCACCTTTACCAGCTGTTTTCTTTTGTTTGTAACCTGTTTTTAAGATATTTATGTGTTATAATGGCATTACATCCCTGGGGGAGAGCCGTAAAAAGGTGTTCACCCCTCTGTGGGTGAAGCATGTCTAAAGGTGTTCTCAATCCTTATCCTCATTATGACTCCTCAGCTTTGCTTCAAGCTTGTAACTTGGGTATGGGAGGATAACACTTGTCACAGCCCTCTACCTGGCTGTAATGCCTCAAAATATAGAAAAAGATAAGTGAATAAATAAACATATTTCTGATACCCTACACAAAATAAATGAATACAAATTGGAGTGTTACCCAAAAGATCATTTTAATACCTTAATGTAAGTAGTACAGAGACCTCAAAATCTACATCCTAATAACGCATAGTGGTTCTTTTACTTTTAAGGTGTGTATTATACAATTTCTGAGTACATGTGTCTTCATAAGCGATTTAAGAGGGCAGGATTGAATCATACAGCGCAACATTGTCCACCTATAATGTACCCTTCAAACCATCGCCTCTTCTCTCCTTCAAGAAGATCACAGGAACAGTAGGCAGCCTCCTACCTTATCTAATGAAACAGCTGATGCATGGTCAGTAAAGCTATTGAAAATAAAGATTTATTTGGATTTGTAAAGCGCACTGCAGCCCTCTAGGCAACAAGGCGCTATAAGTATGCATAAGGAGGCTTGCTTGTGGGTTACAAAAAGCGGCCCAATGTGTGAGGCTTGACAACATACAGTTATTTATACAGTTGAGTTACAGTGTACAATGTTCTGTGGCTTCATCCACAGTGACATATCATTAAACCATATATTAAGAATTCTGTAATCTGCAAAATCTTTCACTAGTACTGTAAAATAATCTTGTCCGGGGAGACTTCTTTTTTGTCTTTGTGGATCCAAGAAACAATGGTGAATGTTCAGAGTACAGAAACCAGACCATTCCAAACACTGTCCCGCCTTCTTTCGTAATTGATGTGAGTTTCTTCATTGTATGTGAGTGCTGGATCTCCACCAGACATATTTGGTACCTTGACCGCCTACTCTAATGATATAATGTTGACACTGGCATATGCTATTCCCACATATCTTTACAGTGGTATTATTCCCATGGCCTTTATTAACTGGAGTTGTATATTAACAGTGAAGTCTGTACCTAGCTATCTATTTACCAGAAGTGTTTTGCAAGTAGAGCTCAGGGCATTGAGTTGACAGATTTGCAAAGATTCTATGCTTTTGTAGAAACCTCTCCTGAAAACAAACACAACCTGTAGGTCGCCCTGTTCAAAATTTAAACAGAGAATGTAAATGTTCCTTGAAAGCTGCTGAACCCCACAGACCTACAAAGGCGTCTTGTGCACAACCATTTGGGAATTACAGCTGAGCTCGAAACACCCCTCGGGGAAAGGGGAATGGGGCAAAATAACAAACTGAGACAATGGATCATCTTCCTCCTTAGGATGGATATCTGCATAAATGAAAAAAAACAAGGTGAGCTTCTAGTCTGTCTAATTTCACCTCCCGCTCTAAAAAACCCAAATAAGTGAAACAGTACCGGAGAATCCTCTGCTGAAAGCCTAGAAGAATAGTTTCAACCTTGGGATCAATGACAAAAAAAACGATGAAAGGCTTCAGTAGTTCTTAACTGTATTTCACTAAACTGTCTTTCTCCAGAAATGCCTGCTTCCTTAACTGGGTTATGAAACTAAAGAGACCCAATCGAGTGTAGTTATTCTGAAAACTCCTTTTAACACATATAACCTATGGGAACTGAATTTGTTCTCTTAGTCCTTAGCTTGTTGACTTGGTTGTTCTTCACACCATGTGCCACCAAAAACCTAACCTGAATTCTAAAAGCTAATCCAAACTTGAACCTCATTTGATAGTATTTGCGCAAAGTCATTAGCTTGCCATCCAATGAGTTATTTTGGTGATGCACTTTCACGTTTCTTTTTTCCCACACAAGACCTTGCCAACCTATTTAAGAACCTTTTAAAAACAAGTTAAATCCTGTTTACCTAGAGACTGAATGCTCGAGAGTACTAAAAATGAGATCAGAAATAACAAATGTCTTTTAATTGCCTTGCACAAGTCAGAGGCACAGCCTTTTATAATCCAGTTTCCGCGCTAACAGAATACTAGATTGCATAATCTTTATCAGGAAATTGACTAACAAACTGCCGCCGTGCTCAAAGTTGCTGCGTGACTCACCTCGTACAAGCCCATCATCTGTCCGAAATCCGAAGCGATTTCGTCTTGCCTGGACCTCCGCTACCGTTAAACTCCTGTAGTTTCCCTGGGATGCAACGTTCTGTCAGCACTGTCTAAAGCACTGAACTCGACGTGCAGAAACTGCTCACCGTGATGTGATGAAACTGGATACTTCCTGTAGAAAATCTAATTAGTCACGCCAAGTCAAAAACCACTCACAGAAATCTACATTGCTTCGCAAGTTTGAAAGTTTACAAGTCTGTCAGAATTCATGTGCACGCGCATTAAAAGGAACACAGTTAGCCTCAGAAAATACACTAGAAAAAGGAAGCGGGAATCTCTTCCCTACAAATAGGGAAATCGTTTTTAAAGTATTTAATCACCTAAACCCTATTTAAGGAAACTATTTTAAAATTTATTTTAGCTGGAAATATTAGTTGTCTTTAAGAGTGCATAACTTAACTTAAATTGAAGAACAATTCACAAATCTACCGGCTGAACTTCAAATTCCTAATCTTCTTGAGTTGCATAAGATTATCTTCTTCAGTATTTCCAGGCCTAAACTCTGGACACAAAAATCACAGGACCTACCCCAAGGACAATTCTAAATGAAAGGCAGTTAAGAATGTTCTGGCTGGCCCTTTGTTTAACCCTCCACCAATCAGGAATCCAGGTTCCTTCCACCATTTTGGCTTAAGATAACCTCTGCACTGTGCAATAACCATGTTAAGGCCTAAACTAACCATACATTGAAATACAGGAAAACAATTATATAATCCAAATAAATACAGGTGAGTGTCAAAAATGAAACATTATTGGCCACATCCGCTCGGGAACCTGACAGTAATCCAAATACACAATGGCAGGCTGATAGCATCTAATTTGCGCTATTATGTGTACCACCACTGAAGTAGCATGAACATTTACATTTGTGTAAGTATGATGCTTGAGTACCGGGTCACAAATAAACTGAGTGGGTTTCCTTGGTGATTTTCTTTCGGGATTGTATAACCTATCAACAGGAAAAAGTGTACAAAATTTGTTTTTAAAAAATGTTTCCCACCTTTCTCTTGGCATCCGCTTCTGTTACACCTGGTGTATCGTAACAAACGGTTGAATTGTTTATCAGATTTTTTTTATTTTTAGATACAAGACGACATTTCACCAATGTGACATCTGTAAAAAGGTATGCAAAGGAAAATCAAGTTTGGATATGCATTTCAGGACACATTCAGGTAAGAGTTGCAATATAAGTTTAAATGCGTGTTACCCAACATCAGTCGCATTAATCAGCAATTGGGAGGTTGTTTCCGTTGTAGGTCTTGGGGACATACATGATCCTTAGCCAACACACACTTCTCATGATTGCAAAGCAGAGGATTAACACACAGGATGCCTAAACTGTAGGATTTCTGAGCAAAGGTCATCGTCCCTTCTCCTGCAAGAAAAGGAGAAAAAGGGGACAGCAGATGATCCCAGGTTTTAGCTTTCGAGTAATACCACAATTCTGTCTCTCTGTAATCATCCAACTGAAGACTATTCCAGCCAACATCAGCCTGCATGTACCCTTCTGTATAAGTTGCCAGCACCACTCCTGTCATACAACGTTGACGTTGTTGGAAGTCCATTGTTGGGGTTTCTCTGGTTTCTTGTCTTTACTTCTGTGGCCAGAGGGGCTTCTAGTGAAGTTCTCCTGCAACTCTTTTTCTGATGTACTACATGTAATGGTCCATATGGCTACCAGGGCAGGGATGCTTTTTAAGGACTCTATTTTGGTCTTCATGTGTTTCTACTTTATGGAGTAGGCTGGCAGAAGCTGTAATATTGGGCTTTGCAAGAAGTGTAGTCATTTTACCAAATTAGTACCAAATGCACCAGTGTGGTAGTAATTGAGGTATGTGGAGGATCAACAGAAGGACACTGATGCGGTACAGGCATGTTCTTATTGTGACAGTTATTTAAAGTAAATTAAGGCCCATATCTACCTACAAATATGGGGTGCTCCATGCCTATCTTTCTAACTAAGGTGCTCATAAATCCAGTTGAATGTCCAAAAACAAATCCGTCCTCTGTTCCAATCTAAGCTATCTGACCCTACCACTATTATAACTAATTACGGTCAGGAGAATGACCCCCTTCTCCTGGTGCTCGTGTTTTCTCACAAATTTCTACTCCTTTAGATAGGCCATATGCAAACAGCCTCTTGTCATCCTATGTATCAAGTTATGCTTTTCTTTTAAGAGGTTGGCAATTCCCTTCTTATTCTTCTTGGTCTCACATCCCTCAATAGACCATATGCAAATACTTCCTGGTCCTCCACTGTATCCGGTTCTTGAATCTCTATTGCACTCTTATCCTCTATTTTATAGTAGTTCAAGTTCCAATTACAATTTCCCCCTTCCCAGGGTGCAGTTTCATATGAGTTTGGGATTCCTGGCTTTGCAGGTTTGTTCTCCTGAAATGTTTCTTTCTTGTGCCCTATTTCTTCCTTTCAAGATATGAGTGGGCCTTGCCCTTTCCCCAAAGTGATAAACCTCCACTTTTCTTTCCCACTGTATGGTTTTCGTATTTCTTCTTATCTTGCTCAAACTGTTCTGTTTGACTGGATTATTTCCAATAGTTTTCCTATTGGTACTGGGAGGAGTATTGCTTAACTTATAAGTCCCGCTTGGTTTGCTGGTATTCCCATTCCCTGTTTTACCTTCTGAGTTACAGGGCAACATCGGTGATACCTCTAGGTCCTTGGATTCTCTTTCCTTCTCGTCGCTGCTCTGCAGCTGGCTCTCCACAGCGTCTCCTTCCTGGATGTGCCGTTCTCGTCTTTGCAACATCACAGGGATCGTGACTCAGACTGGGAGCTGCTTACTCCCCTGGATGGTCTCGGTGCTGTTGTACTGGCAGACTGCCCACCACTTTGATTCCGTGGTCACGCCACCCCCGCACTTTCTCCTCCACCTTGCTTGGCTTTCTTCTGCTCTTGCACGCCGATTGCTGAGCATTTCTATTCCGCACTGGTGCGGCTCTGTCGCATGTGAGATCAACGTTCTCCCAGACCCCCGTCTTCCTCTTTATTGCACACAGGGAACTTTTGCTGTGACTCTCAGATCTTCGCTCTCAGCCTCCTCCCACTGGTTAGTCTCGCATCCCTTTTCAGCCTCCTCATTGCAGTCCATTGGAGACTTGAATTTAAAGGAATATCTTCAATTTCTTGTTGTTCATATATATAACTTCACATTATCCTTATGAGTTTAATAACCGTTTGGTATATTGTATTAGTCCACATAAGCCATAGGGAGTTCCTCACTGAAATCGTAGTCCTTGTCCCCAAAGGCAGAGTCTCTCTTGGTGAGGTCGCATTTGCCTCTACCCCTGGTGAGGGTGTTGGGGAATGGGCTTACCTAACAAGCCTCACAGGGGAGAGGAGGGCTCCCACTTGGGTAGAAGGGACGAATTCTCTCAATTTATCACATAATGCACCCCTTATTTTTGTGGCTTCCCCTTCTTTTTTCTAAAGCAACTCTTTTCTTATGTCACTCAAGTGCATATTTTTGTTTTCCCTGGTTCAAGAGCTATACTTTTTTCCCAATTCCACAAGGGATTCGCTGAAAATTCAATAGATGGTTCCCATGAGCATAAAGGACAATATGGAGGTTTTTGATTCAAACTATTGGAGGGTATTATTAATTCATGAAAGGTAGGAAAATCAGTGCTTATGATCAATTCTTCTGGTAGACCAGATAGTATTGCTGTTTTCATCATCGTAGGTTGGTTTCTAACTTTCAGGGATAAGGGCAATTAGAATAGGTCTCTACATCTCCATGGACACAGGTAATTTTTATAGGATAGTCGACACGTAAAAATTAGCTGTGTCCATGGAGATGTAGAAACTATTCTGTCTTCTGGATAAAGGAGATCGGCTTCCTGAATCGATAAGAACATTAGCCCATATTGCGTTTATCTGGATCTTTTCATAGGTCTGAAAAGGTTGGATACTACAATACTTTTCCTTAGTGATCTGGGTCTGCCTCAGTTTCCTCATTCCCTTCCTCCCAAGGATCATCTGTTAGCCGCCCTATCTCCATAGGTGCTAACAAGCTAGTCTTGGAAGAAATCCTTGCTATATGTCCTTTCTCTCCACATGAGAAACGTTTAGGTGGTCCAGGGAGGGAGGTTTTTATTCTTCCTACTTCTTCTCTGGATAGTAAGTGAGACTTTGCAATTCGAGGACCCCTTTTCTGGGTTTCTTCCTTACTTAGGTTGTCCCTGCAGGGTAGGGGGGAGGTGTGACCACTTTTCAGGGTATACATTTTGGGCCTATCTTCATCTCTTCTTGTAACTCTGTAGGTTTCCCTTTCTGTTTTGCATAATGGGCAGCCTCCAAGTGTGCTTGGGCTACTTGAATGGCTATTTCAAGTGAGGGCTTATTGTAAAAACGGTGGAAGGGCATTGATACATTGTTCTAAGCTTAGGGGTTCAAGGATTTCAGGTCGGCTTTTTTTTCTAACCATTGGGTAGGTGTATTCTGTACCCACCAGGCTAATTCTAAGAGACTTTCATTGGGTAGGAGATGTTTTTCCCTGAATTTTAATCAGTAAAATGTCTCCATCTGCCCTTAACAATCTTTGTTTAATTGCAGGAAATGTAGTAGCCACAATGGATTGGCATTTTCCTATACAAGATCTATAAATCTCCATTGGAAACAAGGTGCTAAAAAACATCTTTTTAAACTTTCATCCCAATTAAATTGGTTAGCGAGTCGTTCAAAATGTATGAACAAGGCACTCAAATCTTCTCCCTCTTGGTATGGCTGTAATATACCAAGAGGGACTATATGTGATAGAGGTATAGTTCTCTCTTGCTCTAACCCTTTACAGAGTCTCTGATCCACCTGAATCTGATGTTCACTAGATGTTGTAGGATGGTTTCAAAGGTACTCATAGTGGGGTTGAAGAACACCAAGGATGTTGAGGTCTCAGACTTCTCAGTTCCGGTTTCCTGCCACTCATCTGAGTTCTCAATTACCTCAGAGTTTCTATTGATTCCTCCTAGTTTATTTACTTATTGTTTGCTTGTTAGGCGTCTGAATCATCGGGTAATACGGAGTTCAATGGAGTAGGAGGTACTTTCTTTCTGGGGTAGATGGTTTGCTTTCTCCTAAGGATGGTTTTATTCCTAACTTCCTATGTTATCACGCAATGTTGCTATTTATGGGGGGTGTGGGGGCAGGTTGTGGGTTGTCTTTCTCAGGACTTTAACATCCCACTGCTGACACCATATGTGGAGGATCAGAAGAAGGATATTGATAAAGAAAAGGCATTTTCTTACTGTGACGTTTATTTAAAGTATAAGAAGGCCTAGCACCCCCTCGATCTATGCAGTGTACCCTGCCTATCTCTCTAGCTTAGGTGGCGAACAGTCAGGATGAATATCAAAAAACAAATCCGTCCTCTGTCCCAATCTAAGCCATCTGTCTCTACCACTATTATAAATATCTAGGGTCAGGAGAATGACTCCCTTCTCCTGGTGTTCGTGTTTTGTCATATGTTTTTTCTCACTTTGCTTACTCCTTTTGGTAGACCATATGCAAATAGTCTCTTGTCATCCAATATATCAAGTTATGCAGTTCTTTTAAGGCGTTAGCAATTCCTTTCTCCTTATTCTTCTATTCAATAGACCAAATGCGAATAGTTCCTGGTCTTTCTCTGTATCCAGTTCCTGAATCTGTTACATGCTTCTCTTTTATAGCATCCCATTACCATTTTCCATTCCCAGGGGTCAGTCTCATATGAATTTGGGCTTTCTGGCTTTATAGGTTTGTTCTCCCCAAATGTCTGTCTTGTGCCCTATTTTTGTCTTTGAAGATTATGTGAGGGCCTTGCCTTCCCCCCCCCCTCAAAGTGATAAGCCTCCAGTTGTATTTCTTTCCCACTCTATGGTTTTCGTATTTCTTCTCATCTCTGTTTCACTGGATTATTGCCAATAGTTTTCCCATTAGTAAAGGGATGAGTTTTGCTTAACTTAGGAGTCCCGCTTGGTTTGCTGGTATTCCGATTCCCTGTTTTAGATTCCGCGTTCAGAGGTCAAATGGATGGTACATGTAGGCTCTTCGATTCTCTGTCCTTCTCGTTGCCACTCCGCACCTTGCTCTCCGCGGTGTCTCCTTCCTGGTTGTGCCGTTCTCATCTTTGGGGGGTCACAGTGATCATGACTCAGACTGGGAGCTGCTTAATCCCCTGGATGGTCTCTGCGCTGTTGTATGGGCAGACTGGGGTTGCTTGTGTTTCTGCGCATAGGGGACATGGCCTAGCTGTTTGGGCAGGGCTGCTCCCATTGGTGGCAGTACCTGACTGATTTGCATATGGATGGACCCCTTTTGCAATGGCAAAGACGAG
Organism: Ambystoma mexicanum; assembly: GCF_040938575.1. Taxonomy (NCBI): domain Eukaryota; kingdom Metazoa; phylum Chordata; class Amphibia; order Caudata; family Ambystomatidae; genus Ambystoma; species Ambystoma mexicanum. The sequence continues at coordinate 867,414,056 of NC_090922.1, forward strand.
CTAAAAAATGGCTGTGTATGCTTGCTCAGAGCAGTGGCAGTGGTTCAGATTAATTCAAAACCCTCCACCCATCACTTTTTTGGTTTTAGTACAAGCAGACTGCCAACCACTTTGATTCTGTGGTCACTGTTACGCTCACCTGGCTCCCACAGGAACGGCGGTCGGACCCGGACGGCTGCGGTCTCCACCAATGTGATGCGTAGTGCAGAGATGACTGACTGGACTGGCCCTCCGAATCTTGTCTGCTTGACCCGTAGAAGTATTCTCCTGCAAGTGGAGAGATGGATTTAGCCACCCGTGGATTCAAGTGATGGCACCCCCCACAGTCCTCTCCACTTATCACTCCGAAGTGCCCTTTCAGCAATCTCACCTTATACTCTTGAAAGATGAGCTCTCGATCCTGCATGGATTGCAGGGGCGCGTTGATACCAGTTACATCACTGGTTTGAAGGCGTGGGAGAGTTCCGGAGAGTATTGACTCTGAGGTTCCTGGCTAGGACCAGTAAGTATCAAGTTCATAGAGTTCAATATGTCCGATGTTCACTCTTGTTCCCCCTTCCTTCCTTGTCTTGCAGCTGAGTTTGTGAGCAGATGCTCTCATGGTAGCTGGTGGCGCTCAGGTAAGAGTCTGTATTACCCAACGCTGTCCGGTAAATGTTGCACGTGTTTAACGTGTTGTTTTCTCTCTCTTTGCAGGTGCGGCACATGAAGATGTGGAGAGTTATAGAATAATTCCTCCGGTGGTAAATCAGGTAAGTCTATGGTGATAAGAGTTATATTTGTTGGTTCTCTCGGCTCACCTTGTTGTTTCCTTTTTTCCCCCAGGTGTTGGAGTTCGGCGAAGAAATGATGGAGGCAGCGCCGAATCGGAAGGTGCTGCGTGGACTGGCGAGTATGGCGCAGCGCTGCAGCTGGAGATGCGACGCGTACTGAAATGATGTGCTTTCCAGGTCTGGAGGCGCGATGGATCCGGAATCAGGTGAGGAATTCGAAAAGTTCGTTTTCTAACCTTGTTCTTTTCTTTCCTCTTGTTTTTAGGAGCTCGAGATTCGAGGCGGGCGTGGCAGAAGACTGGCTGCAGGCACAGTGAGCGTTACGCTGCGCTGCTAGATGCAGAATAACGCGAAGCGTGTGCTGCTGTTCGGGCGTGGTTTAAATAGCCTCCAAAGTAGTTCCAGGTAAGAAGTTCCCCAGAACCACGCCCAAGTAAAAAATACTCCCTGTAATAAAATAGTCCCATCCAGGCCTCACGTTGGCTTGGACTCACTTACAGCATGGTCTGCATCAGGTAAGTAAAGTCTATGAGCTTGGCGCCTAAGGCACCAGGACTGATTCCTATGATGAGCCTGGCACCTAAGGTGCCAGGACTGAACCCAAACAGCCCCCAGCCGGGGCTGTTGGGGTTTTAATAAGTGTCTGGATGCCTGCTCCCGGAGCTGATGGGCTTGGTCCTGATGCCCGGGGGTAGGCATCATGACAGCCACGCCACCACCGCTCTTAGTTTCTGCTCTCGCACGCGGGTTGCTCTGCGTTTCTGGTTCCACGCTGCTCCTGCTCTGTCGCACCGCAGGGTCCTGATCTATTATTTGGGTTGTATGAGGGGTCAGTAATGTGAGGCGGACAACTGCTTGTAGTTTTCTCAGTATTTGACAGTTTATTGTAAACAAAAATTGCATGGACAACCCAACTAAGCCTACTCTACCAGGGATTTCCCTATTTACACAAAACCGGCCCTCGCACTATACAACAACACAGTTAAAACAAAGCATAAACAACATAAGAGAAAGATTACCAAACAATCAGTGTCTTGGATAACTTCTGCTTGTCCTGGGTAGATCTCATTCCCCAGGAATGTCTGAAGTCACAAAGAAAAGTGAATCCGTTCTTGAAAAGTTCCAAAGAAACAAAAGTTTACTCAAACAAGAATCCAGTGGTAGCAGTTCCTTCTTTGGTCGTTGCAAAGTTCCCTTTCCAAGTTCCACAAAGAAAACGGCACCAATGGTAATCCTGGATAACCTCCTGCAGTGTCTTTAATATAAACTGTCGGGATGCTTCTTCTAAGGAGAATGCTTTCTCCTTGGCAACTCCTGTACACAAATGATACTGGGAAAGCAGGCTCCTTTGCTTCACAGTCTACTACTGCTTCAACACATTCCATATATACAGCCTGATTAATGGAATTATTTGCGTGAAAAACGCAGATTTGCGCGTCTTTCTGCCCAAAAATCCCCATACTTCAAACAGGGATTTTTGGGCAGAAAGGCCCGCAAATCTGCATTTTTCACGCAAATAATTCCATGAATCATGCTGATAGTGTTCTGACAAAATTATAGACAACCACAGTTCTACTGCTTCTGCTGCAACTTGATACTTTGAAAATATATTAGGCAACTTAGACCAGACTCTTCGACCTCTGCAGGTAGGCAAGGCACTCTTCCGTCTTATACCATAAGAAAGGGGAGCCCTTTTGCCTGTTTGGTCTGTCTTGCAGCTACCACAAAAATCTGTCTTGGCTTCTAGACTGCTTCTCTCTCTCAGCTTCAACAGTCTCAGCTTCACAGATTGTTGATCAGTTATTTTAACAAGCACCCAGCTCCCTTCCTCAGCTTTATGCAGCTTTATGCACACCTTCTTGTTTCCAGTAGTTACCCCAAAGCTGTATTGCCACTCTTCCAGCCTTAGATAACCTTGTCACCCTTGTATCAGAGGACTCTGGGTTTATAATAGCTTCAACAACTTTAAGACATTGGAGTTTAGATCTGAATTGAGCAGGTTTCACTTTAGAAAGAATCTGTCTAATGGCCTGGGTAATGCTTTTTCTTGTGACTTCTGCAACTTCTACAACTACTAAATAATTGTTCTGATGCTTACAAGAGTCATGTTTCTTTTAAGAAACAGATTTAGGTATATGCGATCTCTCGTTGATAATAACTTCCACTTTTTTTTTTTTTGTTCGTGCTGCTTTCTGCTTTGACGTGGGTCAGGAAACGAAGTTTCTTTCGCATTACTTCTGTTTGATGTTAAACAATCTTGCAACACTTTGTTAAAGTCAGCTGCTACTTCTTAAATGATTATCAGCAATGCTCTCCCTCTTAATAGGAGGCACGTTACCGCTCAGTAATGCTTTGAATGGAACAATGGGAATATAAAGGATTTTCTTTCTACGCGGGTGCTTTAACTTGTGCTGAATAAGCACCTGATACAATTACCTTTTTGTTATGAAGACTTCTCGCTACTACGAACAACTTGACTCGCTTCTACTTTAACGCTAGTGATGGTTTAGCTGGTTACAGTTACCGGCAAGGAGTTTCTTATGATTAAGAGTTCAGAGCTTCATTCACTGTCTCAAGTCACAGCGGTTGCAGGCTGCTTCCACTTCCCTACTTCTTTCATCTGCTACGGGCTTGGGACCCACACCCCTCTGCAGCAGTGTGTCTAAGGTCTGTTCTCAACAACGGAGAGTCTTCTTTTCTCCAGCTTCCATCGGCTTGCTTCTACACACAGCCTTCGGGTGGATGCATGACTTCAGCTCTGCATTCATAGCAATTGTGCGCACCCAGAAAGTTTGCTTCTCCCAGTCTCTCCCAATGTAGCCACAGCCAAACAGGGTTTGTGAGCAAAGGACCAACTCGGGACCTGCAGGTGTAATCTGCTCTTCTCTCATCCCGGCGTCCCATCTGTGGTCACACTTCCTAGTGAACTTCTAGCCTTGTGCTCTGCCACTTCTGCTACTGCTGCCAACCTTCCAGCTCCTGCTCCAGCATAGCATCCTTCTGCTGCTCTTTCCTGCTGCAATTAGCTTCAGGTGCAGGCCCTTATTGTTAATTATCTGACCCTTGCAAAGGTGGTTAGGCCTGCCTGCCTGTCATTTACCTCTGCATGCCTCTTCAGCCCTCTTCGTCACAGTCCTTGAGGGATTCTGGGACACGTTGTCCATTTTAAGGCAATTGGGTTTTCCTACGTCTTTACTACTTTTAACAGCGTTTTTACTTCCCTTGATGATTTTAGAATAGGTATTGCGGGCAGAGACAGAAGGCGCAATACTTTCACTACTCTCTGTAGTGTATCTTTGATATTGGTGAGGACATTTAGGGATAAAGGTTTGTTCTGCGGATGTGGCAGATTTAGATGGTTTACTCCTAGGTTTTACTAACTTCATTTTAACCATAGGTTGAAACCCATTAAAATGGCAACAGGCTATCATCTATCTCGGAACAGTATAAAAAGCATCCCTTTCCGAGTAAAAGTACCATGTCTCATCTTATGGAGTCTCCTCCCCACCCTGGGCCTAGTCTCCGCCCAGGCGATCCTCCCACAGTACACCAGCCCCAGGATTGCGTTCAGAAAGCGTCTCCCCTCACCTCTCGTGGCCTCCTGGGAGGAGACTCTTGGTAGAGTTTTGGAGAGGGATCCACAAGATTCCCCTCAGTTGTTCTTCAGGGGCCCCCTTGATCTTGGAAGTAGTTTTTGCAGAACCCCTTATACTGTGTTTTGCCATTGGCTTGCGTTGGGGTTGAATCCTGCTCTGCATCTATCCCTCGATGGCTGATTTGATGTTGAACCTGTAGCTACTGGTCTTCATGGGGTCCCCTCTGTATCTTCCTCGGGCTGGATGCTTCATTGGCCTCATCTGTTGATTTACTTATGGGCTTTGCCCCATCGTTTCCTGTGGGGTAACAGTTTACACACTTTTGACCTTTTGTAAACTGGTACTTTTCCAAACTTGCGCATTTTCTCGTGTTACTTGTGCGTCCCTGGAGTTCTGCACCAAAGACTACAATCTGATCATGTGCCTGTAATTTATTTGGGACTTTAATGTGATCAATCACTGCAATTCACTCCTGTTTGTAGAAGGCAATAGTGCTACACTAACTAGCTTTGGAAATGTTGTACCAACCTGTTCCTAGGGGGGAGCTGGAAGCATTCAGGTCACAGACTGTGAGTCTAACTTAGATCTTACTTGGTGGCCTGCTTGGCATTTTTTAACTCCCACAAGGCGTTAGACCCCCATTGGTAAATAAATCATATACATGCAGTCGATCTGTTAAGCTGTGTATTAGATGTTGTGGAAAACCATGCTCAAAAGCATATTCTGACATGGTGATTTATTTTACTCTATGCATGGAATTAACCTTTGATTAAGATCCCTTTTCGTTCTCCCTTCCTTTGCATTCCAAGATCTCCCTTCCTTTGCATTCCAACGTCTCCCTTCATTTGCATTCCAAGGTGTGTATGATTTGCCACTGGCTTTAGGAATGTGAAAGGTCCGACCTAAGGGCATTTTATATTTTTATAATACAATGTGTCATTTTGTGTTGCACCTATAGTACTTATTTAAACTTGCTTTATGTGCAATTCTATAATAGTGTGTATTTTTCACTGTGCCTGTATGGTGTATTCTTTTGTCTACTCTACTGGGTTTAACTGTACCTACCAACCATCCTTTTCCATTGCCCTAAGAGAAGCCAGATTGCTCTGGTATGCTACTCATTAGAGAGAGTTTTCATTATCTTAGTTAGACAGAATGTATTCACTTAGGATACGTATTCCTATACCCCTAACCAGAGGGCATTGAAAACTAAACCCCTGCCTCACATTATAACATTTATTTGGGGGTTCAGACCCCAAAGTAAACTGAGAGGCTGTCACCAGGGATCATAAGGAAGACTGTCCATCACACCAAAGAAATCATATGGAGACCAAGCCTGCATTCCTTGCGCAAAACCTCTAGCTCACATTCATCCCTTGCTTCTCCCACACATACAGAAAGTCCCTCTGCTTTGCAGTCCTAGGAAGTTGACGCATTTAAACCCTCCCAAGCAAACAATCTATGCATGGTTTTACTAACATGTTTATGGTCCTTGTATATAGTACTGCAATGGAACCATCAATTAATGATCCTTGGACCACATCAAAGCAGCTGTGTAAGAGCTTCCCTTCAGGAACTCTGGTATCTCCTGCAACACCATATTGGACAGATAGTAGAACATAAAACAAACTTGGATATTCCTTGCTCCTGGCTCTTCAGGGAACCTATTCAGTTATAGAGACCTTTCATACCGTTGTAGATGATTATGGATCAATCATCTTTGAAGAAAGAGGTTATGGTGCCATTCTTTCCTAGGATGAAACTTTGCAGACTTTAGCCATGACACTTGCGGTATCCTGCAGCCCATCCAATAAGCCAATAGGGAAACCAGGCAGCAAAGGTAGAGACAGAGTGTATTTCCATACAATTGTGCAGAAATGGACAAATTGTCATAGTATTCTTGTTCCAAAATCGTGGCTCCCGTATACAGAAACATTTTTAATAGGGTCTTACATAACGAACCTTGTACATAAGTCAGTATGATACATTTAGTCATATTAATAATGAACTTCCTAATCCTCTGACCTTGGGGGCATTGTCGTACAGCACCATTCAGGATCTGTAGAATTATACTCAACCTACCTATGCAATATAACCTCACTGCTATTAGCAAATCTTTGCATACTATGTAACACAGCCTGATCCGGCATCTAGCACTCATGTGACTCTCGTTCCTGTTCTCAGGTGGCGTGACCTGCCTTCTCAGATGAGACTGGGCTGGGAAACTGGGCATGTCTGAGCCCTGGAAAGAGCCCAATGTAACATGTGCACAGCCTTATGGGCATTTGAAAGTGTGCCAAACAGTCAGCCTACTCTCCAAGCCACCTCCCCTAACATGGCTGCAGCTAAAGCCTTGTTTACTATCATGGCTGTGTCTTGCTCTCTCCAAGGCTTATGTAAGTCAACAGCTCAGGGGGTGCTTAGAGTTCATGCTGATCTTATCCATTGCTAACCTCTGACAGCGAAAAGCAAACAAGCTAATTACCTGCTTAATGGCGAACATATGTTTATTGCAAAAGACTAATTACTTACGGCATGTGATTGCTTCCTAGACCAACCTGCAGAGATGGCTAAAATTAGACCTAGGAGCTAAAAAAATAAAATAATGCTAATTGGAGTTCCCTTTACAACATGATGGGGAAAACATGTTCCAATCAACCAATGACCGCATTCTCGTGTAGTACAAAACCAGAGAAGTGACTTGAATGTTGAATGTTTCTCTTCATTGTCATCCCAAAGTGGATTATTATTCAAGATTGCGCAGTGTTCCATTGAGGTTCCAAGCTTATCAATTCAAGAATAGGCCCAACAGATCCACTTTAAAGGCAGGAAGATCTTTATTGCTATCCTTTGTAAACTTCATTGAAAAATCCAAAAAGATGCAATGAATTCCCTTTAAATGTTGTTCTTAGTCCTGTTCCTCCTGACCTTAATAATGTTGCTCCCGGGTGACAAAGTTTGGGTGAAGGATCTTAAAAGCGTTCTATATTTAGGCTACTGGAGTTCTGGTGAAGAAATTCCATCTCTTTGCGGGCTGGTGCAGCCCTTGCTTGACTTTCACCTTGTTACATCTTGCGGCGAATCCCAGGGTATTGTCACTGGTCCCATGGGGGGAGCCAATTTCCAAGAGGCTCGGGACGTGAGGCCGCTACCCGAAAGTCCTGCTGTGAGTGGTTACTCAGTGGGTGGATCTCATGGAGAGGGAAACCCTCCATGGGACCAGTGACGACTATCCTGGGAGAACATGGTATCCAGCCCCTCCATCTGTCCCCTCACTCCTCTCAACCCACTCCACCCTCTATGGTTACCCACAAGTCTATATACATTTGTAAAGTAGGAGAGCCCATCTACTTGGACCACACTGAGACGTGGAAGAGTAAAAACGACCCAGATGGAGTGCTTTTTACAACTGACACGAAGAAGATTAAGCAAGGAGGAAAAAGACCACTGCGGACCCAACATAAGTGGTACAGTCAATCGGAGTGGAGCAGATCCTCCCTGGAGTAACCAAGAGATGGATGAAGGCTCGCTGCAGGGAACAAGAGATGCTGGTGGAGCCTCACTGAACACATGCGATTTTCAGATTTGTCTTGGCTGGGGAATTGGAGGTCCAAGAGCAACCGGGCGCCGTACAATGCGATCGGAGCAAGAGACGCAAGCCGAGAGGGACCAGACCAGGAAACACTGTGAGGAGACATTGGGAACGCTGGAAGGTGCGCAGAAGCCCACAGCAAGCATAGGCGGTCCCACGAAGGCACCCGGACGAGCCAGTAATGTCACGAAAGGTACCTGGATTACCGTGGCAGGGATTACGGAGCACGAAGGAGGCAGTTGGTAAAAGTCAAAGAATCCTTTCTTCCACGTCGCAGTACTTGGGGAAATATACAAAGCGGACATATGAGAAACAGTGCCTGGCAGGTTAGTGAACCAGGCCTGGCTAAGATATGAAGCAAACCCTACAGAGGGGTCTGGGATGCATATAAAACTGGTGAAGCCCCACACAAATGGTACAGAAGGGTCAAGGACCCATTGCAGAAAGAAGCACACAATGCCAGGCGCTAATTGGCTGGTTCTTCCTCATCGATCTGGCTCCACGTGGGTCAGCTGGGCTCATCTTCACGGTGAAGGTCAGGGCATGCATAAACTACAATGTTTCTTAGCTAAACTAAACAACTAAGACCCCTACTTTCAGGGCTTTGTTGATACTGCAGTTCCCGCACCCAAGGTCTTCCCTCCTGGGGTTTGATCTGATTTTTACCCTTCCTGGTACCTCAAGTTACAGGAGACACGTGTTACCCTTCCTGGTACCTCAAGTTACAGGAGACACGTGTTGCTAATGGAGAGATATACAGCTGTGCAAGCTTTAGATCTGTGATGGGCACCTTGGGGAGGTCAGGGCCTGGGGGTCGGATACTTATAACTATGTTAAACGGTAGGAGGTTGGGTCGATGAAGTGTGGCTGACTCGGGCCTGGATGGGTGAGGGTCAGGGACCCAATGGTAGTTTAGTGGAGATGGATGGACACTGTGCTGGAGCCTTGTACTGTCTCACGCTCTTCGCAGGGCACATTCTTGGAAGTGATACTAGATATTTGCAACCCTGAAAGGACAGGAGGGAAATGGACTTCTGTGGGAACAGGGCCCATGCGGAGCGGGCTTGGTGTGCGATGTCAGGCTGAGCATCTCTGAGGGAACTCGGGACGAGCGCATCGCAGGCCATCAGCATGTGTTGTCTCAGCCTAATACAAAATGGAGGCGCGGAGCAGGGGCATAGCTAGCGTTATTTGCCTACTTCTGTGCGCTACGGGGCTTTTATATATGCCCCCTTGTAGGTTATATTGCCTCATATGATGTCCGCCTAACGTAGAAGTGCCTATGGGGGTGGGATAGGCTCATTTCCATCCCAGCACTTTCATTCCCTATGATAATGTCGGCACGCTGTTGAAAAAACCTGTGTGGAGAAAGAAGACCGCATTTGATGCACCGGAGTGGCAGGCCTGCACTGCATTGCAATCTGGAGAGGTGCAAAGTCTGGAGACACCTGATCGAGGGCCCACCAATAATGTAGGACGCATAGTCCCTTCAGAGCACTCAACACTGGAGAAATCCACACAGCGAAGAGCCCGGGTTAAGCAGAGATTACCAGAAATTCAAATAAGCCATCTTTGTATTGTTTGAATCTGTCTGCAATTAATCACAAGTTCACACAATTGTTTTTCTGGCAAACTGCACCCCCTGCATGCTGTTGCTGCGCGCCCATTTTATGTTTGGCCATATCATTTGTTTCATCATTCCTTATTTACATCAATGGTGTTTTTCCTTTATTGGTCAGATCAAACACATTTTCCCCCTTAGCCTAGGTGTACCAACTTTCAAAACCCCTTTACAGGATCCAAGACCCAGAAAGGAATACAGGGACTGCATTGAGGAAAGGGGTTTTCATGTTTTAAACAAGGAGGTGTCAGGGTGGTTATCCCGGGGTCGGCTGAGCCGTCCGCGGACCTCCGGGCTGGGAGGCCCCAACTCCTCCCGTGCTTCCCAAAAATGAGTATGAGACACACACAAGGAGCAAGGCGGTTCTGCTGTTTATTAAAACAACGGCAGGGATGGGTCTAGGATCGTAAGCGTCCGTCCAGACTCTCAAAATGTGTGGGGCTTGCAGGCCCTTTTTACCGCAGTATGACGCGCTACTTGCGTCACCTTGGAAAGTTAGCGAAAAACCTATTGCCACTTCGGATTGGTTCCTCGAGTGGTAGGGTTAGTATAGTATACATATAGAGAGCAATATTAGTGGTTAAGGATGAGTCAGATGGTATACTTGGGCTGTCCCTTCTATTAGATACTTGAAAATTGTTATACGAAGACCCCTAATGATTGGCTAATGTTAGTGGCGTCAGTGATGAGTCCCCTCATGTTCTGATTGTTCCTCCCGCAAGCCCCCAAGTCTGGGACCATCGTCGTTCCTAGCTCGCGGTGTACCTGTCACTAGCAACAATGTGTAACTATGTGTTTGTGCAGACAATGTGCGGGTTTGCTCATAGGCCTGAGAGCAGGCCATTCCCATCGCCGTAGGTGTCCATCTTGTCATTTCACTGTTGCAACCTGTGTCCCAGACGTGGGACCCAGGCAACTTCTTCCTCGTGGGTTTGGCACCTTGTCAGGTCGGCTTGGTCACGTGTGGAGAGACCGTAGCTGGGGCGGAATTCTGCATATTTAAAGTTGTATTTTGCTTCTGTGTGCTTGGCTTTGCTTACAGGTGTGACCTTGGCGTCGGCTGGTAGCATACGAGTTGCAACATCGCGCCCTTGGCTATGAGCTCTCGCTGGGCTCGTTCTGCGTGATCAGCACTTGTACTCTCGCTCATGCAGTGTTCATGGCGGTTCTTGCTCGCGGCCTACTTGGGCCTGGTTCATGGGTGGGGACGTATAATGCACAGCACCTGTGTTGCGGTTTGACATGGCCTCATAAGCAATATTACGTCTTCATTATATTCTCATCACGATGCGAGAGGTGGAAGAAGCGTCAGCAAGCGTATACACGAGTGCTTCAGGCGTCTTGCGTTTTTGCATTACTACAAAGGGGCCTATGTGAAAAATAATAAAGATGCGCGTCAGTGGGTGTATCCGTCACCTACGTCATAGCACTGAATATATTCTTCGTGTAGGCTGGTGCGTGAGTGACCAGTGTGCATGGTGGCATGTGTGTTCTTGGCAGTTGGCTAGGTCGTTGTGGCATCTCTAACGATGTGGGTGCTCGTTGTTAATGTCTTAGTCGAGTTCATCCATGCCGCAGGTGTCGGCTTGAGTGGGACAGGCTGGTGGGCATATCCTTATGTTCTTGAACCAGGGTATTTTGTCATCTGGTAGATAGGCGAACTCATCTCGTGGTGGATGCCTGGGCCGCGATCCTCTAGGCCATGGTCGCGAGGAGATCGGGGGGAGCTTTTTCTCCCATTCTCCCACTTCAGTCCCCCCTCTGGTCGACTTGTCGACCACAAACATATCCTTTTCTTTATCTCCTCTTACTCTCCATATTTTAGTTATTCCACCCAAGTGTCCATAGCGGTTGACATGTTCTTCAAATGACCAGTACATATAAACACAGCTCCCTCCCGGTTTGTATTATACCCATCTTCCAACATAGCTCCTCGGGTTTCTTGGGTTCTCAACCTTTACAGATGGTGGGTCTGATGATCTGTTTGCGCAGTTTCTCTCTTTCTTTTATTATCACGTCGGTGTGTGCTAGTCATCATCAGTCGGCATCAAGGGGTGCATGCCACCCATTTCGATCATTTTGTCTGTAGTGCGTGCCTTCCTGGCCTTCCAGAACCTTATTACAATCAACACTGCTGCAGCCAGTATTATCCATCCAACTATTACCTTCAGCCCGTCTGACAGCCATGATGGCATCCATGGCCATAACAATGAAAACCAGCTATTATCCTTCTTTACTCCTTTACTTTCTTCCATCATTTTGGAGTGCATCTGGGCCAGTTGTGATACTGCTTCAGTAAGTGTTCCATTATCTGCATTGTTAGCAGTAATAAATGTGCAGCATGATTGTCCTATTTTTGCACAAACTCCTCCTTCCATTGCTGTGAGAAAATCCAGTACATATCTGTTCTGCAGTGCTACCATTCTTACCGCTCGCAGCTCCTCTTTTATGGCATTGAATCCGTTTACTGTTGAATTAATCGTCATCATTAGTTCCCATCGGGTGATCTGGAGCCATTTCGCATTCGCATATGCTTGTAATCCTGGGTGTATTATTGACGAGAAGAACATTGCAGCCCTGCTGAATAATCTATGTTCTGGTGGAATGGAAGTGAGTGCTGTTTCCGACCTTCCCCACAGGTAGTTTCCTGTCAGGGTTTCTCCTTGTCTCTTTATTCTTGTTAGGATATTATTATTGTTGTTGTTCTCTCCCTCTTGTGATTGTACGGATCTCCTCTTCCTCTTGTTTCCTTCATCCATTTTGGGGAAATTGGCCATGTTCACATGTTTTTGGGGCACCACTAGTGATGGTACATTGATGTGTACCATTGTGCATATACCATTCCACAACGGAGCAAGGTGTGGTATGCCTTATCTCTGCAGGCCCAATAGTGATCCATTATTACTGCCGTTCCAGCACCCCCCTCTGGTAGTTCTAACACGCTTCCGCAGTTGGTGTTATATCCCACCTCCACATCTCCTCTGTGCTGGTAGCATAACTTGGGTGCGGTTAGCGGTAGTATGCTTATTGGGTCTTCATCCTTCTCCATCCATGTCAGCATGGGTACATATTTGCCCCATGTCGTCCAGCATCTGTCGTTGTGTTCCTGTATGGTGGTAATATTTTCTCTGGTTATCATGTTGCTACCAACCACTCCTATTTCCCATTCATTGTTCATGTATACCTTCCCTGTTGTTGTTATCAGTGGCCTTTCCCAACATCCCTGTATATCAGGAACTTCAGTGGCATACCAATCACATGGCAGGTATTGTAGCGTTACCTTCTTCATTTCTCCCTTATCAGGGCCATTCGTCATGTATCTGAATGCCTCAGCGTGTAAGCTGCTCTTATGGTAACTCAAATATGACTTGAGGAAATTGTTTTCGTATGGGTGTGTGTCTCTTGTCTCCCACTGCATTCTCACCACCGTTCCCTGAAATCGTCCTCTTGTTTGAAATAGTGCCAGATATACTATACATCGTGCTGTCTTTTCCTGTATTTCTGTGGCGACGAATGTCCTTGAAGCGCTCATGGCGTATGGGATCAATGAGCACACATAACAGCCATCTTCTGTTGTCTGCTTACCAATTTGGGTCATGTGCTGGTACCACATGTTGTTTGAGACGTGTGCTGAATCTGTTATGTAATTATCGATACCTTTGTTATCAGTATATGTGCTGCTTTTAACTCTACTTCCCTTAGCCTTAGGGTTGCTAGTACCACCTGACATCATACTTGTTGCAGCCGTGGGAGGGGGCATGTTAGTTTTGGGTGCAGCCATAATATTGATAGCATAACTTTTCTGCCATACAGAGGCAGCCAACAGACCAGTGATGACCAATACTCCTATTTTTATTACAAGAGCTAGTCTCACCGGCATTTTGCTCTACCTTGCTGCAGTCCGGCAGCTTATTCTTGCGACGTTAAAGGTGCCCGCCTGAAAATCCTCAATATGCTTGTTATTATTGTTAGTCGTTGTTATTAAGCTCTCCCTACCAAGTAATCGTTCAGTGCCCAGGCGAAGAGCTGTTCCCACGCTAATCTTAGTGATCTTAGAGCCGGTAAGTGCTTGTGAAGATGGGGAAATGATTGTTCTATGGCCAAAACAAATGCGGTGTAATATACGTGTACCCTTCTTCTTTTTGGGTACTTTGACCTTCTTATATGATATACAAATTGGTGTGATAGGGCTTCAGGGGGTGTTATCATCCGTGGGCAGCATCTACTCCTGGGCAGAGCACACTGTTAGTTACTTCATTTTCTAAACAGGTCAATTATATACGGTACCTGCATGTGCGAGAGAAAAAATAGAGAAAACATACAAGTGTTTTATATGTGTGCAATATCCAAGTTGGTTATACAATGTCCTTCAATCGGTCATGGCCTTGGAGGGGAGGGGGCTGGGGCTAGATTGGGCAGAAGTTTGTTTACTTTGTGATCTCGTGACCATGGGATGGTCTGTGGGCAAGCGTCCAATGTCTATGGTAGTGGTTGCGTCTGGGGAATCTGGGGGGTGATCAAGTGTGGTGACACTATTGTCCTCAGCTGTGGTCGATGTATCCTTCTCTGTAGCCGATGCTGTTGATGTCGTTGTTCTCCCAATGGCCCTGTCGTTAACGCTAGGGCGGGTCTGGAGTTTGTAGATCTTTACGTCGTGTAGGTGATTCCAGGCATGCTTATCCTGCAATTTCACCGCTCTGGTAGCTACCTCTTCTACCAAATGAGGGCCGGTAAAGCGTGGGCCGTTCCACTTTCTATTACAGTTGCGGAGTAGCACATGGTCACCTTTAGCAATAGTGCATAGTCCTTCCTTTCCCAGTTCCTTGCTGGTGTCTTCTTGTTGAGAACTCTTCGACCCGCCCCGTGTGCGCTCGAGCTGTTTAGATATAAAGGCGACACTAGTAATCAAAGAAGACACATATTGTTACATTTCGTCCCCAAGAACAGTTGCAGTGTTTTCGTAGTCCGTGAATGCTCTTGATGTTGGCGTTAGAGGAAGGCGCATTTGACGTCCTGTCACCACCTCGTGGGGAGTGAGGTGGTGATCAGACCCTGGCCTATTCCTTAGCTCAAACAGAGCCAGCGGAAGGCAATACAGCCAGCTCTTCTTAGTTGTCTGCTGGATTTTTGCTATCTCTTCTTTCAATAGGCCTTTCAGGCGTTCACATATACCTGCGGGTGGTATGCACATGCAAATTTATGTTTAATACCCAGCAAGGATGTGATATGTTGAAACATTTCATTAGCAAAGTGTGGGCCATTACCGACCGCGGCACTTCGCAAATACCCCACCTGGGGAAGACCTCTCTCACTAAAAATGTAGCTGCTCTGAACGCATCCGGGTGTGAGCAGGGTCCGGCCTCGATCCACCTGGAGAATGGACATACCACTACAATCATATACCTATGTCCTTGACATACATTGATCATATCAACGTAGTCAACATGAAGGTGTAGGAAGGGTCCCTCGGGCCGGGGTATAGTACCTTTTATCACTTGCAGCGTGTGACCGGCCGTAAACTGTTGGCATGTGAGGCAGTTGCTGATGAAACTGGTGACGTGAGAATTTAACTCGAACTTCCCTAATTCGTGCTGCAATCACTTCCTTTCCTGTGTGTGCTGGATGATGGAGCTGCGCCAAGGCGGTGTTCAACAGTGCCAATGGCAAGACCACTTTTCCGGTATTATTTTGACGCCACAGTCACAGTGCGTCTGTTGGGGACATCGTACATCCTCTTTTTACCCATAGTTCCTTTTCTGTCATTGGTGCGGCTGCCTGTAATTCCATTATCTGTGTTGCGGGGAGATGAGTGTACCCTTCTTTCATCATCATCTGTTTTGCCATTCTTCTCCCTCTCCCTGATTCTGGGGGGGTTCCATATTTCACCAAAGTATGCTGCATTCTTGGCATGTGTGCCTGCTGTTTCATTCCCTTTCGAGATATGGTCGTCTCCATTAGTGTGTGCCGGGCATTTAACCAAAGCTATCTCTTGGGGGTCATTAATTACTTCAATTAATTCTGCTAGTAAGAGAGCATGTTGCAATGGGGTGCCATCAGCTCTTCTAAACCCTCTTCTCTGCCATTTTATCAGCCCCAAGTGGACGGTTTATGTGACATGTGCGCTATCAGAATATATGGTAACTCTTTTGTCAACACCTTCTTTCAATGCCAAAATCAGTGCAACCAATTCCGCTGCTTGAGCCGAATAATGCTGTGGTAACTGCACGCATTTCACCAGGACATACATTAAATCTTCTGTCATTTTTACAACTGCTGCCCCAGTTCTCCTTATCCCGTCACTTTGGTCTATTGTTGACAAACCATCAATGTACAAAATCTCCCCACCTTTAAGTGCATCCTCCTCAACTTTTCTAATGCACGAGTATGTTTCAATAGTCTGTGTGCAATCGTGAGCATAATCACCTTCCTCAATAACGTCCGCTATAAATCTGGCTGGGTTAACTGTACTGCATCTGACAATTGACAATTCGGGTCTAGATAAGATGATCTCATAACCTGACGCCCTATGTGTGGTTAGTGTGGACTTAGGCTTATTCAATATTGCAAATAGCGCATGCTCCACAAATAGTGTGGTGGGGCACCCCATTGTAATCGATGATGATTTCTCCACCGCAAATGCAGCTGCGGCGAGACCCTGTTCGCAAGGGAAATGTCCTAGCATAACAGGGTCCAAGTGACCGCTGTAGAACGCTATTGGCTTGTGTCCCATGCTGGTTTTCTGAGTCAATACTGCTTTCATTACTGCTGAGTCGCAATGTGAAAAGATGAAGAATTGCCGTTCATAATCTGGGGTGGCTAGTACCGGAGCTGTGGATATGGCGTGTTTCAACTCATCAAACGCCTCCTTCATTTCTCTTGTCCATCCCAATGTTTTGTCCCCTTTGTGTGCTTCTCTAAATGCCTCAAGTAGGGGTCCTATGTATGAGCTGTAGTCAAAAACCCATGCTCTACAGTAGTTGCATAAGCCCAGGAACTACTGCAGTTCCCTCACCGTTTGTGGTTGTGGTGTGTTGGATATGGCTTGTGGTCTTTGTGGTGCAATCTTTCTTCCGTGCTGGGATATTAGTTGACCAATGTATAGTACCTGTTCCTGACAGTACTGTAACTTTTCCTTGTCTACCTTTTACCCCTTTTCAGCCAACACTGTCAGCATTTTTATTGAGTCCTCCCTGCACCTCTTCTCAGTTGTGCTGCAAATTATTAGATCGTCAACATATTGCAGCACCGTACTTTCCAATTCAATGTTCCCCAAATCCATCTGTATTACTCTGTTGAAAATTGAGGGTGACTCGCAGTATCCTTGTGGTAACCTGGTGTTTCCATTTTGTGTTCCTGTATGTGAAGCTTGTCAAGTCTTGTGAATCTGGGTGCAGAGGTATTGAGAAAAAGGCATTTTTGAGGTCAATCACGGTGAACCGTGATGCCTCTGCCGGAATTCCACATAGTATTGTGGCTGGGTTTGCTGCTATGAGGTATTCTGCCTCTACAATGTTATTCAAGGGCCTGAGGTCCTGGATGAAACGCCAAGACCCTCCTTTAGCCTTGCGCACTGGGTACACAGCCGTGTTACATGGTGATTCTGATGGTACCAATATGCCATTATTTATCAGGGCTGTTATGGTTTCGTATATGCCCTCATCTGCCTCTTTTGACAGAGGGTATTGCTTCACTCTAGGTAGTATTGCACCCTTTTTCAGCTTTATTTGTACTCCTCCGATACTCTTTATGCAGCCCACGTCATAGGGACTGTTGGTCCACAGGGATGCTGGAACCTTAGCCATATCTTCCTCGTAGAATGGTACTGGGGTAGACGCGGGTGCCTCGAGTGCAATGGCAATTTTCTGCGCCACTTGCTTGTATGTCACTCTTAGCCAGATATCTACACTCATCATAAATACCATCTCTCCTTCTTCCCTGTCTTCTGAAAAGAGCTCTTCAACGGACACCTGGGTGAGCCTACATCCCTCAGCCAGGGCTATCACTGCCCTCCATGCTCTCCCTTCCCTGTCTTGGGCATGTACTGCGATGTAATCAGCAGTTGCTATGATACTCTCGATGCTCACCGAAATCACCTTCCCTTCTGGTTCACTAGCTGGTGTCTCAGGCCTGAACAAATATGCTGCTGGCCTCCTCCAAATCTTTCCTTCTATTCCTGGCATCCATGCAAATGCCATGTCTGTTCCGTACTGGAACAGTTCGCCATCCACCGGCTCAGCTCGAGCTACTGTCTGGCCACAGTACGCTTGTAGTATTTGTCGTGCAGTAAGCATGTTTATTCCTGGTGTGGAGCAAATTATGCCATTCTCCGTGAAGGAGATTGTCATATTTAACCTGCTCATTATGTCCCTCCTAAGTATGTTCACTGGCGACTCCCTTAAGTACAGGAGTGGGACAGACATGTCATAATCTCCTATAGATAAGGAGATGTTATCAATAAAGGGAACCAACCCCCTAGCTCCAGAAAATCCTTGGGTGTTCATGGCCTCACCTGACATTTTAAATCTACCCTCCCTTATGCAAGACCTGGTTGCCCCAGTGTCAACAAGGAATGATAATTTTTTGTCACCTATCGTTATCTCAATGCGTGGTTCCTCCGCACTATTAGGTGTTATCGACAGGATGGGACATACCAAGGATGTCTGTGGGCTGTCCTATTGTGGGTACAGTGACTGACCACTTCCTGTGTAAGGGTTGTGTCCCAAGATAGTCACCCTTTCCAACTGTGTTTGTTGTAGTTGTGTATCGGTGGGGGTTAACTTATTGTCCTGTATTTGAGTGAGCTGTTGCACTGGTTGTACTTGGTGTTGTTGTGTTATTGCCACCTGTTGCTGCAGTAGTGAGTATATCTGCAACTGTTGTTGTGTTGCTAATTGCTGCTGTGTGCTGCTGTGTTGTGTTCCCTGTGGTTGTTGGTAACCCTGCTGCTCCCTCATAGGCCCTTGTGATCCTTGTTCCCCCCCATGCTGGTGGGGAGGGTCTCATTCTACACGTACGTGACATGTGTCCTAATATCCCACAAACCCAACATACAGGTGGTTCCCTGGTCTGCCATGGGAAACTTCCTGCATTATCTTGGTACCCTGGTTGCCCATTGGGGTAGAAACTCCGAAATCCTCCCCCTTGCTGTTGTGCAGGTTGGCCATATCCCCTCCCTCTCATCATTCCTCCCCTTCCCCTGATGTTGTTATAATATCCATTTCCCGGTAGCATATACCCTCCTCCTATGTTAGCCGTGTATGGTGGGGGTGGTGGCATCTGTTGTGTTATAAGTCGTGGTGGTTGTGGTAGTGGTGCTATTTGTAGTTGTGAGGGATCCTGTGCAGCCACCACTTGCGTGGGGTTTGGTGTCATTGTTGTTGGTGTAGTTATTAGTGTTCCTTCCATGGTATACTTAGTCAGTTTGTTCTGCACTAATTTAGCCTCTTCAGCTTTTCTATCTTCTTCCTTTTGTTTCATCTTTTCTTGCCACATCCTACAATGGTGTACTATTGTTAATTGTATTTCCGGCCAGGCCTTAGCTTCCATCCCCACTATCTTCTTCAATTACTTTTGTACCGCCTCCGGAAGCCCTTGTATTAGTATGTGGTAAAAGATTGCCAGTGTCTTGTCCCATTGCTCTCTAGTTTCCATGCGCCACTTCTCCTGAATCTCCTGGATACAATCAACAGGATCTTCATAATATATACATACATATAATACATAATTGCTCCTATATCTGAGGTGTCTGGATACTGTACCCTCAGAGCTTGCCATAATGCATGCCTGCAGTTCGCAAATGGCGCCCCGTCATGTGATGTGTTTGTTATTGTAACCCCCGGGGAATCCTGCCCTCTTCCAGATATCGTCTGCCGCATCCCCTAATATTGATATTAATAGGCCCTTCACGTCCCCTACTGCTAGTTTCTGTCCTGCAGTGTGTTATTCCATCTCATATATCCATTTTCCCGCTCCTCCATTTAGTGATGGGAGCCTGCACTTTATATTTTCCTTATCGGGATGCTTCCAAGGGACGTATTGTGGTCTAACCCCTCCCCTCTCCAATAGTGGCATTAGATTGTGCCCCATCTGTCCCCCCAGTTGTCGCAGGGTGGAGTCCGTATACTCCCCCTCTTCCTCTGTGTCGACTAGATCATCTGCCATGTCCATATCACTGCTGCTTGTTGTAGCTTCTCCTTCATTTCTCCCCTTTCTCCTATTGCTTTCTTTATTTACTGCAGGTGTGTGTGTCCGTTCTTCCTGCCTGCGTCCCGGGAGCTCTCTAAGCCTGCCGGCGTATGGGGTGTGTTCAGGAGCGGGTGTGGGTGGGCATGCTGGGCGGAATGACGTGGGTGTAACTGCACGTGTTTGCCCTCCCGCCACTTCTCGTCCTTGCTCCTCACTTCCCTTCACTTCTTCCTTCTTTCTGCATGCCCATGGTGATTCCCTGTTTGTGCGTGTAATGTACAATTTGTCTAAGCTTTCCCTACCGCCGCTTCTTCCTTCTCCCCCCACTCCCTCTTCTTCGCTGCAGAATTCCTCCAGGAGCCACAACCCCCAATCTGTCCTTTTCCCCCTAATCGTCACCGTTTTTAAGTCTATTAAGTTCCTTCCTGTTCTCCTTTATCAATTGCTCCCCTTTGCGCTGATGTTGTGGCTACTTCTGCATCCCGACGTACATATGTTCTTACTCCACTCCCCCCTTTCCTCTCTCTTCTTTCCTCTTCCCTCTTCTCCACTTCTCCACTATTTCACCACCTCTTTTTTTTTTCAATTCCTCCATCACCTCATTGCTTACCTTCTCTAATATCGTTTCTTCCTCTCTCCTCCTTTCCCATTTCTCTCTCTCCCTTTCTAATATGCTTTCTATTACTTTACCTTCTTTGTATTTCCTGGTGCTCTCGGAGAGTATTTTCTTCTTCCATAGTTCCATTTCCTTTTCTTTCTCTTCTTCCTCTCTTTTCCTGTCACGCTGTGCTGCTCGGGATACCCTTTCTGCTATTGCCTTCATTCTTTCAGCTTCCCTCTTCCGTTCTTCAGTTCGTTCCCTCATTTTCTCTAACTCATCCCTACTTTCCTTCCTTTCCCGCCTTCTCCCTCGTTCCTCTTTCTTGAGCTGTTTGATCAGTGCATTTTGCTCATTCCTTAATTCTGCCAATCGTTCCTCCAACATCTCCTCCTCTTCTCGTGACAGCTCCCCTTCTCTCGTTTTACCTTCCTCCTCTCTTATTTCAGTGCTACCTTCGTAGTCCTTGTTCATTCTCTGTACTACCTCCTTTTCTTCTCCCGTTAGTGTCCCTCGCAATTTTAACAGCACCTGCGCTGCTACCCACTCATCGTGTCCTATGTTTGGGATGGGTTCTTCGCTGTTCTTCCCTTCCCTTGCATGCACCTTCGTACAAGTTGGGCCTACCGTGTTTTTCACCTCCTCCCCCCCCCGGGTAGCTACCTGTGGCTGTATATGGTGGTGGGCTGTACGTCCCTCAGCCGCCGTTAGTTGTTGCCTTGCTGCTTCTCGTAGTTCCGTCACAGGATATAACCCCCCTTCCTCCTTCTTCACTACTTTCGCTAGGGGCATGTCGTTGGTCCCTTCCTTCTTTACTTCTACTTCACTTACGATGCCAAGCTTTTAGTCCCCCTTTCTATCTCTTCCCGCGCACTGTGCGCTACCAGTCTCCTTTTCCCCGTTTCCCTCTTCCTCCTTAATCTTCTTCCCCTCCTTTGTTTCCTCCACAGTGAACATCCCGGTTGGCCCTGGTCGGGACCCCTGGAACATCCTCCATAAGTTAAACACCTCCACGTGATGCGCCAACTTCTTCCCTTTGTACGTGTTATGTATGTGTGTCAATAGTGAGTGTTGGACGTACGGGTCGAAACTGCCGTTAGGTGGCCAGGGTGTCGTCATTTTGTTGTCCGTCCCTTGTGTCCATTCTATGCTGTATTTGATCAGTTTTTCCCTATGGGGTGATAGTGTTTTACAAATATGCTGGAGGGGGGTAGTCAGGGTATTCCCTCACCCTCCCAATTCTAACCCGTATGACATGGTTACACTATGTTTTTAGCTCCCTTCAGTATAGTTGTCGTTACCTGGCCCCGTAGTTTGGGGACTTTCGACCGTCCGCTAAAAGAAAACAGCGAAATTTAACAATTGCAAATATACAGTCTTTTCCTGTGTTTGTTTTTTTCCTTAATACCGTTACGGCTCCCTGCGGCCACGGCGCACGAAGCCCCCTGCGGCTGCTTGCCCTGTGTGACGTGCTTATACAGCCGTCCCACTTTGTCTCCTCCCCTCCTCTTTCCACCTCACTCAGCGTGGCCGGCGTTCTCCATGCGCGGTCACTTCCCCCTCTCCACCTGTCCCGTATTTGGGGTGGCCGGCGGTCTCCGTGCGCACTCACTGCCCCCACCTCCGTTTCACTGCCCCTGTCCTCTGTTCACTTCCCCACCACCCTTCAACAACGCTGTGTGGTCAAAGTGTCCTATGAAAGCCCTACGGGTGACGTCACCAACCTCTTTCAACAACTACCGGCAAGATCTTTTACACTTCAAGAGAGCGCGCAATAAGTTTTAACTGCTTGTCCCCGTTATCCCCACAGCTGTCCCCTTGTTATGGCCGGAACAAGGGAAGCAACAATACACTCGTATAATCGGACTGCGGGCGCTGCGTCGCTTCGTGTGTGACACGCCCCTCACCGGGAGGGCTTAACCAGACAATTATCTCCCGTACTTGGCAACAATCTAGCTACCTCCTACAGGAAAATGTCATCTATCTATCAAGTTTCACTGCTCGATCAATAGGGATCCTCACTCTCTCTCTCTCTCTCTCTCTCTCTCACACACACACACACACACACACACACACACACACACACACACACACACACACACACACACACACACACACACACACACACACACACACACACACACACACACACACACACACACACACACACACACACACACACACACACACACACACACACACACACACACACACACACACACACACACACACACACACACACACACACACACACACACACACACACACACACACACACACACACACACACACACACACACACACACACACACACACACACACACACACACACACACACACACACACACACACTCTCCGT
The DNA here is from genome assembly GCF_040938575.1 of Ambystoma mexicanum. NCBI lineage: Eukaryota > Metazoa > Chordata > Amphibia > Caudata > Ambystomatidae > Ambystoma > Ambystoma mexicanum. Next base: position 867,436,780 of record NC_090922.1, read on the forward strand.
GACGTTGTAGCAGATGGCTCTCGTGCCTGTCCCGCTACCACTCACTTCATCGTCAACACTGATTGATCAAATCTTTGCCGCACACCTTAGTAACACCTCCCGCCGCCCTTATTACAACTCCTCCCCCTCCCTCACAATCTCACATTGCTTGTTGGGTGTGACATACTCACCAAGTTCTCTTGATGCGGGGCCGCTCGGCTGCGTGCACCCCTCCAAGCGGCTCGCCGCCTCCCCACGTCTGGACACTCGCCAACCGTGGGCAGGATACTTCTCAACCGGCTCCCGAGGGCCAATATCCGGATTGCGCTGTCCGGTCTTCTCGCAGTTCCGCAATGGTCCTGTAGTCCTCAGGCCTTGGAAAAATGAAAAGGTAGATCTTAAACAGATATCTCAGCAGAGCCATCCGCGGACCTCCGGGCTGGGAGGCCCCAACTCCCCCCGTGCTTCCCAAAAATGAGTATGAGACACACACAAGGAACAAGGCGGTTCTGCTGTTTATTAAAACAACGGCAGGGATGGGTCTAGGATTGTACGCGTCTGTCCAGACTCTCGAAATTCGTGGGGCTCGCAGGCCCTTTTTACCGCAGTATGACGCGCACCTTGCGTCACCTGGGAAAGTTGGTGAAAAACCTATTGCCACTTCGGATTGGTTCCTCGAGTGGTAGGGTTAGTATAGTATACATATAGAGAGCAATATTAGTGGTTAAGGATGAGTCAGGTGGTATACTTGGGCTGTCCCTTCTATTAGATACTTGAAAATTGTTACACGAAGACCCCTAATGATTGGCTAATGTTAGTGGCGTCAGTGATGAGTCCCCTCATGTTCTGATTGGTCCTCCCGCGAGCCCCCAAGTCTGGGACCATCGTCGTTCCCAGCTTGCGGTGTACCTGTCGCTAGCAACAATGTGTAACTATGTGTTTGTGCAGACAATGTGCGGGTTTGCTCATAGGCCTGAGAGCAGGCCATTCCCATCGCCGTAGGTGTCCATCTTGTCATTTCACTGTTGCAACCTGTGTCCCAGAGGTGGGACCCAGGCGACTTCTTCCTCGTGGGTTTGGCACCTTGTCAGGTCGGCTTGGTCACGTGTGGAGAGACCGTAGCTGGGGCGGAATTCTGCACATTTAAAGTTGTATTTTGCTTCTGTGTGCTTGGCTTTGCTTACAGGTGTGACCTTGGCGTCGGCTGGTAGCATACGAGTTGCAACATTGCGCCCTTGGCTATGAGCTCTCGCTGGGCTCGTTCTGCGTGATTAGCACTTATACTTTCGCTCATGCAGTGTTCATGGCGGTTCTTGCTTGCGGCCTACTTGGGCCTGGTTCATGGGTGGGGATGTATAATGCACGGCACCTGTGTTGCGGTTTGACATGGCCTCATAAGCAATATTACGTCTTCATTATATTCTCATCACGATGCGAGAGGTGGGAGAAGCGTCAGCAAGCATATACACGAGTGCTTCAGGCGTCTTGCGTTTTTGCATTACTATAAAGGGGCCTATGTGAAAAATAATAAAGATGCGCGTCAGTGGGTGTATCCGTCACCTACGTCGTAGCACTGAATATATTCTTCGTGTACGCTGGTGCGTGAGTGTCCAGTGTGCATGGTGGCATGTGTGTTCTTGGCAGTTGGCTAGGTCGTTGTGGCATCTCTAATGATGTGGGTGCTCGTTGTTAATGTCTTAGTCGAGTTCATCCATGCCGCAGGTGTCGGCTTGAGTGGGACAGGCTGGTGGGCATATCCTTATGTTCTTGAACCAGGGTATTTTGTCATCTGGTAGATAGGCGAACTCATCTTGTGGTGGATGCCTGTGCCGCGATCGTCTAGGCCATGGTCGCGAGGAGATTGGGGGGAGCTTTTTCTCCCATTCTCCCACTTCAGAGGGGTTTGGGACATCCATACCCACCTCAATTGTAAAGGGAAGTTGTGTATAGTTGTTCATGGCTATGCTTTCCTTTGCTTATTGTTTGGATGAAAGAGGACATTTGTATGAGAGTGTTTGTGATTCACAGAGCCGCTGTGTCTGTTCAAGGGTTACTTGGAGAGCCCTTAATACTCCCTCTGGAGGCATTTATTTATTGTTCGCTTGTTCGGAACTTATACAGCAAGTAAATACTGTTTCAAAGCGCCCACAGGGCAACAGGGAGGGGACATGGGCATGAGAAACGATAAAATACATACAAAATTTTAAATACAGCGGGGGGAGGACAAACCTACTATGCAGTGTGAGTGTTCAGAACGTGCAAGTGCAGAAGGGAAGGGGAATGGAGGGGAAGTGCTGGGGTGCTTGTGGGTGCGCAACAGGTGAAGTGCTATGTATGGTAAGTGTGAGCCTCCAGGATGGAGGGTGTGCCGAGGCAAGTGCTGAGTATAGACAGAAGCTGGGGGAGATTTGGTGTGGGAGGTCAGGGCCCTGAGGATGCCAAACTGGCAACTGAGGGATTAGCAGTGGAGAGAAGGGTGGAAGGAGGAGGTAAAGAGGAAAGTCTTGAGGAGCTTACAGAATTTAAGAAAGTCCTACTCAAGACGAAGAGGGAGGGGGAGGCTGTTCCAAAGAAGGGATCCAGCTGAGGGAACCGATCCATCTTCTGCCCTCTTTTTAGCGAAACGCTTTACACACAGAGTTGGTGCCAGAGGAGCGCAAAAGGTCTAAGGGGGGAATATTTAGTAAGAGAGAGTTGCAGATAGTGTGGTCCTCTGCCCCAGACAGCCTTGTGGGTGATTGTGATTCAGAGGGATTTTAATTTAATCTGTGAAGCAACCGGGAGCCAGTGAACACTTTTTAGGGCAGGAGAGACGAGGTCCCTGGGCTTGAGCCCAAGGATAAGTCTTGCTGCCCTATTCTGGATTAGCTTGAGGGGTCGCACAGAGTGGAAGAAGGTAGATTCAGGAGGAGGCTATTACAATAGTCAAGCCTAGAGAGAATCAGGGCTTGGGTAACATTGAGTTTCTGGTGGAAGGTGAGAAAAGGTAGAATTCCTTTGAGAAGAAAGAGCTGAAAGTGGGACATCTTGGCAATGCCCTGAGTGTGAGGGAGGAAAGAGAGAGCGGAGTCAAAGATGTCTCCAAGGTTTCTGGCTTCAGAAGGAGCCGGGGGAGAACCCATGGAAGAAGGCCAGAGTGAAGGGAAGAAGTCTGGAGCAGGGGTCCCAATGGGAAGAATCTCTGTTTTGCTGGCATTGACGCAAAGATCATTGGAAATGCACCCGGCCTGGATGGCAGATAGGCAGTCAGGGGTGATAGAAGGTGCAAGAGGGTCAGCAAGATGTTTGAACAAGAGTTTTGTGTCGTCTGCATAACAATGCAAGTTGGGGGGAGAAGGAGGAGATGAGGAGTGCCAGCTGAGTAAGGTTGTTGTTAAAGAGCCAAGGTGAGAGTACAGAGCCCTGGGGGACACCACAGGTGGAGCATGAAGTAGGAGAGGAGAAGGTCAGGTAGGAAGGTGGACAGCCAGTCCAGTTCCCACTACGAGATACCAAGGGTGTTGTGGAGCCTTTGTATGAGGATGGAGTGGTTGACTGTGTCAAAGGCAGAGCAGAGATCAAGTAGGATAAGGACAGCTCTGGGGAGTTGGAATCCAGGGATCCAAGCAGTTCTTCACAGGTATTCAGTAGAGCAGTTTCCGTGCCTCTGGATGCTCAGAATCCAGATAGCTGGTCGTGGAGACCACCAACAAGTTCTGTGTGAGAGTTGAGAAGGCCTAACTTCTCCAGCAGCTTCCCCAAGAAGCGGGTTATGGAGCTAGGGCGGTAGTTGGCTGGACAGGTAGGTCTGCTGAGTGTTTTATGGAGGGGGCTCACAAGGGAGTGCTTGATGGAGGGGGTGAAAGAACCAGTCGTAAAGGAGTGGTTGCAGAGATCAGTGAGTGCAGGGGCAAGAGAGTCAATGTTGTCCTTGATGGTTCTGGATGAGCAAAGGGAAATCTGTTTGGAAGAGACATTCATGGAGCGGACAACTCTGGTGGCTTCTTCAGGTGTGACAAGGGCGAAGCAGGAGAAGGAGTAATGAGGAGGGTGAATGGCCAAGGGAGGCAAGGGGGTGCGGAATGGGTTGGTAGGGTGAGTAGCAAAGCTTTTCAAGATGTCCTGAGTTTTGGTGGTAAAGTGAGTGGCTAGTGTGTTGCAGAGGGCCTGAGAAGGAATTGGGGAGGAGGAGACTGTGGAAGGGTTGACTAGTTCCGTGCAGATTTTAAAAGTTCAGCCGTGTTGTTGGATGCACCAGATACCCACGCCTGAATGTGAGCCCTTTTCTTGGCATGGAAAGAGAATTCTGTATTGCCTTTGGAGCAGGCGGCAGGCCAGTTTGTCAGAGAATGAGCCTGAAGTTTGCCACTTCCGTTCCGCCGCTCTGCACTTTCGTTTCAGGGCAGCAAGTTCGGAGTTGTACCAGGTGTTGCGCTTAGAGGCGGGTTTCAGGCTGGTCCTCATGACTGGGGCAAGCATGTCAAAGGTGTTGGTGATGGACAGGTGGAAGTTGCTGAGACTAGCGTCGGTGGTAGAGTGAGTTGGGGACGGAAAGGGAGATAAAGGTGGAAGGCAGCAGCTGACACTCGTTTCATCGGGCGGATGTTCGTGAACGATGTTGGCAGGGCTTTTGGAGGTGCGGTCAGAGGGCCATAGGGATCCAGGTGGAGGAGAGAAGAGAGTGGTCTGACCAAGACAGAGGGGTGATAGGAGCTGATCCCTCGTTGTGAGACGGGGACAAACAGGGGCACACTATAAGCAATATAATTGTTGGATTTTGTTTCTCTCAACTTTCTCAAAGTAGGCTATTTGTTTCTTCAAAATAGGATTTTATAGTAAAATTACAAATCAAATAGGACTTCAAGTTCACTTCCAATTAACAAAATTGTTAATATACAATAATTAATTTGCATTACCGTGTATATGACTTCAATCATTTGTTGAATTGTTTTACACAGTTCCATTAACATTAATTTTATACATATCAAAAAAGCATTTTTTTCGTTACATACAGACATTCAAAACAATATACATTCTTTGGGTATTAACCATCAAGATATCTCGATAGGGATTGTTTTTTGATTGTATAGGTGTCACCTATCAGCTACTACGTGTTTTGGGCTCTCGCGCCCTTCTTCAGGTAAAGATAAAATGGGTTTAATTCTATTCTGTGAATATAAATAAAATTAATACTGTTTAAATACAGTAACTATGAGCTTATGTTCCTTTTCCATACTAATTAGTGGATAAATAGGCACTAGTGCACTAACCTTAGAACGACAGGTGGGCCAACTACTGTGGTCCTTCAATCCGTCAATAATATTCATGTACCAATTCTGTGGGTAAAAGCACTACGTTGCATATGCTACAGGTGTTTATAAATATGTGGTCACCAGTGGGACAAGTCGCTAACAAAGCGCTGTGTCCCACTAGGGGACCAAATACATTCAATTGAGAAGTATCACATTTCATATATCAAGTCATAAAGACTCATCAAGGTTTTTTTTGCTCTGTGCGGGGTCCGATTTCTGTTCAAATGATGTGTGGACTATGCCATACCAAGTGAAGTCAATGAATTTCCAGTGACTGCAAGAGGATATTCTATATTAGACAATTTGTGTTATAATGTGTACTACGCTTTTCTGTTTCTGATATACGTGGTAAATCATAGACTGTTGATACCTCACTTTAGGAGATGTCTCAGTCATTCATTTTTGTGTTGGTTTCCCAGGGGGGATTGGTGCATGGTCGCGATTTAGCGTTACAGTCAGTTGATAGTTATCCACCGGATTATTTACTTCTATCTGTGTAAATGCGTAAACACAGTTTAATTAACTGTTTACTGCGGGATAATGGTTCTAAACGTTTTATTACTCCGATTCTACTCAAGGAGAGTGAGCTAGGGTGTTTTCCCAAAAGTGTACCGTCAGCAAGATGCAGAATTGATCAGCTTCCCTTTCAGTCTCCAGAACACAAGCAGCCTAGGCAGGTTCCCAGAATTGTACTTTAGGTAGGCACTGCTGCAGTTACAGTCTGCTGTTGTGCCCCTGGGCTCCCAGATGCCTGGAGCTTCCCTCCACACTCTGGAGGCAGCAACCCCTGTAAATATTGCCGCCGCCGAAAAACAGATCTGCCCTGGTGCCTTACTGCGACCTGGAGAGTCCTCTGATAGGATCCTACAGGACAAAAAGGTATTGGCTCACCGGAGCTGGCCGTGCTACAAGGCCTTGGGAGCTCTCTGCAGATCCGCTGCTTGCTGATGTGGACGTTGAACAAGGCTGGCCAAGGTCCCCCCCCCCCAATCAGAAGGTAAGCCTAACGTACACCTCTGTACTGACGGCTCGTATATTGCAATTAAAAATGGTCTTGCACCCTTACATTGCTTGCGCCACTTCCCTGTCCCTTCCCCTACTTCCTTCCTTCCATCCGGAGTCATGTTTAGACCCCCCATGCCATCCCATGAGAGACCGCTGTATTTGCTACCCCTGGTCCTCCAGCCGCCTTATGTTCCCGCTGCGCTGAACGGGGGGTTAGCCAAGACGGTAGGCACTACCTATTAGAAAAAGCTCACAATATCAAACTACCACCATCTCGCCAAGCGCGGCCTCCCGCCATATGCGACCCAATCTAGAATGGTGCCAGAAAGCCATAAAGGCTAGTCCTCACCAGCAGATTATTGAGCCACACAGGAAGTCTGACAGCACTGTACCTCCCAAGGATAACCCCTCATCGCTACCCGAGCCACACACCAACACCCCACCCAGCCCAGGAAAGAAAATATCCTGCAACCACCAAGCGGCCACATACACTTCTCATTCTGTGGCCAAATGCCCCACCCGGCTATCACGCCCCCAGTCAGCCCACACAAACAGTACCCACTGCCCCAGCTACAACCGAAGCAAGGAAAAAAAGACTTGGCATGAGGCCACCTAAAGCCACTGCTCTCACCTCTCAGCATCCATATCAACTAGGAACCACCACCTTAGCACCAGAACCCATACCAAGCACAGCCACGCACACGCTAGCACCAAAGGCAGTACGCTATTAAGGATAACTCAACTTAAGGCAACGTCAACGAGGAATGCCCCTCCCCCCAAACAAATGGCCTGAATTTGGCCATCTCCTATAATGACCTCCACCTGAAAAAGAACCACAAGGGCCACAAGACGCTCCCTACAGTACACAGCACGAAGCTGCGCCTCTCCCCCCCAGCCCCCCAAGTACTAGGCCTAAGAAACGGAAGCTAACGACCCCTCTTATGACCCCAGATGCCCCTAAAATAGCCCTCAACCCCCCTCCTACACGGAGCCCTTATTAATGCTAGGTCCCTACCTGCCCATGCCCTAGACATTAATGACCTGATCGCCACCCAAAAATTAGATCTACTTGCAATTACGGCAACTTCGCTCCACCAAGCATCTGACCCAGCCCTGTCCCTAGCCCTCCCTGAGGGCTTCGGCATACTTAGGTGTGACAGAACTGACGCCAGAGGCGGTGGCGTCGCACTCATCTATAGCGATTCCCTGCTAATAAGACCTATCGGCAGCACTATAGAGGGAAACTGTGAACTCCTCTCTGCCTAATCTGCTTCTACCCCTTCTGACTTGATCACCCTGCACATCATCTATGGGCAGCCCGGTCACTCCACTGTCTTTGAGGAAGAGCTCATTCACATGATTGGAGATGCCAAACCATCATCAAGAGTCTTACTGTTGGGTGACCTCAATTTAGGCCTCCATGACCCGCTGGACCCCATAGCGACAGGTGTGGCGAAAGCCCTCACGGACCTCGATTTCATCCACTGTGTCACTGGTCCTACCCATAACAAAGGTAGATCCTTAGACTGGGTAGCGCACTTGTACACTGAACAGCCAGATCACTATCACCTCCAACACCCCTTGTCCCTGGTCGGACCATCATATCTTCTTCTTTACCTTCCCACCCGGGAAACAACCTCCAGCTACCTCTAGTCTGCCACCAACCCTGGCCTGCAGTTCTAGGAACATCTCCAAAGAATCCCTTCTCTGCCTTCTCTCAGCCCTCCACCCAGATCACTTAGACTCGACGGACCTAAGGATCCTAGCAGACCTGTACACAAATACCTTCATCAAAGCTGTTAACTTGGTAGCCCCCCTTCTCCCTAGTAAAGCCAAACCCACTACCCATATCAATTCCTGGTTCACCCCAGACCTCCAAGCCCTGCGCTCTGAAGCCATCTGGAAGAAAGACCCCACTGACTTCCTTAAAACAGTATTCACCACTATTGCCAAAAAATATAAGCAGGCTATCACTGCAGCTAAAGCGGAGGACTACAACTCTAGAATAGCGAAAGCCAATTCCAACTCGCAAGGATTATTTAAAATCCTCAGAGTTAGAAACTCCCTCCTCGCCCCCCCCCACCCCCACTACTATAGCTAAAGATGAGACTTGGTGCATCAACATTCAGAATGCTGTGCAATCAAAAATAAGCAACCTACAGCCGAAAACAGAAAATAAACAAGCTGTGGCTCACCCCTTTTAATCTACCTTCCAACACCAAAATACACACCACTCTAGCTTTTCTCTTCAGGGACGTTTCAGAACTAGAAACTACCAACATTCTGAGAAATCTTAAACCCTCTAGATACAAAGGGGACATATGCCCAGCTACCATTGTCAAAGACTGCTCTGAAGCCTTAATCGCGTTAATCACTAGATTCATAAATGCCTCTTTCTCGTCTAGCCTGATCCCCAACTAGCCTAAGAGTCTTGGGTACTCCCTCTCCTAAAGAAACCCTCTCTGGACCCTCTTTCCCCAAACAACTACTGCCTATCACCACTGTACCCTTCTTGCTAAAGATTTTAGACCGGGCTGCATACAATCAAATACAGTCATACATTGGCAGATTCCCAGGATGTGATTCAATTCAATCAGGTTTACGGCCTCGTCATGGTACTGAATCGGTGCTCTTAGACCTAAAAGTCCAACTTGATGCTTTTAGAGATGAGGGCAAACTGGCACGCCTCCTCCTTCTCAACCTATCGGCACCCTTCGACCTGGTAGATCACCAAACTTTATGCCACCACCTCACAACTTCAGCCAACTTCTTCCTCAAAGCAGCTTCCTGGATAGCCTCCTTCCTAAAAGGTAGATCTACGAGAGTCTTCTCAGACAAGGCAAGTGCCCCACCCACCCCCATCCTCTTGTTGTTCCTCAAGGCTCCTGTGTCTCCCTGTCACTTTATAACATCTTCACCAAACCCTTGTTCGACCTCCTGGACACACTCAGCATTTCCTACACCAACTATGTCGACGACACCCAAATTCTCCTCCCCCTGTCAGGCTTTCACAACGAAGATTCCCTCACCATCATCAAAATGTACTTGACAATCCAGACTTGGATGGCCACCAACTATTTGTGTCTAAATGACGATAAAGACAGAGATTTTACTTGTGGGATCCCTGGCCATGCTCAAGAAACTCCACTCCCAATTCTCTTCCTTCACCATAGACGGAATTCAGATACCCGTCCCCCCTGCCGTAAAAACACTGGGTGTCCACTTGGATGCTACCTTCTCACTTACCAAACAAGTGAACGCGATCGTCTCCTCGTCAGCCTACACGGCTAAACTCATCAACACAGCTAGACATTTCCTGTCCCCAGATAGCTGCCTTACTATCGTCCAAGCAATTATTGGGGCAAGACTTGATTACTGTAATGCCCTCTTTGCGGGATCCTCAAAACAGAATATCAATAAATTACACTCTCCGAGCAGCTCTGAGCATCCCAAAAAGAGACCACATCTCAGCCACCAGAAAAAAAGTTCCCTGGCTACCAATTGGTGAGAGGATCATCTTAAAAATGTTGACTATCACCCACAAATGCCTGTCCAATACAGCTCCCCAATACTTAGCCCAGACAATCAGGAGATCCAAGTCCACCAGACTGCTAAAATCCATCATTGCTCATCGCCTGGCCTTACCAAAAGTGTAAGGGGAGGAGGGACCAGCTACCCCTTTTTGGCTGTGAAACACTGGAACGGCCTCCCTCATAACCTCAGGGCCGAGGTCTCCTACTGGACTTTCCGAAAAGCTCTAAAAACATGCTATTTGCCTAAGTTGGCCCCCTGTCGGCAAGCCTGACTCGCTTGGTTACAAGCAGATTGCACCTGCTCTCCTAGTAACCCTCATCTTGTGGATTGTTTGTATTATCTTTGTGTAACTGTCATGACCTGTCGTCAATCCAACGCAGGAGCTGCTGAGCCCCACAGTCCCACTAAGGTGTAATGCTCTCAACTAAACTAAACAGCTGAGTTCGAGACACCCCGGGGAGAAAGGGCATGTGGAGAAAATAACAAACTCAGACAGTGGATCTTCAGTCTTCATGCGGTCTCTGCATAAATGAATATTGTATACATTTAGTATAAACTTTCTACCTTACCAAACATAGAATTCTACTACACCTTAGAAATATTACCTGATTCTCCTCTACGTCTGCCTAGAGGAGCTCCTTTAATTCTTTAATGTGATGACCTCCTGACACTTTTAAAACTCAGAACCAAAAGTTAGGAAATTGTGCTGAAATCCAAACTAAACTAGATCTTCCATGGAGTGTTATGAGTGTGTAAACTGAATCTCCCACGGAGTGTTTTTTAGTGTGTGAACTCCTAAACTCAAAAAGGTGAATTGCTTAGTCAAAAACCTTCTAACAAGTCTTTAAAGCTGTCACAATAAAATGATTTGAGGAATAAGATCTAATTTCCTTGGGCACTGAGGTATAGTGTTCAATGAGGCTTGTGATGAACCTTCCTTCTGAGGTTCAGATGTTCAGATATGCCTTAAAGTTAGGACCATTGCAACCTTGGCAAAAAGAATCCTTTAAACACTTTTATATGTCCACTGCAAACTTGAACTACACCCTTATATATGGTTGCTTTGATTTTGAAAGGAGTTGGTCTCTTGCTGTTGCACACAAGGTCCTGTACTTAAACTCCTTAAAAATACAGTTTATTTTGTTTCAGACAAATTACTCCTGCTTGTGCTGACGCTGACTTGTTTTGCAGTGAAAGTATGTGAACACGGAAAAAAAAGTAACAACCAAAGTCTCTTCAAAGGATTCGCAGCGCAATCAGGAAATAGATAAAGCACTTGCTGCAACAAAAATCAACGCATGCTCGATTACCTTTGTAAAGGCTCACTCTCCGACTTACACATGCATATCCAAGAAATATAAGACACCCCAGTGGGGAACGAGACTAAGAGAACAGGTTCCAAGAGTTAGTTGCTTTATATAAAGTTGGCATCCAGAGAACTCTGCTGCCTCGAGAGTGCTCTGGCAAACATTACGATTACATGACAATATAAAGTAAAACAGTGTCATAGATGACGCAACTAACATAGGGTACTAAACAAGTGCTGGATTGGCTAGGCAATATAGATACATATAGCAAAGTAGGTGCTGCTTCGTCCGGATTGGTTGCCCCGTTGGCAGGAGGGTGAACATCATGTGGTCCGGCTGCCAGCGTCCATGAGGGGTGAGGGTTAGGTCATGGTGAGATACGGCGGACAATAACTGAGCTAGCATGAAAAACCATCACCAGACACATAATAAACAATAATCATTAGTATGCCTTTGAGTAAATCTTACAAACCTATAAATTGCATGCATTTAATTATACCATCATTCATTAGGGCTTGTATGGGGTACCGGGCTTAGGGGTCTTGGTTGGCGTTATAACCTTAGTCATAGGGCGGGTCTGTGTGCATCAAAGAGATTGTGGGACACACTGACATTTGTTAGTTGTAGGGTACAATATACGGTGACAGAGGTCTGATTTTAGTAGGGGGCCCTCTGGGTGGGCTTCACAGCAGGGTCACACTTCTGGTACAGCAAGAGAATACCTTAGGAGGGCACAGGTTTATAGTGGTAGTAATTTTCCAACAGCGGGGGGTAAGAGGGCACTGGCGGTTTGTGGAGATGGATGAGCTACAAGGCATGGTTCAGGCCGGTCCACACACAGGACAGTGATCTCAGAGGAAGAGTGAGATGTTACATTAGTATATTTGTTTCAATTATCCCCGGCGCATCCTTGAGAAAGGACTTTCAGACAGAGTGAGAAAAGGTGGGGGCTATGAGCGTGGTGTGCGCGGTGCTGCAGAGGGGAGAGAAGCCTTTTCGTATTATCGAAGTGAGGCCTAGTCCAAAGATGGAGTCGAGGGCACACAAAATGGAAGCCAATTGTCCCCCGCAATAGCCCCACTTATGCTAATGTTAGCATACGGGCAATGGAGGCGTCCCCCGCTATTGCACAAGCAAGTGGTCCATATCGTGCTGAAGGTGTGAGGGGGCCCAAACGACCCCTCACTCCCACACACCTTGCTTCCGATGGGCGCCCGAAAAGAATCGCTGTCTCTCACCTTGAAGATGCGCGAAGCAGAAGCCTAACAGCGGGAAGAATCTCTCTCATTGAAGGATTCATGTAACGTGACACTGCTGCAGGCTTCTGACTGGATCCACACACGACGTAAGAAGCTACCAAGGTAAGCAAAGTTTGTTAGAGGAGGTTTCCACTCACGCGCGCGGTCAGCTTAATTTAACTCTGCTAACATTTCTCATTGCAGCTTTTCCACTCTGAGACATTTACCCTTGAGCACCCGGAGCTTGATTTTGAGCTACAAGCTGGAAATTAACTCTTGAGGGTGAACAGCTCAAAATATTAACAGCACATGTGGTACTTAGCTTTTTTGACAGAAGTTGAAGACTTTTCAACAAATCTTATTAACAGTACAGAGGTTCTTTCATATGAAGACAGATTCTTGATTAATTCTGAGATGTCTTCTTCTTTCAATCTCTTTCTTTAAGGTTCCTAGAACCAAAACACATGAGAGAAACAAAAACATGACCTACACTGAAGGTTTCAAAAATGAAAGGCAGTTTAGAATGGTAGTATCGGACCATTGTCCTTCTGTCAACCAATCAGGAATCCAGCTCTCTCCCTCCATCTTTGCTTGGGTTCCCTCCTGTATTCTGAAAAACTAAAGTCAAGGCCCAACCAAACCAAGGATAAGAAATTCAATAATTAAACATAAAACCTCAATAAAATTAAAAAATAAAAATTACCAAATAAACAAAAAACAAACAAAATAAAATGATAGAACTCCAAATAAAATAATGATGTCCATGCCTATATATCTGCTCTGGAACCTGGCAGTAAATGATGTCCATACCTATCTATTTGCTCTGGAACCTGACAGGAACAGATTCCTGTTTGTTCTTGATAACGACTTAGATGTAACTGGAATGCAACAGCGCCCTAATGCCCATGTGCATAGGCTCTTTACAAATGGAAAAATAAATAAATAAATGTCTCAGCACAGGTCAGTGCACCTTTTCAGAAAACCTAATCAAAGGTGAAACATGCCCTAACAGACATCGTGGAGCCCAAAGTGACCTTTCCCCCATTTAACTCAGCTCTTTTGGGCCTAGTTCTGTGAATTTGGTTGAAGTCTGCCTTAGATCCAGCTGTGGACAAAGATTTGGCAAAGTACTGCCCCACTCGTTCAGATCCAGTGTTCCGTTTCTCCCATCCTCGGCATGTTAGCCTAGATGTTCTGGTGTCTGCTACGAGGGTGAAAGCTGACCTTTTCCACCTTGCATCCACATAGAGAGAATAAGAAGCTTGAGGACGTTGGCTGAAAGGTTTTTGACTTCAGCAGTCTTCTACTGAGAACAGTGAGCGATTCCTGTACTCTTGCTGGGTATTTTTATACTTTGTGCAATGAGGTGAATGAAGCAGGTGAAAACCAGCCCCATGAGGTGCAGGCTTTGTTTACGGAGCTGGTTAATGATGGCAAAGAAGCCATCAAGTTCTGAAGGCAGACTTTGTAACCTGCTCCACAGGCCAAGCTCTTAGACATGCCCTTCAATGTGGGCAGACAACCTCTGCTCCAAGGCAGATGAATCCCTTGAAAGGTTTAAGGAATCCATGGATGTTGCCAAGTCCTTTGATTTCGCAGTCCGGCAGCCATCTTCATCGTTCACTAGGGGATGTTCATTTTGTTGATTCTCCTCCTTTGCCTACATTGACAGGAGTCAGGCACCCCAGCAGTAACGGCATCAGAGCATTTTTATTCAAGGGCGTGGAGGAGGGAGAGATTTTTGTTTTATTGGGCATTTGTAAGGGGCTTTATACAAGAGAATTGTGTTTCAAAGCGCCACAAGGCTAAATTGGAAGGAAAAAGGGGAAATAATAACAAAGGCAGGAACAGTAATATACAGTCGTAGTCCTACTAGGCCTTTTGGCATTCGGCCATGCAAGTGCATTGTGGAGATGTGCTGGGGAAGGGGGGACAAAACAGTGGACAATTGCTGGAGGAGGGCCCAGGAGGTAAGTGCTAAGGGGAACCAAGTAGAATGCCTCAGGCTAAGTGCTGGTACAGGCGACTTTCAAGGTGGGATGTGGAGCAGGGCAGTGCAGTGGGGGGAGGGGTGCTGGTATTGACTGGGAGGAAGGGACTGGCATCTGTGAGATTCATGAGGATCAGGCCACCTGTCACCGCGGCAGTGAGGTGATTAACAGGGAAGGGAAAGAGGTGGAGAAGAGCAGAGGTTTGAGCAATTTTCGGGAAAATTAAGGAGGTCCAGCTCCAGTCTGGGAAGGGCAGAGAGGCTATTCCAAAGGAAGGCACCAGCCGAGGAGAGAGACCTCCCCCCCCCCCCACTCTCTGCTTGGGGAAGCGTTTGACAGTTAGAGAGTTGGAATTAGAGGAGCGTAGGGCTCTAGCAAGGGAGTATTTAGGGAGGTAAAGTTGGAGATGCCGTGGTCTCAGGCCCCAGAAGGCCTTGTGGATGATGCAGAGGTTCTTGAATTTCATCCTTGCAGCCACTGGGAGTCTGTGGAGAGATTTTAGGGCTGGAGAGAAAAGATTCCTGGGCCAAGGAAGGCCAAGGATAAGTCTAGCAGTCCTGTTCTGGATTAGCTGGAAAGGGCGAAGGGAGGAAAGAGGGAGATTGAGAAAGAGGCTGTTGCAGCAGTCCTGCCTGAAGAGAACCAGAGCTCTGGAGACATTGAGCTTCTGGGGGAAGGTGAGAAAAGGAAGAATGCCTATGAAGAGGTGGAGCTGGAAGTGATACTTCTTGGTAAGATCCATGATGTGAGGGGTAAAGTAGAGAGCAGAGTCGAATTTGACCCCAAGTTTTTTGACCTCAGAAGATGGTGGGGGTAGAGGGCCCCAAGAGGGTGGCCAGAGGGTATGGGGGAAAGAGGGCACCAATCTCCTGATGAGGTGGATCTCTGTCTTCCTGACATTGAGACCGAGATCATTCTCTGCACACCATGCCTGAATGGCGGACAGGCAGTCAGGGATGAGAGAAGAGGGAGAGGGGGAAGCAGAGGGAAGTTTGAATGAAAGCTGTGTGTAATCAGCATAACACAGGAAATTAGGAGAGGAGGAGATCAGGTGAGCAAGAGGGGCGAGATGGATATTGAAGAGCAATGGCGATGGGATAGAGCCCTGGGGTATGCCACAGGTAGAGAGGGTGGTGGTGGAGGAGAAAGGGCCCAGTTGTAGCTGGGAAGTGGGGCAGCCAATCCAGTGACCAGCCGGTGATACCTATGGTGTCACTGGATCGTTTTATGAGGATGGAATGGTTGACCGTGTCAAAGGCAGAGGAGATATTGAGGAGAATGAGAACAGCAGCAGAGTTTTGCGAGCATGGAGTCGAAATTTGTGAGCATGGTTTCACAGGTTTTCAGGAGACAGTTTCCGTGCCTCTGGATACCGGAATCAAGATTGATGGTCATGAAGGCATCCAACAAGGTCTGGATGGAGGGTCAGTTGGGGGAGGGCCAACTTTTCCAAGATTTTACCAGGGAAGGAGCCCCCAATGGCTACTTCAAATGCCAGATCAAAGCAGTACACTTTGTCCTGAGAATGCTACGTCAAGTGCTTCCCTATATATCTAAAGAGGATCATGCATCTGTGGTGGGGGCACTAACTAGCGCCCACCTAGACTATTGTAATAGTCAATTGTTGGGTATCCCCTCCAAACAGCTTCAGCGGCTTCAGAAAGCACAAAATGCAGCTGTCTGATTGATATTCAAGTTAAGTAAATCTGCCTATGTGTCCTCATTTCACCTTGAGTTACACTGGCCTTCAATTGATGACCGTATTAAGTTCAAGACAGCAAGTATTGTTTTCAAATGTGTAAATGGTATTGCCCCTTTGTACTTGAGAGAGCTAATTCAGTCATATCACCCTGTGAGATAGTTACGTTCTAGTGACAGTCATCTTCTGGTCATTCCTCACTCAGTTTACACATCTCGGGGGTGACAGAAGATTCTCTGTCTTTGGTCCTAGGTTGTGGAATTCTTTGCCACTACAGTTAAGGACAATGAGCTCACTTCTTTAATTTCACTGAGCACTGAAGACTTTCCTGTTCAGGAAGATAGCCCTTTGTATTTTGGGGGCCCGGTTTTGAACCATCTTTACCTTCTACCACTGCTGGTTTTATCTGCGTCAATATACGGTTAACTTCGTCTGGTGCGTGTTACAAATACCCAAACACAAAATACAAATACAAATACAAATACAAGAAAAGGTCATTAAGCTACCAATGCAGTACAATTCCTTGCAACCCTGGTGAATCCAAAACATAATTACAGCTGTCACCAGCCTACTCTCTAAAAACCCATGTAGAGTTCTATAGTCACCCTAGGCCAAATATGGGTTGCCTGAGAAGACAGCCTTGGAACTGTGAGCTTTGTGGGTGAGTCAATACCATGTAACCTAAATTAGGTAACAAAGGTTGCATTGGCATGGGGACTTGAGCGATTCCGGTGGGCACCAGAAATAGGTAATGATAAATATTTTAATAGTGTAAACAATTAATAAAAAATTAAGTTGAAAGGAGCATATTGCATTCAAGACATACAAAGAATGTAACCGGCAAATCAGGGAGCAGAAGTATTTAATAGTGTCAAAACACCAGTTTGCACAAACATCTAGAGGTTATCCAAGCACTGAGCTTCATTGAAAAAAATATACATATACTAACATGCAACCCTCCAAGTGCAAATTAGAATGCTCATTGTTTCGACCATACAATGCTAATTATCCACG
This sequence comes from Ambystoma mexicanum, assembly GCF_040938575.1. Classification (NCBI taxonomy): domain Eukaryota; kingdom Metazoa; phylum Chordata; class Amphibia; order Caudata; family Ambystomatidae; genus Ambystoma; species Ambystoma mexicanum. The sequence continues at coordinate 867,453,838 of NC_090922.1, forward strand.
TTCACAGAGTATATTCTGGGCAGAAGGGTGCCAGCCATAATTAATAAGCACATGGTGCAAAAGGGTTTAGTGTGCCCAGATGCACCTATTAAATAAGCTCAACGCAGCTGCCAGTAAATATTAAGCACAGCAGTGCTGTCTGCAGATGCACAAAGCATACGGCATATGGTCTACTACCTACGCACATAGTTTTCAGGCGCTGAGTCACGCTGAATAACAGAAAGGTGCAAATGACACAATATGTGAAATGATAAAATCCTATGAAATGACAACACCCTCAATGAATGAATTCATGACAATTTAATATTTGGATTTTAACACAGTTAACATGGATGTAAGAGTGAAAGAGGTTGGCTACTTAACTGGGAGTTTAGGTGGTCTGCAGGACCTACATCACTTAATTTCCTAGCCTTGATTGGCTACACATCCTAAAATAACCCCAAAAGGTAACCTTCACTGAGGTTTACTTGCCCAGCCTTTACTTAAAGGCACAACCTTTGTCTTATATGATAGCCCCAGGTGCTGGCATCTGTTGTGCAAGGGAAGGATGTGTTGTATATCCTGTTACTAATCCATCTGATGTGAGCGTAACTTGGAATGTGGACTCATGGAATGCTGACACTGAGAGCACAGGACTGATCTATATGTAGTAGTTGGATAAGAGAGCAAAATGGATCAATGACTGGTTATTGCATTGCAGTCCTGAACTGATTTATTTATGTTGACATGTGTAGAGCGCACACAAACCTGAGGGCATCGGGGTACTTTTATGAGTTACATGGGCCCAGGTTGGGCAAAGGCATAGGTACAGGTGAGAACATTTCAGGCATTACAGTCGTGGTGAACAGTTATGAGGCCTTAAGGTTACGGTATAGGCATAAATACAGAGGATGCAGTTGCATGCATGGTAATACAGTTGCTGGCTGCAGTAGAGGACTGTGAGGTTTATGTGAATAGACACGTTTTGAGGGTTTTGCAGAAGATCCAGTATGATTCTTCCGCTCTGAGGGTAGGTGGGAGTGAGTTCCAGTGTTTGGGACCCAAAACTGGAAAGCTGGACCCTCCCGATTTGGTTTGTTAGAGCTTTGGTTGGGTCAGCTTGTGGGAGTGTTGGGCTCTGTTGGGTCTAGTTGAGTGCACTTTGTTAATGTTTTGTACTAGGTAAGGAGGGGCTGTGTTGGAGATGCACTTGTGGATGATAGAGAGGGTCTTCAATAGAATACAATCCTCGACGGCTAGCTCGTGTGCAGTTCTGCGGGCGGGAGAGTTACTGCTCATGCTTAATAAATCGCCTTACATGGAAGCGTCTTCAATGCATGCAACCTAATACATTATACAGTATAAGGAGAGGTCCCTGTTGAACCTGGGTGCATAGCCATGACACCCAAGTTTTATTTAGTGACCACAATTCTTTCAAGAAAGAAAACATTTACTTTTTCACAATTTTCTTGAGTAAACTATTGATGGAAAGAAAAGGCTAGGATTAATTCACTTAATGATTGACTTCCCTAGACGAAAATGTATTTGATTGGCTGGCTGCAGTCTCGATTTTGTGGGCCCAGAATTGTTTTGGTCTCAACGATTGCTTTTTCATAGCTTTTTAGATGGAAGTTATGCACACTCTTATCTGCCCCTCCATTATGTTTGAATCATTGATGTTCAAGTTTCCTTTCCATTTATTTAATAAACATAATTCTAATTTGAACCATGGAGCTGCTGGGGGCTGCTTATCAGCTTTGCCCATAATTGATTATGCCTACCTCACATGATCAATGTCCTGTGTGCGGGACGCTGCAATGGGTTTTTCATGGAGCCTCCTTGTATGTTCTAACGTGGAGTACAGCAGGCTTGTACCCTGTAGAATGAAGTGTGCCGCAAACCAGCAGTTTCTCAACAAGCAAACATGCAAGGGTACATACAGCGGGTGCTATGTAGAGCACATGGTGTCCCCCTGAATCTGTGGGACTGATAAGTCCTTACGTTGGGACTCGTCACAGTGCATTAAAGAATGCCAGGATACCTGAATATATTAACAGATAGGGATGGTTTGGTCTCGCAATCGGCAACCCTCCTACTTTCTGAAAATAATTTGGTACTTGAAACTGTCCGTTGTTTTTTCATTGAATAACTTTATTCAGTCATAAGGCCATGAAAGTACATGAAAACACATAATAGCATAAATAAAAACATTCAGAAACTTAACAAATTGGTCCCTGAGAAAATTGCAGACAATGCATCCTCCCACCAAGGGGAATCCCAGTTGTATTCTAACCCAGAGTCCCCATTCCCAGTGGCAGTTCCAGGAGCAACTAGCTTTCACCAATCTGTTGCTTTTCTTATGCCCATATTCTACTGCAACCCCTCAGGAATTGTCTCCCCAATGGCAGCGCATTTGCCCCAGATAACGCAGGATTGTGGGGCCCAACTATAGCCAGATAGTCTATTTTGAAAGCAGAATATGGGCTGATTCGGATTGAACTGTTAGTTAGTGGACCACTTTTCATATTAATGCCCAAGATGCCACAAGCTACACTTTGGTCCCAAAATTCTACCCGGATGAGGTCATAAGCATTCCCCCACCCCACGATAATGAAGTCTGGTACAATTTGAAATGCTCTCCTGGGATATAAAAAAAAACAGCTGCATACAGTATGCAGCCAATACAAGCTTTTGTTTATCAGTGCCTCCCTGGGTTCTTGTTCAGGAAATAAAATAAATATTTGATATTGAAGAGTTGCCTACTAAAGCTCCTTCTATTGCCCTTACCAAAAAACAAAGAAGGGCCTTGGCTCGTGCTCAAAAGATAAATCTTTTAATTAAACTTCAAAAAGGAAAACGGGGAAAAAAAACAAAGAATCAATTACGCGACAAAAATGATAGTCACAATTCACATATGAAAGATATTTGTAACCTCTCAAGGGGAGATAACATTATTGATCTGAATCAGTTGAGCGAGGAATCCAAGGCCTTGTTGAATCTTTCGGAGTCTAATTCGACTGCCTCACCCCTCAAAGTACCTCTCAACCCTTTACCAAAAAACAAAAAAATTAACGAAAAAGAGGATCCGTTAACAGAATTATCTTGTCAAGGATCTAAAAAATCATGATCTAAGGTAAAGAAGGTGACAGACAAAGAGGAGGGGGGAACAATTGATCTTGATATGGTACCCAACTCAATTGTTGAGGCTCCACACCGAGTTCAATCTGCCCTCTTCAATTATTATCCAATGTTGAAAATTAAAAAAACTGCGAAAAAGTAATTTTGGGTAAAGCCAATGGACAAAGGGAAAACAAACCAGCCATTTGTCCTAATAATCCAATTGAAACTCAACCTAAAAACTTGAGGGAGTGTGCTCAAACAAGCCTGAAGATAAAACTTCTAATCAAGATGATGAAATCAGCGATCAACTAACTATTTGTGAAACAACGAACTCAGAGCGAAAAAAAACTAGCCCTAATTTACCAACTTTGGGTCCACAACGCTCACAAGCCAACGAGTGCCCTAAATTGACCAATCCCAATTCCACAATGGATAATCAGGAATCACTAACCAACCATAATTACAATGATCTAAAATCTGCTATGATTATGGGTTGGGAAAGCGATGAAGCACGCTTCGGTAAGGCTTGCTTGAACCGCACCTTCATGATGACTGTCATTCAGGACATTCCCGCTTTGCGAATTATTAGATCTAACGACATAGACTGGGTGAAATTGGCTGCTATCAATAACAGAATGATTTGTAACTTTGTCTCCTTTCATCATGAAGATGCTATGGGATCACTCTGATGGCTTAGCATCTATTGGCTTAACTGTATCATTTTTTTCATCATTTGAGGATGCAAAAAGCTACCTAGAAACTACTCCTCTGCTAGCTGAAAGCATTGCAGATAGTGCGAACCAGGGTACCTCTGCAAGTATTGACGCCAACACAATGAAACAGTTTGTCATTCATGTCTGCTCTAAAGGAGATGTCATGGAGGGATCCTATTAACGCTTTGCAACCAAACCAACAAAATGCGATGAAAGACTCTTAGCCTATTTCGACTCCACATTATCTCGTGGAACTCTTGTGGCATAAATAACTTTAAAAAATGGCATCGCCTAAATCAGTTTAATCGACCTGATTTTATCTTTATTCAAGAAACCATGAATGAATCCTCTTTTACGATAGAGGGATCCTCTGCATTTATTCAGGTTGCAAGGCGAGGTACCGAGGGTCACCCTTCAGGCGGCTTGGCCATACTTTTCAACTCTGCCTTTTCAGTGTTCCACTGAGAGGATTAGTAACTCTGACTCCATACTCGCTATCATTATAAAAGATGATTTGGATCCCTCCATGATACTCCTGTTGGTCTGTATTTATTGGAACAAATTGTCCACTCCTATTGAGACCATCATTGAAGAAATGAACGATGTACTAGAAAAGGGCCTGATTTTACATCCTTCGGCAAGAATTATCGTAGGTGGTGACTTTAATTGTTATTGCTATGAAACGGGTGTTCACAGTAATGCAATTAGGGATATGCACTCATTAACTTCCAAAATGTTTGGGACTATATGGAATTCCTTCTTGCTCGAATGGGATATACAAACCCCTTACTTTGCTTTGGACGACTTCACATATACATGGACTAGAGCAAATTGTAAATCCTTTATTGATTACTTTTTCATTTCCTCAAGTTTATACTTGACTATTGATGTTCTCAAAATCATAAATCCATTCTTAGGAGATCAAATTATTATCTCTATGCAGATGAATATCCCTTTGGCTCGATTCGATGATAATTCTTTTCTATCCTTGTTAGAATCTGACCGGCATCGCCTTACAGTGAGATGGAATCCTAAAGTGTGTGCAACTTTTATTCAGAATTTGGAATGTGATCCTAATATTCTCTTTTTTCCGTTACCATCTAGCTCTTCACTTGTCCTCTTGGACAATCTTAACTCCACTAGAATCCAACTCCATCTGAATGCTATGCTTCAATCAAGGATTAAGCATGAAAAAGCTATACATGTTCATGCGCACAAATTTAATAATCAAGTTGCTTCTTTAAAAACACAAAAAAATCAAGAAATTCGCCAAATCAATAGAACTATTTTCTCCTATTTGACTCGTGAAAAATTGATCAAAGCAGTGCGACAAAGATATCGTAACAAACTTAAATGGTTAAAAAGAAATCTTCTCAACGCAGATAATCAAAAATTATTCTACCACCTACTCAAGCACGATTCTAGGAAAATCTGGAATACTCTTCGTTCTATTACTTTTGAACCTACAACTATTATTGATTCTGTGATCTCTGCTGAAAATTGGGTATCATATGTAAAACTCAAATATACTATGCCCGAGCGCTTCCACTCGCTAAAGGGCAGTGAGCCACGTTTGGAAATCACTTTGATCCATAGAAGACATCATTGATGCCATTAGCAGATTAAAGCCCTCTAAAGCGCCTGGCCCCGATGTCATTCCATCATGTGTGTATAAATCGAATCCAGAGTTTTGGCTCACATTCTGAAAATCAAATTTGATTTGATTTTACAAACGGGCAAAACTCCCTTATCGTGGTCTTCTGCGCTAGTTATCCTGATTTACAAAAAGGGTTCTCCAGATTGTCCCTCTAATTATCGCCCCATTGCTCTTACAGATTCTTCATCCAAAATATTTTCCATTCTTATTCTTCACCAATTACAGACTCATATGAATGATAAAGATGTGCTGTCTATTTATCAGGTAGAATTTAGAAAATTCATTGGTTGTCAGTTAAATGCTACCATCCTCTCCCATCTTCAAGCCCGTTCTTCAGTCTCTCACTCCGGGCAAATTTATATGGCTAGTTTAGATCTGACCGCAGCCTTTGATTGCGTTATTCGTGAAATCTTGTGGAAAAAATGATCCATCTTGGCATTCCAACTAAATTGGTTGCCTTGATTGCCTTACTCCATAAAAACACAAATTACCGTATTAGACTCACTAAGGAAGGAGCCCTGACTGATCCCATTCTGACCGAAACCGGTGTGAAACAGGGCTGCAACATGGCAGCGGTGCTGTTCAATTTGTACTTGTTAGGTTTGGATGTTAATTGGATTGCTGGGGAATGTTATTCAGTGAAGTTTGGCTCACTAATGTTGGACTGGCTAGTATTTGCTGATGATTTGTTATTTTTTAACAGAACCCCTTTTGGTCTTCAATGCAAGCTGGATTTATTTTCTGAATTCGCTTTCAATCATAATCTTACTCCCAATCCCACGAAAACTTTTATTTTGATTTATTCTAATAGAAAATTAGATTGTCACCGCTACTCATGGTATATGAATGACATTCAAATCGAATACTCTCCGATGCTTCGCTACTTGGGATATCCGCTGACTGATCAATATTCAATTACTATGTGGAAAAACTACCTCAATCAAAAGATCAGGGGTTTGACATCTCAAATGAAAATTATCCATCAGAAATACTGTATTTTCTCTCTACTACCCTTAATTCAATTTTATTTGCAGAAGGTGGAACCCATTATCCTATATTCCCTGGACATCTGTACCTATGATTTAGACGCTTTTTTAAACACCCTACAGGGGAAATTATGGAAAACGGTTCTGGGGTTAGCACTTTCGATTCCCAATGTTATGATTTGCCACGAATTAAACCTACTACAACTGTCAGTAAAAAACACATGGCGAAGTATTACTAATCTAATCAAGATTTATAATCCACCGAAAAACATGCTTTATGTCAAATTGAAACAATTATTGAGTGAATCACACATTAAATCGCTCAACACCTACTCGCTTAAACTAACCAAAATTCTATCGCTCATTAATGAAACTCCATCATCTATGAGCATGTGGTTACCAAGCCAAAAACCTAACTTTCAAAGATTCTTCTGGTGTATAATGCTGGATGAAATGGGCAAATATACCTCCTTTAAACAATACAATGGAGTTCGGGGCAGATGGGGATTTCGACTAAAATATCTCTTACAGTTCCTTTCTGCTTGCTCAAGGAAAATCTACATGCGATTTCGTCTTAACCAATTTCACACACGTGAACGATCTAAACACTGGACCGGTTATCCAAACAGTATCATCGACACTAGTTGCCGCTTCTGTAAAAATTGCACAGTGCCAGAAACCTTGAAACATCTAGTGATTAACTGCCCATTCTGTGAAGGCCTTCGAATCCAACTTTTCGAGCACTTTTACTCGAACTCTGTGACCGCGAAAGAACTCTTATGGAAGCGTTGTATGGAAGGTTTCAGTCAGAATCTTACACTCCATCTGACTAATTTGTTGGCAATTATAGAGACTAACAGGCCGATTCATGGAATCAACGTGCGCCGGAAAAACGGCGCACGCGTGCGAAAATGTGCGATTCGCAGTGAAATAGCGAAAAATCGCAGTGCAAGTGCGATTATCGGAGTGCAAGTGCGATTATTGCACAGAAAACATTGCACATCTATTCATGGAAGTCCGTGCACGCACAAAATGTGGGATGTGCGCTGAAAAAGTGTGCGGCGCACGCTGGCGCACGGTGGCGCACAGGTCATCGAACGCCGTGCGATAAGGCCACAGCGAATTCGCACATAGCGCGGCGCACATAACAAAAGTAGGCGTAACACGGGGCGTTACACGGAGGAATGGGGAACAACTCGTGAAAATGTGGGCGTCACGGGGGAAGTACAGGAGGCCAGTGCGCAGAACGCCCACACGCTCGCCTACAACACATATTCATGGAATAGAATAGGGAAAAACAGCGCACGGCCAAAGACGCGCACAGGCCCATACATGTCCGCCACACGAAAGCAGGCGGTAGCGTCCCTGCGCAGGAAAAAAATGTGCGCCAAAGTTCTACACGCGCGAGAAGTACCACAAGCGATCGGGCCTGGGGGAGCGTGTGCGTGTATTCCAGGGGTGCGCGATAAGTTCCACACGCGATCGGGGCTGGGGGAGCGTGTGCGTGTATTTCAGGGGTGCGCGAGAAGTTTCACACGCGATTGGCCTGGGTGCGTGTATTTCAGGGGCTTGCGGGTGTTTTCAAACGCGATTGTCCAGGGCGCGTGTATTTCAGGGGTGCGCGAGAAGTTCCACACGCGATTGGCCTGTGTACGCGATTCCATTGGACCAAAGGCAATGACAGCGCAGGCGCGTCTGTGACGTGACACGCGCGGGCGTGTCCCTGTACCCGGGGGAATGTTACAAGACCAAAAACTGCACGTCCGAGTGTCAGCCCGCGTGATTGGAGGATAGTGCCTCAGTGCGTATGCGCGGAAGTGACGTTGGACGTGTGGTGCGGTTTAAAAGGTGCGTGTAGTACGTCATTTCCTTGTACGTGCTTCCCGTGGAGAGCGAGTGGGCGAAATCTGTACTTCTTGTCGGTTCACACGCGATTTACTTCACAGCGTTTCTAGTTCGTACTCCCTGTTACCTCTGTCAGTATTTTTCTGATTTTCTCTTCGACCTGTTTCCTCAAACAGCGTTGACTTCTCCTTTTGTCCTGTCTCCTCACACAGTGGACAATTCTTCTTTTGGCGGGGGTGTTGCCAACGCGCACACGTGCGTATTTTTCATGCTCTTTTCCCAGGCAGACGGTGAGTCGCGCACGTATTTACCAACTGTGCTAGCCACGTGTGTAGCGTACCCCTTCAGAGGTCATTGTAGGCTGCGTGTGACACGCATACGTTCATTTTTGTGTTTCTGGGTGCCACAGCGTAGTGCAGGTTCCTTTTCCCACGCACATGGTCTACGAGGGGTCGCGTGCACGTCATTTTCTGTTTTAGGGGTGCCTGTGCGTTGCGTGACCCGTCATCTTTCCCCAGGGGTTACATACAGCCTTGCTAGAGCACTTGGGTACGAATTCCATCTAGTACCCTACCCCTTTGACCCCCAATTGCCCAGGACAATTGTCCACTGCAACTCCCATACGCACAACTCCATCAGTGCCATGGCTGGGAGGCGAGCAAGTGGTAAGGGTGGCAAAGGTGGCTGAGCCTCAAGAGGTGGGCGTGGTGGGCGCGGTAGGGGACGTGGCTAGGATTTGCAGACTCCCCAAACCCCCCACGTGTGGAGGACCAGTCAGGGACACACACCCCCCCCATGGTTGAGGGAAACGTGGCTGACATCATCCCTGCTCAGCCCTTGTTGGACCGGCCCGTTGTGGCACCTGACCTAGCACAGGGTGACTCCCAGGCTGACTTCCAGGTCGCCAAGTCTAGGCCACGGGTGGCGGCGCAAGCCAGTGTCACCAGGCCACGTGGTACAGGGGCAGCCATGTCATCTGCTGCCCCGAGTAGGCGGGGTGGGGAGGCTGCAGGGGCAGCTGCAGCTCCGTCCACCCCAGCTCTGACTCCCCCAGCAAGCACAGTGTTGGTCCCGGTACATCAGACTGAGGTTCCCCCTGCCATCATCACACTTCAGCTAATGCCTGCAGAAAGTCATGTGGTCAGTGTGCCATCGCACACTACTACTACACAGTCCACCGGTGCTCCTGCCTCTAGTGTCCAGAGCGGCGTAGGGCACTCCGGATCCCCACCACCCACAAAAAGAAAGAGGAAGAGTGCTCGTCCAGTACAGGCTGATGACCCCGACACGGCTACACGGTCCGGCACGCCAAGGAAGCCTAGCTTCAATGATGCCGAACTGGATGCACTTGTGCAGTATGTGTCCGAACATGACGCCGAAATGTTGGTCACTTCAGGGTGTAGGATTACACCTGCTCGACGTCAGGCTCACTGACAGTCCATCGCAGACAGCATAAGTGCCCTTGGGTTCATGAGGCGCACAGCTGTTGAGTGCTACAAGCGCTGGAATGACTTTAAGCGTAGGGCAAAGAAAAAGCTGGCCTCAAGTCATGCCGCAACTCTGGTGACTGGAGGTGGGTCTCCACAAGAGGACATAGAACTCACTCTACATGAGCATGTTGCTGGGACCTACGTCACAGAGGAGCAGATCCAAGGTGTGGGAGAACTGCCAGATTACGAGGCATTGTCCGGTGAGTGCACATGCATGTGTGTGTGATCCATGTGTATGTAGTTTGTGGGAGGGGATCTGGTTGAGTGCCAGGTCAGGGTGTGTGTGCCTGGGTGTTTTGTCCCACCCATGTGCTTCATCCAATGCATTCTGTGCCCCGGGATTTGGGTATTACAGTATCCCTTCTGGCCACAGTAGGCGTTTTGCACTACATTGCGCCAGTTGCCCTTGAAGTGGCATCTTGCTACCACATTGTTCCGTATTTAGCTGTGTTCATTCAGGCTGATTGTAGGAATTCACCTGGTTCTACTGCGCATCACTCTGCCCCATTTTCACATATATGACATGCCCATGGTACATGCCATCTGTGTGATGGCATGTGTCATGTATGTGTATTGGACATGCCACTCACATGCCAATGTGTGATGGCACTGCTAGCCAGCATGCAGCTGATGTGTTGCTCTCCCATCTTGGTGTCATCAGTGTCTGACATTTTCCTCCCCTTCCAACTCATGGACAGTGCATGCATGGGAGGGTTATAGTCATGTGGGACATGTGTAAATCAAGTACTGGTACTGTAGCTTGTCTGGCCTAATAGCGTGCCATGATGCTAATGCCTGTTTCCATTTTTTGTCTTTCTTGTTTTTGCAGAGGATGACGCACCTGATGCTGTTGAGGGAGAGGAGATGGTGCAGGCCCAGCAGGGATCTGAAGCACGACCAGGCACCAGTGGGGGACGTGGTTTGGTGGTGGGGGAGAACCCTCTCTTGCTGCAGGCCATACTGTCCCGGGGTGTCCCTGGCTGCACCTCCCCAGAACTCTTTTCAGGTGTTGATTCGGATGAGGCCTATGTGGATTCGCAGGTATGTGTTCATGGAAGGGATACTGTTCTGTCCGACCCACCTGCACCAGGGGTAGAGCCCACTATGGGGATGTCAGTGTTGGTAGGTGCGCCTGTGGTGGTTACGGATGCAGGGCCACACTCCGCAACATCTGATCCTGTTCCTGGGCCAGCAGTTCAGAGGGGAAATGCAGTCCTGCAGCCTCAGGCAGTGCCGACACAGCAAGGCGCAGTTCGCCTTGCCCCAGACAGGTGTGGTGCCCGCCAACGCGGTGGCCGTCCGCCACCAGGCAATACTGCATGGGAGCAATCCATTTACGGTATGGCCAACCAACAGGCAGCATCATCCGAAATGATTGCTCAAGCCCTGGAGAGGGTGGCCACTTCCATTGTCCCCCCAGAAAGGCAGATGGAGCTACTACAGCAGGCAACAGACTCCATTTGCTAATCAGTCAGGGAGGACATGTTGGCGTCCAACAGGGACAGACAGGCGGCCCTGGACAATCTGAGGGAATCAATTTCTATAGATTCCCAGGGACAGAGGGAAGCCCTGAGGGGAGAGGTCCGGCACCTCAGGCAGACTCTTGTGGACCTTGAGGCTTCCACTGTCACCAGGACGGAACAGCTGCTGGATCGCGTCACCCGTACGCTCTCAGCAGAGATGCAGGCAACTGCATGGGGATCGGGTGTTGCATGGGGATCTCCGCACCATATCCCTTCAGAACGAGGCCTTCTAGGCCCGCATGCTTGCTGTCATGGAGGACCAAACTAGGGCTTTGCATGGGCTGCCTCCCATGGCACCACCACCTCCTGTGGCAGCAGCGGCAGAGGTTGAGGAGAGCGAATCCAGCAGTGAATCTCCCACTATTTAGTAGCCGTGCAGGCCATGAGCCCATGGAGGTGTTTTTTTTTCGCAACATTCACGCAGGTGGCTGTTGGTGGGCACCCTGTCCTCGGACCTCCTAGGTGGCCCCCCCAACCCCCTTGGCCCACACATGGCCATTTTTGATTTTTGATTTTTTGTTGCAGTGTGTTGCCTTGTGTGGCTCCCGTGGGCATCCACTGTATTCCGACTGGGCACATGCAGGCTTGTCCTGAGTTTGGGTTAGATGCTTGGGTCAGTGAGACACACACCCCTCCTGCTTCCCGTTTCCATGGGCTTTGCAAAGGGTGTGACCAAGTGACAGTGAATTACACAGTGACGTTGGACTCCCATGAGCTGTGTGGGCAGTCTGTAGTCAATACTGTGTATACATTCCTAGTGCATATTGTTGTTGTATTGTGCACTGCATGGTGTATTGATGTGTGCTTGTGCATCCATGTCTCCCTCCTGATTTGCAGGTTCATTCCTCATGTCTTCACAAGGCCGTCCACTTTGGAGATGGAGCTCATGTTGTGAGCAGTGGACTTCCAGATGTGCATGGCAACAACACTGTACAGTTGGAGGTGGTGGATGCGCTGGCATTCTCATGTTGTAAGACTACGTATCCTTTGCCTTAGTACTGTCATGTTTATGCTATGTCGATTGTATTGTGGTAAGTATTTGGTCATGTGTGTTGTTGTTTCTACATTCATGTGGGCATATTGTGTGTGGCCAGTTTCCATTAGGGACACTGTACTTTGTGACACGTGCCATGTTTGGGGGATGACTTTGTTTGCTCTCACATGGCATGTCATGCCATGGTGTGTTGGGTGGCGGTGCTGGGGAGGGATTGGGTGACATGGCACTGTTGTCATGTTGTGTCTTGCAAGGGGGTAATGATTTTAGCAGCATAGAAGTGTGTCTTTTGAACACAGCATTGGTGCTGTTTGTGTAGGTTGGGAAGCACACAATGGAACACTTCCAGATGTACAATCTCAGGCTGGTATGGTTGTGACAGTTGACTGTCCATCGACACATCATAATTGTCAGTAACAATCATCATTGATTGTCAGCTTGTATGTGCCAGGGCTGTGTGCACTCCACAGGGGTGTGATTTTATGTGAAGTAATTAGCCACGAGCTGCGTACGGGCTGCCTCACCCCATGCCCTTTCCCCTCCCATGCGCAGTGGGCATGCATGTGGTTGGGGATGTGGGGGCACCACCATGTCCACGGCCAGGCCCCGGCGTGTTGCAACGTTGTGCAGGACACATGCTGCCACTATGATCCTGCACAGTACTGGGGGAGCGTATAACAGCTGCCCACCAGAACGGTCAAGGGAGCGGAAGCGTGACTTGAGCACTCCGAATGTGCGCTCCACGATGCCCCGGGTTGCAATGTGGGCTATGTTGTATCATACCTGGGGTGGCGTGGTGGGGTTCCGAATTGGCGTCATCATGTGGGTGCTGAGAGGGTAGGCACTGTCCCCTGGGGAGGTGGTGATGGGTATCATCAGTGGGGTTGTGACATTACTCAGTATCTGACATGCATGCATGCGCAGTGGCATTTATACTCACTGAGCAGCCATGTATCGCCATGCCGCCCAGCTTCTATGTCCCGGTTTAGGGTAGACATTCTGTAGATGAAACTGTCGTGGGTGGAGCCTGGATAGTTGGCGTATACTGAGGTGATGATTCCCTTGGCATCACATACTACCTGGGTGTTGATGGAATGCCAGTGCTTGCGGTTTCTATATCTGATCACAGGTCACTGCCTCACTGTAACCCAAGGCACAACCTGCACACATTGTAACTAAGTCTTCCTTGCAAGTAACAGTGCCACAATGCCCCTGGGCTGCCTGCGCGCTATATACATTTAATAAATAAATAAATAAATAGATGTGCTCAGTTGCCCTGGGGGGACGTAGAGCCACATGGGTGCAATCAATGGCACCTAGCACTTTGGGGAATTGTGCCACCCTGTAGAAGTCCTGGGCAACAGCCTGCCTTTCTGCAGGTGTTCTGGGCAGGTATATGTGCCTGCGGACTGATGGGCGTGCAGTGATGATGGCCAAGACCTGGTGTAGGCAGCGTGACTGCGTGGCCTGTGACACCCCCCCCCCACTATGGCACTTGTCCGCTGAAATGATCCAGTGGCCAGGAAGTGCAGTACATTGAGGACCTTCTCCAGGGGGCTGAGTGCTTGGGAGCACAGGGTGGTTGATGTGAGGTCATCCTCCCACTCACTGACCAGGTCGAGTATTATGTGAGGTGGAAACCTGTACCTCCCATACACATGGTCATCAGGCATCCTAAAAAGGCTGGTTCTGGGTGTAAAAATTCTGGCCCGGACTATCCTCCTCCTCCTCTGGTATCCCACGGCCACTGCTGCTAGGAACGGTATGTTCATCCTGGCGTCTGAGCTTGTTTGTTGTTTGCGTGCACTTTTATGCTGTGCGGGTGGACGTACGCCTACTTCCTGCTGGCGTACGTGTTTCCGGATTGGCCACGTTCGTTTCCATGAATACGTGTTGTAGGTGAGCGTGTAAAAGTTCCCGCGCAGCCCTGGAATACCCGCACCCAGCCCAATCGCGTGTGGTACTTCTCACGCACCCCTGAAATACACGCACACGCTCCCCCAGGCCCGATCGCGTGTGAAACCACCCGCGCACCCCTGAAATACACGCACCCAGGCCATTCGCGTGTAATACTTCTCGCGCATCCCTGAAATACACGCACACGCTCCCCCAGGCCAGGTTGCGTGTGAAACTACTCGCGCACGCGTGTTCCCGACACCTGTAATACACGTTCCCCGCTTTGCGTTGGCTGTTTGCCAGTCCCGTAAACTGGTACAGGGTTGGCGCAGCCCTTTGCGATGGTTTTGCGATCTTGATGGCTTTTCCTTGCGCGAGGGCGTTCTTGGGGGCGTAACTGGCGCTGCTGCAGGGTCGCTGCGCCACTCTGCGCCACGTCTGCTTTTGGAGGTGGGGATCCATGAATACGCTGTGCGCGGAAATTGATTTTATCGCACGCGGCTGGCGCAGACATTCGCACGGGCACGCTGTGCGCCAGCCACGTGCGACACTTTTGAGAGGAATTACATGAATCGGCCTGTAAATTGGCAGAAGATCTGTCGGCCGAGTAAAATTGAGTGAATCCCTGCATTTAGACCTTGTGTTTGGGCGTGAATGAGTATTCAATGTAATATATATTAATTGCTATACTATGAGTCCATGATATATATACTATGTACCGAATTCTAAACTTGTACTGCGAATGTCATATGGATGACGTTCTTTGATATCTTTTGACTGTGTTTATGTTTTTTGTCTAATTCAAATGTACTTAATTCGTACATGTTTTAGTGACTAAATGGAAATTTGGTATTCTCATCATTTGCCAACTCAATACGATGCTCTAATTTTTCCTTTACTACTTATATTTCTTTAGGGAATGTATTTTTTTTCTAAATGTTATTGTAAATGTTATTTCTTAATTACTGTTTATTGCAAATTTTTTAACGTTTAATTGTACTGTTTTGTAAAGGTTTTTACTTTAATAAACCAAATACAAAAAAATAAAAAAAAATAAAATGACTGACAATTTGGGGACTTGGTGCAGGTACACCGTACCTCTCCTTGGTCTCTGCCCAAAATGAGGTCTGCAGGCCCTGGGGTGGGTCACGTGTATGCAATCTCTGCCACAAGTTCCGCCCCAGGCCAGTGGCTTATTATCCAATGGTTTGGATCTAAGTGCCCGGGTTATTCCCCTGGGTGTGGAATCTTTGTGCCTTGTAGGTCACTGTAGGTATTGCCAACACGGGGCCCTCAGCCTTATATGGGGCCAGAAGCACCTGGGTGGTCATAGCCCCATTAGACCTTGCAAGTTTTCCACTTGTACAAGCTGCTTCCATCCCCATTCTGCACATGTTCGCAGCACTTCTGGGAATGTCTGGGTTAGGGTGAATTGGCACCCCCATTCGGTGGTCAGCCCCCATACCACCTTCCTTTCCCATTAGAGCCCCGCCCCTAAGGCTCCCCCTCTCTCCTGTGCCTGGATAAGCACCAGGAGTAGCTTCTTTACTTCCCAACGTTCCAACAAGACAGCTCGACAATCACAGCTGCAGGGTTTACATGATCCCTCATTGACTGGGAAAACAGTGGGCTGGATGGATAAATTGGGATCTATTGGGATATGTGGGTAACTAAGACCCTGTGACAAAATGTTCTCAGGGAGGTTCCTACTTTCACCAAATCCTGGGGGGGAGAGACTAGTTGTGGGCCATAGGTCTTTGACGTGACACAGTTTACCCTCTACAGGTTCAGGGACAAGAGGCCTGCTCAGTTTTGACTGGGTAAGGTGCCAATCCGGGTCCAACAGGACCAAGAAATTCATGCTTGAATGAAGTCCCTGTGTAGATGGTGTCATGGTGACGTTGTCCTTTCAGGTCATTAGATCTTTTGGATCGTTCATCCAACTTTTCCTGGGTGACGCCCCCTCCTTCAAAATTGAATTCGGGTTGCAGATAGTGGTACAGTTCTGGACCAAAGTCCCCAGCTCTATGTCAAAGTCTGAGGCAAGCATAGGCGCTATATTGGTTGAGACAGTAGTTTGGTCCCCGGGTCTTGTGATTCATACCCAGAAATTGGTTGATTTCTTTAATCAAGGGAATAAGTCTTCCCCCATTATTTTTGTAGGGCTCGGAGGGGCTTGGGGGGGGAGGACGGGGAGGGAGGGAGGGAATTTCTTTCCGGGACAAGCACTTGAGCCTGGGCCCACCATCATCTTGCGCTTGACTGTCAATTTCCTGCGTTTATGGATTTCTTGCTCTTCCCCCTTAGCGGTACTGTTACATGAATAAATATAGTAGTTTAAGTTGGTAATCATGCTGCAGTTACTGGGGCTTCTCATCTGGCAGTCCACTTTCCGACTCTGTTTCCATTATTTGACTCCTGGCCGGTAGAACAGCCTCCTCCTCCGAACTCCCTACGGGACGCCAAACTCCCACACCCTTTCCCCCACAGGCTTCTCCCTCTGGGGGTGCGAGGGATAGAAAAAGGCTGGGATAATGGCCTCACTGAAGCTTCCTGCTGGAGCTGGGATCGCTTGGCGAATTCCTGCGGCCCCCCCACCCCCCCAGCAGACGACCGTTGTTTTTTATTGTTAGGGCATTACTACTGTTCTTTGGACTCAGTTGATGGGGAAAATGTATTGAATGTAAGGTATGAGAATACAGGTGGCTTCATATACAATAATGTATTCATGAGGGATAAGTCTGTTCATCGTTTGCATCGGTGCATGCTTCCCATAGGAATTTACTGGTTACTGAAACATTTCTCTTTACTGCACCTTTCCTTCCATATTTATGGAACCCCCAAACGTTTTGCTTTCATTTCTGAATCTGACATGCACTTTTTGCAGTGCAGTGCAGCCTTAAGCGTCACTACACTGGCCTTTGCTCAATGGGGAAACTGATATGTCCTTCAGGCTGTCAGTACTGGGAAACCTTGTTTCCCTTAGTCGTATTACTGTGTTACTACTTTTCGTTACTTTTGTATTACTTGTGGTAACTTTTTATCATTGCACAATGCAGCTTACACTGCAGTACAATGGGGTGCATTTTTGTTGTGCCCTAGACTAACACTCTGGACTTGTGGACTTTGAAAGAAACAAGGTTGTGCCTAACTTGAGAAATGGTCCTGATAGTGGAGCTGTGGCTGTACCCAGCACCAGTAATGTAATTGCTGCCAATACAGTGGCTAATGTTGAGGATGAGGAGGATTTATGGTTACTCTAGGTGTGCTAAATGGATAGGCTGGTGGCAGCAGTGACTTGTCCCCACTTTTTGGGGATTTTCAATTTAGCCTTAGTGCGTTCACCGCATGTGGCTACTAACTGTGGCTACTTGTCAAACGTAACAAGAAAGAAATCGGGTGAAAAACCCTCTGCTAAACAGTTGCTCTCATGTTGTTCCTCTTACAAGGTTACTGAAAACAATTCCTGAATCTGTTCCCAGTAAATTATTCAAGAAAGCGTCCTTCTTCTTTGTGTAAAATCTATTCAAAATTTGCTTCAGAAAGAGGATATAATTTGTAAAAACCAATTACGGTTTCAAATATTTTTGTAAAAATGGAAGAACAAGCCAATGGAGCTAATGTGTACAATTAAGAGGGTTATTGCCAATAATTTCGGAATATATGAACTCCTTTTTCAGGGCTTTTACTCTCTGTAATACAGTGAATCATAACCCAACCAAATAACAGGATCATGTTATTACCGAATTGCATTTAAGTATGAATTGCAAGGTAAAAGTCATAGAAACAAACAGCATATAAATGTCACAGAATTACATATGAGTATCATTTGCATGGTGTAAGTCATTAATACAAACAACATATACGTACCATATATCACATATAAAAATCTGAAACCACATGGATGAGTCTTAATAAGAACATATTAAGAATTTATACTGCACAAAGGAGATCACTAGCTGCACAGCAGACAAAAGCGGGACATTAGTCATTTTAAATACGAGTGATTACGAAGCGGAATGCTGGAGACAACTTGGAGACACTAACATCTATGCCCTAGACAGAGACCCCACTGTTGAGATTAAACAAAATTTAGAAGAACTCCTCAAAAAGGCACACCATTTGAATTGGATTAACCATAACACATTCAAATTTCTACTCAACCAGCATCCCAGGATTCCTAATTTCTACACAATACCCAAGGTTCATAAAGACGCTTTACATCCACTCGGTAGGCCCATAGTGGCAGGCATGAATAGCATTTTGCAACCTTTGGGTAAATATGTAGACTTCTTTTTACAGCCACTCATACACAAAGACTTATTTTAAGGACACAACCCATTTTCTCAAAATACTTGAATCCATAACATTTGACAAAAATGTCATTCTATTCCCCATTGATGTCTAAAGTTTATACACATCAATTCCACGTGATCTTGGACAGGAGGCAATAGAATGGATGGTCCTCACAATACCAGAAATCCGAGCACAAAAATAATGTATCCTCATACTTCTTCAATTTATCTCAGAGAACTCTTATTTTCAGTTTAAAGACAAATTCTTTCTCCAGGTTTCTGGGACAGCAATGGGAGCAACAATGGCCCCATCATACGCCAATTGGACAATTCTAGATGGGGATCATCTCTATGGATCATAGGTGCATAATACTTGTCTAACCTTTCCTTTGCAGGAGTAATGTGTATTATGTCCTATAACAAAGTGAATGTATATATGTATTTAGTTTGATAGTGTTGTGTGATAAGTCTACCTGCTAGTAGTGATTTGTCTATAGTGTCTTTTGGCCATAAGGAAATAACTGTATTTGTATACATCCTGTCTAAGTCTAATCTGTGACTCCCACTGTGTGACCTCATTGTGGATCCCTTAAAAGCTCACCACCTCTGAAGAACTTAGCCTTGACTGCATGTCACTGCTACCTAAACTGGTTTAGCTACAGCTTTAGAGTTGTTCCTGCCACAATATAGGTTGGCCTTCTATACATTCGTCCACCAGGCCAGAGTATAGAATCTCAGTCCCAACAGTCACCTTTGTGAATAAGTTGACCGTTGTAACCATAGCCGTAGATTTTATAGTAGTTAAGACACAGGATTAGTAACTTGTTCTACATATTTGCACCTATTTATCTAGAACAGTATAGCTTATATATTGGATGTGTCTCTTGCTCTCGCTATCCATATTTGTCTATACCTTATTAGCAATAAATCGTGCATAACGTTAAAAAAAACTTTTTACCAGCTAATGCTTCTTTTGTATTTACAGTTATCATCTTCATAAAATGTAGATTGTCTCTAACCATTTTGACTTTGAGATATTTCAAATTAATTATGTATATTTTCTCCCTTAGGTGAAAAACCATACAAATGTCAAGTTTGTAATCAATCTTTCAGAATTAAGAAGACTTTAACAAAACACCAAGTTATACATTCTGATGCTCGGCCTTTCAACTGTCAAAACTGCAATGCAACTTTTAAACGAAAGGACAAGCTTAAATATCATATTGACCATGTGCATGGTTTGAAGACTGGAGAAGAGGTTGAATTTTCTTCCTCTGAAGCAAAGCTGTTATCGTTACCAGTACAATACACCCCTGATGGCAAAGTTTACCATCCTGAAAATAAGCAATATATGGAACAGCCCAAGGTTTACCCCACGGAGCCCAAAAGTTTGCTGCAGAATGTATCTCCAGAAGGATGTGTTCCAGTTACACTGGTGACAGTTGAGATGCCTGATGTGCAGGCTGATCTGGTCCGGCACACCACATCTCTCCCACCTCCTCATGGAATCCTCCCTCCCCAACCGCAATCAACAGACTATCAACGAGAAACAGACTTGGCATTCCTGGAAAAATATGCTCTTGTTCCCCAGCCAATAAATATTGTGCACCCCGTTCAACCAGAGCAAATGCTAGATCCTAGAGAACAGTCATACCTGGGGACATTACTGGGTCTTGATACACCCACCACTGTACAAAATATTTCAAATAATGAACATCATTCATGATGAGGAATAAGCATTCCAGATATCTTTCATCGTCATGTATTCAAAACAATGCAGACACTTTGTGGTTGTGTCCCATTTTAACTCTCAAAGAAGAATTTTTGTAACATTAAAGAATTGTCACACACATTTTGTTACAAAACGAGATGATAAAAATACATGTTGGTATATGATATTTAAAGCACATAGTTCTCATTTGCAAGGTTATTTTAATTTCACTGATTTTGACTTATTTGTGATTGTTGGATATCTGATTGCAGTGTTGTTGGCTGGACTTTGGAATCACAAGTACAGACTGGAATTTCTATGCCTTAATCTGTCTGTTGAATGTCACTCCCATGCTAGACCCCTTCCCTAGATTACAGATTGCTTTATCAGATGGTCAATCAAGTGCAAGAGCATGACCCAGAGGGACAGATAACACACCTGTAAAGGAACTTTCCGTATGAAGTCCTCATGGCGTCCACCATTTTGCGTACAATGTTTGTGTACGACTCTAGGAATCTATATTGACATTTTTATAAGGACTCTTTGTTTTCATGTGCAACAAGCCACATTCAGCCTTTGACATGCATGCCTTCGCTTGTTTAGTAGCATCTCTTGAGTGACTGAAGGTGACCTATTATTATTCTTAGCGGGTGGAGTGTGCTTAGTGTGGCTTCATTTAAGAAATGCAATACCTGTGATCCAAAATGTGGCCTGTTTACCAAAAACAGATCATCCAATGGTTTCCACTGACACATAATTCATGATGGTTGAAAACCTAATATATTTTAAAAATACTGAATTGATATAGATGAACTGCAAATAATGAAAGGAGAGTACTTGAGAATACTCGTTGCAGCATATTAATTGGCACTTTTTTATCAGGATTATTTTGTGTGTCTGTCTTTCTCCAGGTTGTCCAGCATGTAGATTTTCCCAAGTTTCAAAATCTTGGAAAATTGTCCATGATGACTGCACAGCACTTTTTCAATACCTTTATGACTCATTATAATGTAGCGCTGTCCTTTGATAAATTCAAATCTCTCTTGAGACAGACCATTGGCAGAATACTGTGCTTCAACCACAGCACTTCAGTTTAAAATGTTGCAGTATTCTGTGGCGATCTCTGAACACTGACTATGGCAGTGTGTATAGAATTTGCTTTAGTTATTTAGTTCAAGTTATTTTCACATCTGATGCTGTTTGTTTTGGCTTTCTTTTTCCTGTTAATTATTTTGCATTTTCCCTTGAGGCTGGAATCTTGTCATATTCCTTTTTGTTCCTTAATATCTTAATTTCCCCTTCAAACAGAATGTAATTCTCAGTGGTTGGGGAAACATGGTAGAGCGTGTAGGTGAGTTGTGGAATCAACAGTCACATTGCTTTGTTCAGGGCGGCTGTTCAGAATCAGAATTAAATTTATTTCCATGGGGTTCCATGTTTTAGAGAATGACACCTTAAAAAATGAAATGGTACATTTGACAATAAAAATTCACAGCTACAATAAAACATTTAGATTCAAACCTATTTGATTCTAAAAGTTTCTTAAATGTGCACACTACCCTCTCCGTAACAGTGTGTAAAATGTGCAAAGTGCTTATCAAATAGGGATATTTGTGAATATTAAAACTTAATCAATCACCTTTATCAATTTTACTAAGTTCAATCAATATGTTGATGTACTAGTAATACAATATACCTCAGCCAAAAAAGTTCAGCAATTTAAATCAATGTGATGACCTGTTTCAGCAAGCGTCCAATCTTTTTCAAATCTTTTTTGTGATGTCTGGCTTTGTGATGTTGGAAAGCCTCCGACCCTGCCTAATTGTCATGTTTCTAAAAATCAGAAGAGGATATTTCCTTTGTATATTTTTATAGGCTAGTAGAAGAGGGAAAATGCATTGTGCTTTCCTGTGTCAAATCAGTACATTTATCATTGAGTTTGCAATGCCCTTTCCACTTCCCAAACACACTAGCCAAAGGCAACCAATGCATCCTTGTTTTTATCAAGAAAGCCTGTTATCTGTCTTAACAATCCATACCAAATAGTCTTCATGGCGTGAAAACCTTTTCCATGTAATGAATTTTGTATGAAGATTTTTGTGTCTCAATATCTTCTCTGATGTTAGTTTGACAGAGGAAGTATTTCTTGGCAATAACCTTTCAAGGGTTTGTTTGCTGCACAAGTGAGGTGCTGGTGCAAGTGTGACTATCCCAAGTTCAGCTCTTGCCTTAATGTACATTAACTAGTTACTACACTCATGCATGACCGACAAAGTTCTGGCTAAATCCTGTGTATGGTTAACCTGATTATTTCTCCATAAACTAACCAAAAACATTAGTGGGCTCAAGTAGAAGATGTTCAAGATATAGGCCAGACATTATTCTAGGCGGAATGGATAATCCTTGAACACCCAGAGGCAAGCCAAGCTGTGTGTGTAAAACATGATTTCCCTTGATCTCTATCAGCAAAGGATCAGATTAACTCCACACTCTTGATTGATATAATTTCACTGACATTCTAGGGACCATGGACAGATTAAAATCGGCCTCTCTTATTGGCCCCATTCCTCTCTGTTAAAGGAAGTTATGCCTTTGATTGCCCTTCTGGTTACGCAGACAGTTAAAGTTTCCTTTTTCACAGGACACATTCTTGTGGCTTTTAAACACGCTCTGGTTATTCCCCTTCTGAAGAAGCCCTCACTTGGACCCTTCTTTTCCAGCCGATTTTACTTCTCCCTGTTTTGATGAAACTTTTGCAATCTTTAGTCTGTCCTCTTTTAAGTTCTTTTCTGGAGAGCCCCTTCTATGATCCCTCACAATCTGGATTTCGTACTGGACATGGCACAGAGAGTGTTTTGGTTTCTGCAGTGGACGTTCTGGTGTGGCTGTATGATCAGGGTGACATGGGAGCCTTAATTTTGCTTGATCTCTCTGCCCCCTTTGATACGATTGAGCATGCTGCCTTGCTCGATAGCCTTCTGGGGGGGCGGCCTCTCAAAGGCCATTCTGTCTTGTTCTGTTCTTTTCTTTCTGACCACTCTCAATCACTTTCTCTCCCACCTTTTCATTCTAATCCTACTGTTCTCCCTGGTGGTGTCCCTTAAGGCTCTGACATTTCACGGATCCTATTTAACATCTATATTCAGCCATTGACCAAGCTTATCATCTCCCACAGCTTCCTCTGTTATTCTTAAGCAGATGATACCCAAATGATAGTTCGCCTCCACCTGTTTTCTGAGACTGCAGCTAAGCTCAGGTCCTGCTTAGAAGCAGTGGGGGAATGGATGTGTCATAAGGGCGAGAAAACAGAGGTGATAGTGGTAGGTGGACTCCTCTTTTCTGGCACCCTTCAGTTGGTGTATTCCCTCCTCCTATACCAATGGTAAAGGATTTGAGGGTCAACATATCAGCATCTAGATCTGCAGAGGCTCAGGTTAGTGCTATATGCCAGAAGGGCCATTTTCAGTTGAAAATTCTACGTAAGATTATTCATTTCCTTCCCGCCCCAGTTGTGGGCACCTATGGTTTCCTTTCTGTTCCTGTCTTGATTAGTTTAGTGTAACTCATTATTTTTGGCACAACCTGCCTAATTGATCCAGGGGCTTCAGGTTCTTCAAAACACTGCAGCCAATGTTTTTACATCCACGCCCAAGGGTGTGCATATCTCTCCTGTGCTTTGTCGCCTGCATTGGCTACCTGTGGCCAAACGTATCCAGTTTAAAGCTCTTTGCCTGGTCGATCATGCTTATTATGCTATGGGCCGGAAATATTTAAAGGCAAAGCTTCGCCCTTGTATTCCATCTCGGGTCCTTCGTTCAGCTTGTCCCTCATTTCAAATATGTCTGTATTGGTGGTCGGTTGTTTTCTGTGGCCATCGCCCATCTCTTCCTCGGGCACTGCGTGCCAATTAAAATCATTTGCTTTTGAGGCGCTCCTTGAAAACGTATTTGTTTTAATTGTTCTTTTTTTGCCTTCCTGTTTGAGGTTAGTGCCAAAATGCCTCTGGTGTAAATCGCGCTCTACAAACATTTTTAACATAACAGAACACTAAAGTAGTTTAAGCTTTGAAAATACATACAGAAGGCTCCGGTGGAAAGCAACCTAATTCCCTCCTATAGCTTAACAGAGAGCAATTGATCTGAGCGATCTTGATGCTTGTTTTTTAATGTGTGCCATATGCGTATTGTGCAATATGACACCTAGGTAACAGAAATGACTAACCTACTCTAGTTTACCCCAATAGTCCACAGTGATTGTAGTTACCTCCAACAGTTAACAGTGCATGTCATTTTTGACTTTTCAGCATTTCAGTTCAGATTTCCAGCAGCCATATATTCCATGTAACCTTGCCTGCCTGTAGGGCAGAGCGGGTGTTCATGCTAACAAAACCATTGTTTCAGTAACGTATGCACCGAATATACAAGCGTGCATGGAAGTAGTCTGAACCAAACAAGGGCGATTTGAGGGCGGTTCCTCCTGCTCTTTGCCAAATTTTTTTAATATTGGTTAAAATGGTGCATTTTACAGCACTTTCTGTGAAAAACTGGGCAAAAATCCACACGGGTTGCAATCGGTTTTGTATATTAGCACATGAAAAAAAAACAATAGATGCAAGTCACCAAGGGTGCATAGGATCATTTTCCTATGCATTTCATGATGCCTTTGCCCACAAAATATGCCAGCACATAAAACATTTTTATGCTGGCTGTGCCCATACATGTCCATGCAGACTGCACCAATATATGTCAATATTGCCATATAACGACTCCAAGGCCCACAGAAAGAAAGTATCAGACTGGCTTTACCAACATAGGTCAGTGTAACACATAATCACACTTATGGTTGCTTTTCCCTTTGATGCCAAGTACAAAAATGCAGTGACACACAAAGAATATATGGCTAGACCTGAGCCACAAATGTAAGCAGGTCCATCCACGTAAAACACTCTTCATGTTTGCTTTATCCTTGATGTCAAGTAAAAAGTAACTAATACTGTGCTACAGTAAGAAAGTAAATGCGCACTGATACCACCTCTCTAGGGCAAGATAACCACATAATAACACTTATCACATTTGTATTACCCTTGATGCCAAGTAAATAAATGCTATGCAGTCCCTACATATACTTTCTTAATGTGGTAAGTCATCGTTTACTTGGCTTAGCGGACAAATCAAACATGATAAGTTTTATTACTTGGCTAGACTGGTCTACATTGGTTGTAGGCTAGTCTAGCCACGTAAAAAACTCATGTTTACATTACCCTTGATGCCAACTAAAAAATGTCATGCCACAGTAAGAAAGTATATGGAGACTGGCACCACTGATGTACACCATTCTAGCAATGTAAAAACACTTAATCAAGGTTGCTTTATCCTTGATGCATAGTTACTGTGCATCCAAGGGCTAGCAAACATGTTTAATGACATGGCTAGACTGTCTAAATTGAATATAGGCCAGTCTATCCATGTAATAACACCATGTTTGCTTTACCCTTGATGCACAGTAAAGTTACTTTACTGTGCATCAAAGGTAAAGCAAAAAATTGATCTGCCCCCACCTCTAAATTTAGCATCCATGGAGGGGAGGTGCTAAATTCAGGGGTGGGGCTGGCACACATGCACCCGCATACAATAGTTTCACCCACGTATTCACACAGCATTCAAACAACTTGCATGCACGCATACATAAAATAAACTCACCAATATGTGCACTCACATACATACACACTCATTACATTTTTAAACGTACCTGCTCACAGCCTCCATACGTGCCTGTGCTGTCAAGGAGAGCTAAATGGGCCCTCCCCTCCTCTCTGCAGTTAAACACGCTGCCTGACAGGAAAAGACTCCTCTCCTGTCAAATAAAAATCTCAAGTCATTTAGTTCATGCGCTCCCTGTCAATATTTTTATTTTTTATTTTTGAAGTTGTATCCTAAATTGGTTTCTCAATTTTTAACAATTAATCATCATTGTTCTGCATTTATCTCCAAAATACATTACATTTAATCAATTTTCCATCCTTGTTTGACAAAGTTTTGTTTGTTGAAAATTGAGAAGAGGGATTATACAAGACAATCGGTCATTGTTCTACATTCATCTTCAAAGTAAACAATAATTCTTCAATTATCCATCATTATTTGGCAAATTTATTGTTTGTCTTATGCGATTCCCCCGACATGTGTTTCCCCATTTGTACATGGTTCCTCAGGGTGGTTTTATAATGTTGTCAAATTTATGCTTTTGTGCTTGTGGCTTTTCACTTAATTTGCCACTGGCCCTGCAATTTCTAAATTGGTTCTCAAAATTGGTCTCATTGTCATTCCAAGTGGTCGATATCTATGTTTTCTTAAGGTTCCGTTTATTCCATTCCTTTTGGCGGCATGTTAAGTTGGCCTCTCCTGTCAGTGTGTCTATGCTCATAGCTCCATAATCAGATGTGGTGGGACAGTCTTCCAAGGCACTGCTGTCATTACTACATGCTAGGTTTGTTGCAAAGCCATAAGGGCTCTCCAACAAAAAATGAAAAATGCATAGCGGAGAACGTGACACTGCTCAGATGCTAAAATGCAGGCCCGCCACTATAGTAAGTGAGTGAGGGGGGAAGGGGTTTCGCCCCCTGCACCCGATTGGCAAGCAGCACAGTCCCCTGTGCAAATAAAGCACATGGTGGGACTGTGCTGCCTGCCATTCAGGCAATGGAGCGGTGCCCTACCATACTGACAGACCACCACTGCTGCTATCACTGGCATCCACAAAGCATAGGGAGGCATGCAACCAAGCTGGTCGCATGTGTGTTCCCCAACAGGCTGTTGACTCAACCACATCTAATCGACAACTTTTACTACCAACAGTGGACCTCTCTTGCATGCCATGCTGAGAGAGTCCAAGTCAGTAGCTTCCCTATAAGTACCTCCCTGACCAGTTCCACATCACAGACACACAGGTTCAGTTTTTTGTTTTTTTTAACTGCGCAGAATGGAGTGTGAATTCAGCCTCCCAGTAAGCTTCTCTATTGATGGAGCCAGGCAGCCAGTCACAACTTCGCAGAATACAGTCTCTGGCCAGCAGCTTTTCTACAAGTGTTTGTAGGCCTGAGACAAGAAGTCAAACCTTTCAGCAACCTTTAAAGAGGCCCACATTGAGGTTCACTTCTAGTTTAGAAGCTCTGCTTGGTACTCGCCTTGTGAAAAGATGTCTTGAGTTTAGTGCCCCTTTGCTGAGGCTGCTCTTTTTTCTCTTTTAGGGACTTCGTCAGCACTTCCCTTTTTTGTGAGTAGTCTTGTCCATCAAGTGTTGTCCTGTTTTCAGTAGTCAATGACCCGCATCATGAATGCTCTGTTTCAACGAGAACTATCCCGAATTCACCCTTGCTTTTCCTGTTTATCCTCGCAGTGGGAAGAATCGGGCAGAACAAAATAACATTTCTCATCAGATTCCTCCCACATCGAAGCGATGTAATAATAGCTGCTAATAACTAGTTTCTGTTTATCTACCCCAGAAGTATGGAGCTGAGTCAGCCTGCCATGATTCCAACTTGCAAATGCAAGCTTGCCTCATTTCAGAGACAAGTACTTAACCCATTAGTGTATTTGCTGCTTTGGGTTGTTTGTTTGGTCTGTGGTAGGTAATTTGGATGGCAGAAAGAATCCATAGCCAAGCATACGTAGAATAGTAATAGGTGATCTAGTCAGCTTAGTGTATGTGTAAACAGGTTAAACATGTTGCTGCCTAAATAACCTGTGTTTCAGCTCTCTCCCAGGACCTGCTATGAAGTAGTGTGTGCTGTTTTTTCAGGGGGAACTAACCATTAGATGGTTTTGAGCTCCTTTCTTTGTCAAGTGTATCAAAACAAATTTATTACCATAATATCACTTTTAGTTTCATGCAAGTTCCTTCACAAACTGCCATCAGTCGATTTTGAATTTGTTTTTGTCACATTATCATATAATGCACCTGTTATTTAGGGTTTAGGGACATAATGTATATAGAGGAACAAACATATTTTCCTGTTACAGTCTCTTGATGATTATTATACTTGCAGATTATTTTAGTGTAATACATTTATCTAAATCCATAAAAAATGTAATGTAAATCTAATTGCACAAACATGTAACAAATATTCGGTATGATTTCTCTTTTGTCATTAGCACTGTGGAATTACCTAATCTAGAAGAACAGATGTATAAACCAATCTTTTCTTTTAGTTTTATATGGACATATCCAGGGTTTTAGACATCAGATAATTTTACCAGACTGCTTAAATAATGTATTCAAAGATAACGACAATGATGTTGTGTTACTAGGATTTAGACCATGCACTGCTGCCATTTGCATGTCACTCGGGTAGATTTACAAGAAAGGGGGTGTTAAGCCAAAGGTGAAAGAGGGAAAATGCAGGACACTTTTTTTGTTCTGCTTTGTTAACTCATGCAGTTTGGAAGTACCCAGGTACTGTGTGCTGGTCTGTTTCTACATCAAGGGCATAGAGGCATTTGTGTCCAGATAGAAGCCTCATGTGTGCCCATGGTGTTAGTTTATGTGCATGTGTGGTGGCACAATAGTTGTAGGCTTTTCCGGATTTGATGTTTGTGGGGAAGGATTTTAAATATCTTATTGAAAGCAGCATAGCAGGCAACTTGTTTTGTTGAAAATAGTCCTATGTCAAATACTCAATAATAAAACTCTTAAACAGGTCAGGTTATGTTTTCCTTTTTTATTAAATGTAGGATTAGGTCAAACTTTAGGCTATCAAAAAGAAGACTGTTTTTTTAGGGGTTACCCTACCGCTTTGCCTTGTGTCGTCAATACCGATCAGCATTTCTCACCAACCTCTTGGACAGACCAATACCCATTAAAGGGACACACGAGCCTCTTTGTTCTTTTACTCAAGTGTCTCTTAGAGGATCTCACTTTGCCTTCCAGGCCTTCCATGGAGGCTTTCACCAACGTCTTGACTTTATCGTGTCATTGTTTCTCAGAGAAGTGTACCATCCTCTTGGCTTTGTTAGGCAACTCACTGACATTATGCAAGGGTTTCTGACAGAGCAGTAATTCAGTGTCTTATCTCTCTATGGGTGGTCTTGTGCTGCTTCTGGTTCACCACTGACGCTGCTTTACGAATGTCACTCTTCCTCTAAGTGATGTGTCCTTATTTGTATGCTCTATTTGATTACTTCCCATTGGTACAGAGAGTCCCTCTTTTCCCATGGCCCTTGATGGTTTTGTCCCGCCTTTTCTTCATCATTCCTTGCATTGTTTGCCTCATCACATGAAGAGGCAAAGAAAGGTTAAAAAAAGTTAATGTAGCCATTTAGATTTTTTTGTCAAACCGAGTTGAGCGGTGCACAGTGAACATGCCACAAAAGTAACTGATCGGCAACAGGTTGGTGTTTTCTTTTTCACCTTGTAGATAAGAGTGATTCGTCACAGTCCCTTATTCATCTCCTAACTTTCTGAACTACTTTCCGAAACTGTTGACCCATTCATGGTCTAAGACAGTATTTATCAAATGTCTCTATTTAGTACATTGTGTTTTTGTCTTAATTTCTATAATCAGTTTGATTTGCATGTACTTCATTCGCAGAAGTTATCTCATTTCTCTTTCTTCTGTGAGTTAAAGAATGGAAAAGGACCCTTGTGTTTTGTTGCATATCTTGCTCTGTCTCAGTGAGTTAAATGATGATTTAGCCAGTTGTGCCAGAGAGGACTAAGCCCCCTGAAATTAGTTTGGCTCTGCTACAGTATTCACCACATGCATTGGTCATTTGATTCTTGGAAACACATTCCTTGAACCATAGAGCTATTGCTATTACAAACCAGGAAAATCAAATACTATATAGGAGTATCACTCTTTTTAGTCTTGGATCCAATTATTCACCAGCCGCACACTTGAGGCAGAAGTCCCTTATGTGTTCATAGATGTATGGGTTTAAAGTAACAATGATTCTGGCCCCATTGCTAAGAAAGTGGAGTTAGCCCTGTGCTCTGTCTAATGGTATGAGGGCAGCACCCAGGATTGTGTGCCGTACCATGCTTAGATTGCACAATCCTATTCTTTCTCTGCTACTCTTAAAGATGTTGTAACTTGAGTGTTATCTCATTTGTATGTCTTCCAGTAACATGTGAACTGAAACCGTAGAAAGGCAGCTAAATCACAGTGATGACGATAATTGTCTGAGGCCAAAATATCTTAAGTTCCTTGCCAAAGCATGAAATACATTTGGATTTCTATTTAAATAAGGTTTTTCTGAATTATATCAAAGAATTTGAATGATAGGTTCTGATTGTTTGATTATAAAATGTGTAGTACAATTCACAGCACAAGGAAAACATATTTAGATAAATTCATGTCCATTTTCTTCATACTATTTTCTTCATACTATGGGATGTCCCCTAGTAAAAGATGTAAATTGGAATGGTGAACCTTTGTTACGTGCACAAAGAGATTCCCAGATTAGCCCATATTGACTATGTCAATTTTGGCTCACTAGTCCTTTTCTCTGAATCAGCAGGACTGGATTCATTTATCAGATGGTAGCAAGGTTTCTCTTTTTTATTTTAGTTTAGTTTAATACTTTCTTGGATTGCCAAGGCTTGTCCCCAGTCACTGTCCTATGTCCTGGGTCCAGGGTATTTTGGAGTGCAACTTGTGTACAGAGTCGGGCCCTCTCACACACTACTTAGAGTGCTGAGACCTCTACCATCTCAGGGAACACTGTAGTCCTGTTACATACTTCTTTTAGGGAGCCTACCACACGATTTTGGTAGGTCTATTTTTCAAGCACTTCCCCTAGCAGCATTGAAGAGCTTTGTAAGGTGAGTTGTTGCTCTACTATTTTTTCCTCAATACCATGCTGAGGGTCGTATTTCTGCACATTCTTTTATGCTCATGGGCGACTTGTTGGTCCTTAGCAGCTGACAGGTGCAGTTCAGGGGGTGACCCCAAGGCTCCTTGCTCACAACTGTTGTGATTTGTGAACACAGAGGGTCTCCAAGGACATTCTACCTGGGGAAACTTCAAAGTGGCACACTAGTTCTAAAGTGAGGAAAATCTCCCTAGGCTCTGCTTGTGCCTGACTATTGGGCCATAGTCAAGAGGGTTCCAAGAAACCAAAACACCAAAGGGGTGTAGTGGAATTCGGAATCTTGGTCCACATCTCCATCTTGCTGCCTTACCAATCATCGATAGTGATGTTTTCTAACTCTTGGCATACCTTGTGGTACCTGCCTCCACTGAGCTAGTTCATACAGTCTAGTTCCTCCTCTTAGCATTTTCAAAGTTGATATTAAGATGTCCTTTGACAAATTTCATAACCTAACATTCTCTTTGACCATGAAGTCTTCAAGAACCTGGTTCGCAAGGTTGAGCCTGCAGGATTCTTTAAGTAGAGCTAGTAAATCAGGCTAAGGCTCAAGCTCATCTATTGAAGCACCAACCATTCCATCAGTCCTTCCAATGGTCCTCCCTCTTCTACCTCCTCCAGCAACTACACTGACTAAGGCAGCTCTGCTTCATGTGTATCCTCCCTACAGATAGAGGGCATGGGCACATCTCTGTGCCTGAACCCTGATGTCGGTGGCGATCAGTATGATGCAGCTGATGAAAGGTGTGCTTCAGCCAAGACATTGCATAATCACATTATTGGGGTCATTGAATACTCTGTGCTGAAAATGTCAAGCACCCCCTGTAATGGAAGCAGGTATTCTAGCTCTGGTGATGTATGGAGGAGGGAATAGGTATGTCATTTCAAGGCAGAACTATGATGCGCTAAAAGACTGGCAGAAGCACTCTTCAGTGTAAATGCAAGAAACAGGAGGAGGGTAATGGATGTCTACTACAGAAGTATATTGTCAAAGTGTACTTTGCTTCCCCTCTGCAAGCCGAGTCCTCTGTAGTGGCTGAGGTAACCCTTTAGAATAAGGGGTCTTCAACATTTTCGTCTGTAGTCAAAAAGCACCTGGACAATATAGGAAAGAAAGTTTTCCAGAACTCTTCCCTCCTCTGCCAAGCTAATATAGATCTTCTCTTGGCCTCATGCCAGCCGAGTCTAAGGAATACAATTGGTGGGTTTGCTCATTTTCTAGCTTAAAACAAGCATGCATGATTCATGTCTGACTTGTCTGATTGGAAGCAGGTGTCCATGACCAAACTGGAGTCCATCCCTAATCATGTGAACTTGGCATCCAGAGGCATATGCATCAGAGTTGAGATAGGAGGCAGGCATAGCTCAGAGCAGCAAAGCTGCTGCAGGACATTGTGATGAATCCAAGGAATGTGTTCCCTCTCCCCAAGGCAGAGCCACCACATTTGAGACCAGGGAAGCGAGCCCGCTAAGCTGAACCCCTCACCCCCCCCCTCAGGGACAAGGCAAGCGGGGTCCTGCTGAGGGTGACCCTCTCTTAAAGGACAGGCAGTCCCCAGAGAGGGATGTGTTATCCTCCCTTGTGTCCAGAATCCCATACATTTGCTGGCTACATGAGGATTGACAAATGTAGTACAAAGTGCAGATTTGCCTCATGTGAGAGGTGAGCACTTAACTCTTGAGATGTCCACACTTATACCTTTTGACCTCAGCAACTCTGTGTTGACAGGCCTGTCAGATTCTACAATTAATTGGGCTCCTTTATGCCTCGGCTAGTGTTTGCCAACCCCATGCTTACTGCAGCCTTGCACCTACAAGCACCCCTCCACTAACTACATCATAAGCATGGAGAGCTCGCTGTGCATGACTCTGAAAAATGTCATTCTTCTACCATGCATACACCCCCATCTCCCAGACCAGTGGCATGCTCTCTGTACTGATGCTAATAAGGATTTTAACTTGTATTCTCCCCTCTGGATATACAGATACGCATAGTTGATGCTTCTGTTTTGGCACCTATAAACATCTCAGGATTTGCGCCACCTACCTTGCCCTCTGCCCCCACAAAAACTCCCCTTTCTCTTCCAGAGTCATGCATGAAGAGGCCACCAGCATGGCAGAAGTGCATTATGGAACACCACGTAATGCTGTTTTGGCAGGCCTTAAAAAGTTGTGTCTCTTCCATTTTAAGTATATGATGAATCTTATCCACTGTCACAAAGCTGTGTTGCAATCATTAAGAGACATAGACCAGAATTCGGGATTTCAATGTAGTTTTATTTCTATACCACGAATAAAAGGAACCAGCAAGGAACAAAACCGAAAACTGTAGTATTGTTTCTCTTTAGATCCCAGAAAATGCAAACCAGACAAAGGTTCTTAAAGTGTAAAAATCAACTGCAATCTAGGCTCCTTCCTGGCAATCTTTAGAAGTTTTATACACTCACTCTTTGGGGTGTTTGTGTACTCTACAGTTCTTTTACTCATGTCCACTTTTCTGTAGTCACTCCCTCAGTTTGGATCCTGTTCCCAGGGATCACTTGTGGCCGTATAGATCTGGGTGATTACTAGAAAGTTGCTGGGACCCACCAAGATCAGGTCCCAAGATGTCCTGCAGGTTTTGGCTGGCTGGCTGGTGTAGCTCAAGATAGGTTTTTGTAACTCTGGTCCAGGGGTCTCACACTGGCTCGCACCCCCCTACCATGCTTGCTAACCTCCTTGTGCTTCTGCAACAATTGCATTCCTTGATAATCCTTCCCTATTCCCTGCTTAATCTGTTGCATTACTTTTAGCCCCTATCCACTCCTCAGCACTTTCCATGTGCTTGTTTCTTCTCCCCTACAACTCTCTCGTCCACCAGCTGTATAGCTTAAATGAGGTACCTTCCCTCTCTTTCCTGGCATTTTGGGCTGTTCTCTTGCAGTTTGCCCAGTATCTTCCAACCTCCTCTGGCCGGTTCACCATCTCCTTCTGTGGGTTTCTTCCCACCTCTTTTTCCTTCTTATCTTCACCATCTCCTGTCATCTCACCACCTCCACTTCCTGATACCTCACATCCTCAGCCTTTTGTCTAATAACTTCTACCTGTCGATGTCTCCCCACCACCTGTCTCAGTACCTGCCACTCCTTTATCTCTGCCTCCTTCAGTCCCCAACTTCCTCTCCCTGTAAGGCACCTTGTCTGCTCTCTTCCCTAAGCCTTCTCTACAGCAGCTCCCTCTCTGCTCCTCAACTTAACAATGCCTTTTAACACATCTGCTTCCTCCGGACTTGCACAACTTTCTGACAACTCCCCCGCCCCCTTTTAGGTCTGTGGCCTTGGATCTCTCCTCACTGACCATTCTCAGTTGTGTGTGAAAATGAATTTGCAATTGTGATTGATTTGTTTGACCCTTTCCTAGTGGTCATTTGACTCTTTTTGCCCTGCTCATTCGCCTTGCGGGTCCCCAGGCAGAGATGATTGCTATGGCTGGCACTATCATGGGTTTGGTGTTGAGAAATTGAGTGAATTCGTCCCCTCTCCCCAAGGCAGAGTCCCCTCACTCCTGTGAGGCTAGGGAGGTGAGCCCACTCTGCAACACCCTGCCTAGGCGTCGAGGCAAGCAGGACCTCACTGGGAGACACTCCCCCTTTTTGGATAAGGACTCCCATTCCAGTGAGGAACTTCCTGATGGCCTCCAGGTGATGGCATATATGGACTTATACAAGATACCAAACTGCTATCACACTCATGAAGTCATATTATGAATTACAAGAATTAGCAGATATCCCTTTAAATTCAAGTCCCCAATGGACTGCAACAAGGAGGCTGAAAAGGGATGCAAGACCAATAAAGGAGGAGGCCGAGGGGAAAGAGAAGGCCAAGAGCAGAGGGGAGGCCACAAACAAAGACTCTGGAGATGCAGGGAAAGCTCCCTGTGCGGAGTGGAAGAAGGTCGGGCTCTGGGAGAACAGGTAGCCGGTGTGCAACACTGCCGCTCCAGCATGGAACCAGAAATGCTGAGTAACCGGCCTGCGAGAGTGGAAGTAAGCCTAGCAAGGCGGAGGAAGAAGCGGTGGTGGCGTGACCACTGAATTAGAGTGGTGGGCAGTCTGCCATACAACAGCGCTGAGACCATCCGAAGGAGTAAGCAGCTCCCAGTCCGAGTCAAGATCCCTTTGACGCCCCAAAGATGAGAACTGGACATCCATGAAGGAGAGGCCGTGGAGAGTAAGCCGAAAGAGCCTCTGAGCGCCTGCAGGTACTGCCGACATTGCCCCAGAACTAAGAAGTAAAAAAAGGGAATACCAGCAAACCAAGCGGGACTCGTGAGTTAAGCAAAAACTCGTCCCAGTACAAATGGCAAAAATATTGGAAATAATACAGTGAAACAGAACGGTTTGAGTGAGATGAGAAGAAATACGAAAACCATAGAGTGGGAAAGAAAAAAGTGGAGGTTTAACACAGAAGAAGAGTGTACAGAGATTATGCAACCGGATACAGTGTGGGACCAGGAACTATTTGCTTATGGTCTATTGAATCGAGCAAGGGAAGTGAGACCAGGAAGAATAAGGAGAAGGGAATTGCTAACCTCTTAAAATAACTGCATAACTTGATACATTGGATGACAAGAGACTATTTGCATATGGTCTACCGAAAGGGATAAGAGAAGTGAGAAGACACTTGTGACAAAACACAAAACTCCAGAAGGGAGTCATTCTCCTGACCTTAGTTATAATAAATGCCTCCAGTTTTCCATTTTTGCTGATTTTTACACATATTTATTTATAAAAATAGAAAAAAACGGAAAAACAGGTCATTCTGTCCTGTTCTCCATGATGTCACTCTTACATTGCAGGCCAATCACATTGCAGATTGGCAGCATGGAGAGTGTAAAAGTTGTTTAAAATAGAATAAAAGTTTTTTAAATTGCTGACAGGATATATCTTAAGGCAGCAGCAGTCACAGGTGCAACCGTTTGTTATGGAAACATTTAGCTAGCATTTAATTCCTATATGTCTGAATGTGTGGTTTAATAAATGCATTTTTTATTAGAATAAATGCAGAAACATGCTGGTTGTGAATTGTCTTTTTATATGACAAAAAATAAATATGGATAAATCCAGAAAAAAGGGCCAAAAATACATATGGATAAATACAGATGGAAATGACAGAAAAATAAATACCATAAAACCGGACGCCTTAGTTATTATAGTGGTAGTGTCAGATGGCTCTGATTGGGACGGGACGGATTTGTTTTTGGACATTCTTCCTAACTCACGAGTACCTTAGCTAGAAAGATGGGCAGGAAACGCCCCATAGTCATAAGGCGCGATAGGCCTTATTTTACTTTAAATAAGCTACAAAGTAAGAGCATACCCTTACCTCTTCCGTGTCCTTCTGATCCTCCAAAGTGCTCCGGTGCATGGAACAGAGTTATGTGCTTCGTGAGTTTTGCTGGTTTGGTAATCTCTGTGTGCCGGAGTATGCTTTGTTGTATTCAAGGCTTGCAAACTCCAGCCTGCTAAGGCTAAGCCTGCATGATTTTTATGCCATGAAATGAACCTGAGGTCTCCCCACTTCAAAGTACTTGTTTGCTTATCTCGGAATCCATTGAAGGGACAGAATTTATCGGCGGTGCCCATTGATATGTGCCATGGGGAAGGCAGGGTAGACCAGAGGATCCTCCCCACACAGCCTTTTGGTCTTGTATCACTTCATGCGAGGTGCTGCACTGTCCCCTTGGGCACCCTACACCTTACTTTTAAAGCCAAGCAGGGAACTTCATACCACCCTTTATCTGTTTTTTCTGAATTATTGGGTCTGCCATTTGATTAGTTGGCCAGCTCTTCTGCTCTAGTCTTTTTTTTTTCAAAGAAAACCATATGTGTTTCCTTTTAGGTATTGGGATGAAAGTCTGTCTGAAAGGGTCTCTGTCTGTCTCATGGCACACAGATGAGAGGGCACATTTTGTCTAAGTGGGTCCTTATTTTCTTTGTATTACTTTGTCAGCAGAAGGTTCATTTTTATTAACTATGAGCATCGTTTTCAAGAAATAGCAGTTGTCCTGGTAACCTTTCACCGGATACATATTTTGAAAGCATTACTGTTCATGTTCTAGAATTAACAGGGGTAAGGTATTCATCCAAAATGTTCCTTTGTTTGACTGGACTCCTGAATCTTCCTCCTTTCCAAAGCTGAATTATGCTTACAACCGCTTCCTTGGGTGCCTCTGGTCTCACCAGTCCCTATCCATGTAGCACTGGCCTACTAGACAAAGCTTCCTCATATCACCCATAGACCCCAAAAGCTAGTGAACAGTGAATTTGTTTATCATTTGTGAATAGAAGAATGACTGGAATGATGCGATATAAACGTATGTTCAAGTAAGTGTCTTTAGGCATTGCTGCCTGTGGGTAGGTATCTACATCTGGTGTCCTTTAAGAAATCTGCCCGGGCTTGTGCTTGTTTTGATAACAAATCATGAATTTGGCAAGGATCCCTGGCTCAAGGTAAATAACTTTGTTACTGATAACATTGTTTCCCAGGCATAGGTATTCCCTGTGATTCATTTGCGACCCTGTCATTTGCCCTTCATTTAAGAGTTTTTCTTACCTTATACTGTATCTTTAAATAGGGGTGCCACGGTTGATCTACTCCATATTGAGAATGTATTGTCTCAACAGAAACCATCAAGCTATTGGACCTCGAAAATTAGTATCAATGTCCTCCTGAAAACCAAGCTTCTGATTTTACAGTAAATATCTATAGTAGAGAACTGTTGTTGCATTTGAGTAACTGTTACTTATATTTATCTTCTCAAAGAAATCAGAATGTTTAACCAAAAATCTAACAAATCTTAAGATGACTTTAATGATATGCAATTTTTTTACATCTGAATCTTTGTTTTTGCTATTTGTGTAATTTATTCATAAATCTGTGTTAGCCTCAGGCTCCAATTTGAAGCCCACATTTGATTCCAGCATTTTAAAATCAAGGGCATTTTCAAAAGAAAACTTTTGTTTACATCTAAAAATGTGTGTTACCGTTGTTTTGCTGTGAACCAGAGATAAGTATGTGAACCAAAGATAACAAACCAACATACTTATCTTTTTAAAGTTTCTGTTATCAATATTTTTTAGCAATTCATGGATTCAAAGAAAGCAGGAGCTCTCCTCTGCCTTTTAAGCTTAACAAGGGGGTTGGATTTAGTATCAAACAATAACAACACTGAGAAAATGTACGTCCAAAAAAGAGATTCCAGCATTTGACCAGAAATTGGAAGCCTGAATAGCACATCAATTCATGGCGAGCTTTGCAGAATTGAAATGTTAGACTGAAGTTCTATTTACTTGCGTAATTATTTTGCTCCTCATTCATGAACAGTTTTTAAACGTGCGTTTAATTGAATTATCTAGAATTGCATTTACAAGTTCCAAGAAGCCTTCCCACTGTGATTTAATAGATGCCCTTCATAAGGTGCTTCTTTTACAAGCAACTGATAGTTATAACATATTGCTGAAAGTCATTTTAATCTGCCACGAAAACGCCTTTTTAGAGTTAATGTTTGTTTTCCCATCCCTGAAAGTAGTTTGTGATTAGGGGATCTATTCTAATGAGACAACGTATTGTTAACTGAAGTGTGGAGCAAGTGGATTTTATGTCATTCACTGTTGAACCTCTCTGTTCCATGCTAAATGTGATTTCATTCTAGTAAATCAGCAATGATTATGTCCTGGATCTAAAATTGCTGGCCTGAGGCTTCAAGAATAAATGTGAAATTCATGTATCTTGCATTCTGTATTCATTTTATATACCATGCCCTTGTTATGTTATATTGGTTTCTTGTATAGTGCTTTGTATTGCTATTGCGATGTCTGAAAACATTGCTCACCCGACAACTTAGACTGCGTCCGTTTCCCTCTCTACTTGACCGTGTGCACCCCTCCTTCTCTTATTGGCTGCGTTCCCTTGCATCTTAGGTCCCTGCATTCCCTGCCGTCCTTCCCCTCTCATCTTAGCACCCGCTCTCCCTTGATCTATTGTGTTCTGTTCTTGATGTTTTTGTTGCTCCACAGTTGTTGGCTTTACATTGTCATTGCCTGCATTCTTGTTGTGTACATTCTCTACTTCTAGGTTCCTTTTGTAATTGACCTTGTGCGTCCTCCTTTTGTTCTGATTTTATGTTCTCCTTTGGTCTGACATTGTGCTGTTCCCCACGGTTCTTGCCGTCGCACTACACTGCCTGCTTCTTCCAATCTAGGTCCCCTGCTGCACTCTGTGCTTTTTTGTTGGTCCTTATTCTTTCTTCCCTTCTTGGTCGCATC
Organism: Ambystoma mexicanum; assembly: GCF_040938575.1. NCBI lineage: Eukaryota > Metazoa > Chordata > Amphibia > Caudata > Ambystomatidae > Ambystoma > Ambystoma mexicanum. The sequence continues at coordinate 867,493,214 of NC_090922.1, forward strand.
TGATTTCTCGGGTCCTTTGCTTCTTGTCCACTGTTTGATCCCCCTTCTGTCCCCCCTCCTTCACCTGCCTGCTCTCCAGCACTCCCCCCTGCTTGTGTGCCCTCCTCTCATCCCCGACCCCTTCTGTGCACCCTCTATAGTGCTCTCTGTCTCACCGATCTTCTCTAACTGCTTTACTATTGACTATTGTAAGGAACTCATGGTGGCAACAGTAAAGACAGACACAAGTGATCACAGTTCAAGGGTGTTTATTAAACTGTATGCAGTTGGGAAAAACGCCTGATCTAAACCTAAATCTGAGATGGGAGCAAGCGTCGACCATCCAATGAGAATAAGGCAGTCCTTGTGGCATTGTGTCAAATAAAAAGGGCCTATACTAAGAAACCTATTGCCAAACCTTACAACTAATACAAGAAGGGTGTGGGATGGTTTTCAAGAAATGAAAGAAGCGTTCTCAAATGATATATCAGGATGTTGTGGTTTGGATTTCCCTTCCCCACGTTTCGAGCATGTCATAAGATGGGATCTTGGACCACAGTACACTCTCAAGCTTTCCCAGCACGAGTCGACAGTTCCACTTGCAGCTAACAGGACCGTCGATGGCCAAGTCTTGTTTCTCTTGAAAGTCTCTTGCCTTTGAGGGCCTGTCGTATTCAACAACAAAACAAATGTTTCTTCAACAAATTTAAGTTAGTTTCTTGGTTTTACTTAGGATGGGTCCCCCTCTTTTGGGCGATGATCCCTGTTCATGGTGTTGGGGGATTGCGTTTCACCCTTTGGATCTCCCTCTTCTGTACTTGGATCCTATAACAGTTCTTTTCAATATCAAGGCCTCTGGTGGTTGGTTTCCTGATCTCGATGGCCTGATACGTTTACAATATGAAAAACTAACTAACAAGCACAAAGCTCTGTTTTATGTATTTCTCGGGTAATGGCTTGACCCTTGGGTCCCACTCTTCTGGGCGCAGACTCCTTCTCTACTTTCAGCCTCCCTCCACTGGGTTCACTCTGGCTTTTCTTGGATGATGGATTCACCCCTGGAGCGGGCTCGGACCCTTCTCAAATATCAATGGGCTTCATTATGGGTCCAGCGGTAACTGTGCCGGTAAAACCGGCAGGGAGCCACTGGACCCGTAATGATTTACCAGCACCTGACTTCCCTGTAACACCAGGGGATCACAACCCCGGCAGTCCGGGAAGTCAGGCGCCGCCAAATGGTAAGTCCCCATTCCCATAGAGTCCTACTGGACTCTATGGGAATTGGGACCACGGAAGCACCGGCACCGTTAATAATGGTGCCAGTGCTTCCGTGAAAACTGCGGGCCTGACCTGCAGGGCGGGACGGCACCCGCCCGCAGATTTGTAATATGCTGGTCCGGAAACAACAGTGCCAGTAAGCTTAACGGCACCATTGTTTCCAGATCGGCATAGACTTAATGAGGCCCAATGTCTTTTTGAACAGTTCATAGTGGGTATCCCTCGGCCGGGTTCACGTTTGTCAACACACTGTTTCTTGGGACTTTAGACTTGCCCCCTTCTCGTCTGCATCCCTCGGTCCGGTTCACTCTTGCTAACTTCGGATTCACTTCCCTTGCTTTCTCACAGTTCTTAGGTCAAAGGCTTTCGACTGTACGGGGATTTTGCTTGACCTCCTGTATGACCACTTTGATCTAACTTGGCAGCTCTCCTACAGCCTTCTGATTTTTGAAGTAACAATCATACATCGATCGACCAGAGTCTCTCGAGTTAGCACCCACGTGGTGCCACCTCCCTCTGCAGCTGGTCTCCCCTTAACACTTTTACAGTTTTCAATTTGCCATTTTGCGTCTTTCATTTACCACAGCCCGGATCTTAACGGCTCTGAAGAACCGCTTGGCTTTCCTCGTAACTGGAGTCAAGGCCGGTACCACGGTAGCAGGAGTTTCCCTCGCTCCCGCTTATTAGCGTCGACATGCTCCGTGTACTGTTGGCATCTGTTGCAACACACTTGGGCTATTGTCCTCAGTTTTAGGATTCCCTTTGCAAAGGTTTCGTGGGTCTCCTTGTCAGCCTCTCGATATGCGCCGCCTTTCTCCTCCTCTTAAACTGCCAGACCTAGATGGCTGTTTTGTCGTGCCGTCTGCCTTGCTCGTACTGTGCTCTATTGCTCCACCTTTTATCCCTGTAGGGAAAAGGAAGGGCTGCCAGGTGTATGTGATTCAGGTTAATTGCCTGACTTTGCCTGACGCTGGGGTTGGGACTTGTCAGGTAAACGGCTTTGGTATTAGTCTGTTGTCTTTCATGGGGCAACACTGTGTTTGTCGGAAAGGGGAGGGGTTGAAGTGTCGGATTGTCCTACGGGATAGGATGGGGAAGCAGTGCGATTATAAAAAGGGTGTCCGTTGTTAGACTGAGAAAGACAAAGTGGGTAAGGTTTGTGAAATGGACGAGAATGACCGGGATTGTGAACAGAACATAGGGGATGGTGGGAACGGTAGTGTTCCGATCATAGTAGATTGGATGTTTGAAAAATAACAATCAGAGGGACAGGGTTGGTAGGGTTTGTGAGGCAAACGGGAATAGCTGGGACCATGAAATAAACAAGAGGGATTGTGGGAACTGTAGTATTTTACCTGAGTAGGTTGGAAGTGCTGAAAATAATAATCAGATGGACGGGAAGAATAATGATTCGGAGTATTCGGATAGCGAACAGGATGACAGGGTTTTGGGAAAGACGGTTTCTGAATGTGACGGGGAGGTGAGACGGATGTATTGTAGCCTACAAAGGCCTCAGGGATTTCATCCTCCTCTCCTCCTTCCTTGACATAGTACTGCGTCTCACTGGAGGCATTCCCCTGAGCATAACCCCGGGTTCCCTTGCCCAGGTGATCCTCCCTCCTCCGTTAACCTTTAGTGTTGGGCTAGGAAAGGGCCCGGTCTTCTGTGGCCACCTGAATAAGGGGTTCCCGGATTCTACTTGGGAGAACGCCCTCAGGCTTCTCACACTATCCTATCCCTCTCACTAAGTCTGGCAGGAAGAAGCTCAAGAATTACATCCTGGTCTCCAATCCAGGCCTCCCTATCGCTGATACCTACACCAGTGCTTCCTCCAGACAGACCCATACCAACATCCTCTGTCGTTCCCTCTCCAGGCCTATGAACCCCCCACATGGTCTCTGTTCTCTCTCCTTTTTTCCTCTTCTCCCATTAATGGTGGCACCTGGTGGAAAGCCCTCCTGGCCCCCTTGCACTCCTCAAAGACCATCATTACTGTCTACTTAAATTTGGTCCAGGGCCCTGAGGCCAACCGCCTCCGTTTTGATAGACGCTTCCCTTGCCTTATCAACTTGCTTTCCTCTCGTGTTATCCCTTTTTCCCCCCTATCTGGTTCCTCTGCCGCCTCCATCCTCTGCCACCTCTATGGCACCCTCTGCTGCTTCACTGTCCACCCTGTTGCCTCCTTCCTACGCCACCCCTCTGGCGCCCTCTTCCTCCTCCCTAGCTACCTTACCTTCTCCTCCCTCCTCCTCTGCTCATCCTCAGGCACTTCCAACACTTCCGCAGGGCGTACCTCTGACATGTATCCCTCAACGGAAGTCCTGCAAAGGGGGCAACCTGCTCCACATTGCTACTCTCAACTCTCGCTCAGCTGTCAAACACTCCTCTGACATCTGCCGTCTCCTGGAAGAACTTGATTTGAATGTACTCGGTCCCCCCGAGACTTGGTTCAAGGCCAGCTCTGTCACGGGCTTTGACACTCTCCATCCTCATGGCTACAAGATCCTCTCCGAACCCAGAACAAATCGTCCCAGTGGGGACACCCCTCCTTCTTTTAGTCACTGCTTGATCTTCCCAGAGTGGATCTCTGCTTCTATGCAGGACTACTCATTTGAATGCCTGGCCTGAAGGCCCTCTATGTCCTGGCCTCTCTCTCACTGTGGCCACTTTCTACAGGTTGCCCTCTTCCTCTCTGAGTGGGCTGACCTCTCCTCCTCACTCCTCACCTCTACCTCTCAACTTCTCCTCAGAGACCTGAACATCCACCTGGATGCTACCTGCCCTTCTTCGGGATTCTTTCGCAACCTTGGTCTCTCTCTCTCCCTCTTCCTCTCCTCTCTCCCCCCCACCCCTTTCTCTCTGGCCCGACTCACTGTGCAGGGTACACCCTGGATGTTTTGATCTCCTCAGACCTCAAATTCTCTGACCTTCTCACCACTCCTCTCTCCTGGAGTGATCACTTTCTCCTTTCTTCCCCCTCTCTCCCTCTTTCCCGATCTCCCGCTTCCTCTCCTCTCCCCCCCGCCCTTCTCCCTGGCCCGACTCACTTTGTGGGGCACACCCTGGATGTTCTGATCTCCTCAGACCTTAACTTCTCTATCCCTCTCAACACTCCTCTCTCCTGGAGTGATCATTTTCTTCTTTCCTCTCACCTCTCTCATTCTCTCTATACCCCTTAGGCCAATCCCACTCCAGCACTGCCACCTACCTTCTCAGTCATCCAGTCCATGAAGAGTGTGTTAGTTGAGGCTTTTGCCGCTACTTTCCCTCCTCCTGCTGCACCTTTGGCTAACTTGACCCCTGACACAGCCCTATCTGACCTTCATCTATCTATCTCTAACACTCTTGATGTCCTTGCCCCTGTCATGAAGGTGAATGTAAATGCTGTGAATATTCCCCATCGTCAGGCTGGTAATCCCTGGTTACTTTGACTTAGTAATTTTCCTATGGAAAAACGTGACACTGTGAATGTCCCATCAAGGTCGTTGTGGGTGCTTTTGGTCCCCACCAATGGGACGTTGAGTGTATAGCTCCGCCCCAGCAGCTTCCTCTCAGATTTCAACTATCTTCCAAGCTGTTGGGATTCCTTGTGTTTCTCTCCTGAGAGAAAATTACATTCATCAGAAAATTAACATTTCTTCAAATTCCACCATCCGGAACAACCAACGTCTACACACACAGTTGCAATTACAACCATGGAATCTTCAGGACCAAAAAAGTCCTTATTTAGGTCACGTGACGCTAGCGGCCTAAAATATGTATGAGGGTGACACATACTGAATGTCTTTACTGCCTCTACCCCAACCATTCCGCGGACGGATGTGACATGTGCCAGGGTTTCTTGCAAAAAACCCTTAAGGACAGGAACCGTCACCTAATCTGTTGGCTCAATGAAGGAGCCTATCCGACGTCGGAAGTGGGTTTGTCACAGAGTGGGAGAGCAACCACTCCCTCTGACAAGAGGTCACCGGTGGCTAAAAAACAAAAGGCAGGTGAGGCAAAATCGTCCTCGGGTCACGATAAGACCAAGCATTCTTTCCCAGAGAGCCAAGATGGCCGCCGAGCAGTGAAGGCACGTTACTTGGAGCACAGATTTACCCGATTCTTTTGCACCAGAGCTATGCGATAACAGTGATTGAGGAAAGGGTTATGAAAACGGTCTGCGTGAAGTCTTTGAAGAGGATTGATGCTGGAGCCCCTCCCATGCCACACCCGACTCTTCCACATTCGGATTGGAACTCAGAACCTTTCTCTTTATTCTAAAGATGAGGGACAAATCCCTGGTACACCGAGGAGTGGTAGTAAAGCTTACTGTGCAGCAGGACACGTCCGCTTCAGTGTTGGACTCGTGCAGGTCGGATACATGCCCAATGCCTCGTTGTGCTCTGGATGACTCCCACAGCTGTTATGTGCAGCGACTCATTCTTGTCATTAGACACACAGACAGCGACTTCTATGTTCTCAACTTGGATATGTTTATTGGAGGCTTGTATCTTGGGCAAGTTGCACACTTCGGGTAGGAGAGTGCCGCTCCTCTAAAAAATACTTTGACACAAATGGATCTGCTCCCCCTCCTTAGTTAACCATACTGGGGGTAGAGAACATTGGGGTGGATAACATATGGAAGTGCTACGTTTGAACTCTTTCTTACAATGGTGCTGTACAGGTAATCATACTTGGCATTGCATTGATATCTGGACACAATTGATGTGCCGCACATCAGCAGCAGGTCCTATATAATTAGATGTTCCTCTGATGAAAAATGAGACCTGTAGTTATTTTATCCCCAGCTGCTCAAACATAGATGATTTGCAAAGGAGCATTGAATAATTGGGAGACTGTTAAGGCAAAGGAGATTATTTCGTAATGCTCTGGCCAAATGTAGCCACGGTCCGCCCTAATCACAGAAGGAAACAACCCACCATAGATATCTAAGGCACAGTCTGCTACAGTGTTTCTCGCACATCTAATACACTCTAAATGTTGGAGGTAGAATTGGATCAAGTGCTGGTACTCTGGGACAACAAGAGGCAACTTGGGAAAAATCTTCCACTATAGGAGCATCATTGATAAAAGTTACTAAGGCAGAAATGTGAACCCGCACCCGAAATTAAACTATACAACTGATTAAATGTGAAACGCGTAAAAGGTGCTGAGTCGGCAGCGCGGTTGGTCAATGCCAGGACCTAAAGAGAAAAGGAAAGACCGCCTATCTAAGATTCCACTTATTCACAAGGAGAATCATATTAGAACCTGTTGGCTCAGGTTGGAGGCTGCACAGAAACAACTTGCACATCCAAGTCAACTGTTGGTGGAACTGACGGATACTGTACAGAGCAAGAGGTCGGCTTCGAAAGAGGATGTGGAACGGTGCTTTCAATTATTTCACGATAAACTCTCTTCCTCTCTACAATTCCAATTCGATAACTTTCCATCAGAGGTTAAATCTTCCTTGGTTGACATACGCAAGGACATTGCATCTCTTGAAGAGAGAGCGGATAGCAATGAGAAGGCGTTACAAGAATTGGCTCAGGAGTCTACGCAATCAGAAGAACTTCTTGAACTCTTGAACAGTTGGCACAAGCAACACATAATTTAGAATTGCAATGTGAAGATCTGGAGAACAGATCGAGAGGATCTAACATTTGCATACGAAATAGGCAGTGGGCGGATCACTATTAAAAGAGGAAGTTACGAGAGTTGTTAAGGACTTGCTGAATGCGAAAACAGAGGTAACAATCCCCATAGATAGAATCCATCGAGTTGGTCTGAAGTATCAGGATCTGGCGACCCGATCCAGAGATACGTTGGTGGCACTTGCGTGCTACACGCAAAAGGAACACATTTTATTTATTTCATTGTTTTAGTTGACAAGTTAACTTTTTGAATTATAGTTATCATCATAAATCACACATTTTCAATCTAGTAATCATAGAATCACAAATTCGTACATAAATTCTACTTTGGAGATAAGAATTCAGAATAATCATATAATTACATATTCCATTATTAATTAATAAGTTTCACAATTTGCTAATCAATAATTTAAGGCATAAAATCAATCATTAAAGTCCCAATGACAAGGAACATTAGCAATTTAACATCAACTATGAATCCTCGGAACAATAGCAAAATAACATAATTAAGATAATCTTTAGAACCCGGTTACAAACATATATCAAAATTTGAGAGTTTTTAAGGTTGCATAAATATGTATAAAACATTAAAAATGAAATGGCAATCAATGGCAAAAGCTTAAGGGATCATGAGCACTATAAATTCAACTTTAACAAGAATTTCACTGTGGCAATAATCAGAGCAGTACTGGAGGCATTAAAAACTTTGGTCCACCTTTGTTCTTTTGATAAGGTGTCTATTTGTTTAAAATGATTTAAAAAGTAGGTTTTCCTGAGTTCTACTAATCCTTCACATTCACTGATTAGATGGGCAGTAGTCTTGTGTTTGCCATCTAAGTTACAGAATCTACATATTGTACTTAGTGCAGTTTCCTTCGAATATAATGCAATTTTAGTTTTAGTTGGTAAGAGATTAAATCGAAAACGTAAAAACATCAGCATATAGACGATCGGGAAAGATGTTAATATAGCTGGGTACAAAGTTTAATGTTTTAATTAAAAATGATCCAACTTTAAATGAATGGTATGAGGTGCACTTTTCTCCTGTAGCAACCCAATCCTGTATGTATAATTTGTGTTTGGCTTTATCAGGAGACTCAAAGCAAATCAATAGGGATGTCTGCAGATCGTAATATTTCTTAGCAGGTTCATTTCCATTTTGTGAGTGGAGTTGTGGCTACACTTTCTAAGAGGTTTTTAATGACTGAGTTGTAGAAAGCAGGGAATTCCTATATAGGGATATCATTGACCATGAAACTGCTATGTTCAATATCATCAACTCAAGCTCCTATCGAATGAGAGCTATTGGAGTGCTAGGAGGAACTGGTAAAATTGCTTTCCAATATATACCTTCTAATATATCCCATTTAACCGGTTTATGCATGATTTTAGTTTGACTGCCATATATAATAACAGGGACAACTTTTTGCAGGTAAAACATTCGAGCTGGTAGTAATGAGAACCTCCCATACGATTTCTGTAAAGCCTTGGCTTGTGTGGCTAGTAATCTCATTTTTAATATAAGCTTGTCTTTATACGGTTTGTCTGATGGGTGTGTGTTTATATTAACTCCTAGATATTTATAGTGGGATATTTGAGTTAGATAGTTCTTACCCCAGTACCAATTAATATTGTATCTAGCTTTCTTTGTAATGTGATGAAATATTAAAATATTACATTTTTTTTTATATTTATCTCTAAATTATTGGCTTCAGCATATAAAGTTAGAGCAGTAAGCTTTCTCTAAAGACCAATAGGAGTCCTATCAAACAGAACAAGATCATCAGCATATAATAAATACAGTATCTGATGGGTTCCTAGACGAGGTGAGAAGGAGCGAACATCCTTTAAAACATTATAAAAGTAATTAATCTAAAAGTTAAAAAGTATCGACGCGAACTGACAACCTTGTTTTAAACCTGCATTTGTTTGAATTGACTTAGAAAGGAGACCATCAGATATGAGTTTTATTTTAACCGAAGTGTTAGAGTAAAACTGATGTATTAGATAACTAATGTAAGTCGGCATTTAGGAGTAAAAAGTGTATTCCATAAAATATATGTTTTTGTAAGAGTAATATCTGTTTAATTTTATTTCTATAATTAGTTTTCAAGATCATTTTAACTGAGTTATTTGCTCTTTTAGGTAATGTTCTTAATGCTCTCCGTAATTCCTTTTTAAGTTTATAGACTAGTGGATTTCATATGTTTATGAGTATAAATTGGTTTATTATCAACCCGATATGTTTGTATGATCATCTGAATAAAATCATTATAATAGATTTGATCAATGATGTCTTTATTTTGAAATGATTGCACAACTTTCTGTTGCAAGGACGCAATAATTCTCGGGTTCCATTTAATGCGGTTATTTGCATTATTGGTCTCAGTCACCTTTGAAGTATGTCACGATTTCTGTGGAGTGAGGTGACCATCAGACTTCAACTAGCTTACTATCACTTGCTAGAGTTGGAATGACTTGAAACGCCACTATTAACTTATTAGCGTTGTTCAAAACAAAGACATAATCTAGAGTGGAGTGGATATTGCTTCTTGACCATGTCGACCGAGGGGGAATATCATTAAAAAAAGAGCCGTTTAAGATGGAAAAATGTCTTATCTTCATCAACGTGAGACATTTTTCTGCTTAACTTTGGATGGTGAGCATAAATTCATATTAAAATCACCAGCAATAATTGTAGTTGCGATTTCGGGATCCATTAAAGTTTGATCTAAGATCTCTTCAATCTTATCTATAAATTGGGCTTCAGTAGGTGAAGCTGGATTCTAATAAATATTTATTAACATTGTCATTGGATAAAAAGGATGTTTTTTGTTAAGAGTTCGTATAATGACAGGTTGAATACCCAAGTCAGGCGAGGGCCATAGCTCAATTGTTAAATGAGAATAATTTCTTGTTGCTATTAATAGGCCAGCTGCCGGTCGGCCCCTAGCGGCTTTAGAGGCCGCTATTATAACAACTTGATGGTCTAGCCACACCGGGGGATGCATCAACCATGTTTCCTGAAGTAGGACTAAGTCATATGTGTTTAGTAATGTAGGTTTTGATACCATTAAGTGAGAAAACCCTCTTGTGTTCCATGAAACCATGGAGCACTCGTGAACGACACCCAAGGTATTTTGCTAGTGGGCTTTTAGTTCCTTTTCTCTAGCATGGGAAACCCAGGTCCATTTGGATTCTGGGACCTGGGCAGGTTTTGAAGAAGTGGAGTTGCAATTACACCACACATGAGCACCTGCAGTAGTTGGAAAAGTGAGACTGAGGATAATTTGGCTGATTTAATGTGCATTGAATTAGTGGCGGCAGTGAAATGGCTTCCAGAAATAGTAGTGGAGGAATGCAACCTGCTTGCAATCTTATACGCGAGCTCCTAATTTAAAGCTTACAATTTGTACTATATATCCTCTGTGGCTGCAAGGTAATAGGTGCATTGAGGCTGCTCAATGATTGGAAGAACAAGAGTACATAGAATGTGAAGGCACAATCCAAAGGTCATTTATAAGTAATTTGTGTAAACAAAATAGGCAAGGTATCATTGGTTGTCTTTTAATGTTGATATCACATCAATAACATTCAAAGTCAAAAATTATTTTCACAGTGTAAAGTTCAAGATTCTTGATTATTCACGATTATCACACCGGTACTCTCGCTCCATTCTAGAACAAGGTAAGCGACACTTCTAGTAAGTAATAGACTAGCAGGCAACCTACATTAATGATTCTCTGAATTAATTTAGGATTTACAAACTCCAGATGGCAACTGCGAAAGGCACGGAAGCCAAGTGAATATTGAGCCTAACCTACAAACTGACAAAAAAGATCAAGCTAAATTACATGCAGAAATCAGACAGGTTAAAGTAAGTATTCCTTTTCTAATTCAAATTATTAAAGCGAACAATGCTTTTGCAATGGAGCAAACACTGAGTAGCTTACATGACTATGTATCCGATTCTAATCTTGTAACAAATTATTTCTCTATTAGATGTTCAGCCTCAGTACTGTGCATAAACTTTTTTTAAAATGTCTAAATCATGAACAGCATGTTATCCTAACTAATAGACATAACAATATCCAAGTAGTAGGAACCAATTCAACCATATCTTTTTCTTAACAGCAAAAGAATTCACCCACGCTAACCCTCCTGAAGAACCAATAAAAAGATATTGGGGAAACACATGTCGAGGGAAATCAAAGTTGCATCAACTTATGTCAATTTAATCATAAGAGGAAACCTTTAAACCTCAAATATACCTATCAAAAAACAACTACAATCATCACTAATTGGAACTACCCTGATGCCAATCAATATCAAGGACCAAATGAGTAATCCACTAATGTGAAGCAACATTAAGTACCAATACTCACAAAGGAGACCCAATCACTTAATGTGAAGCAACATTAAGTGAACTTCTTGAACAACTACTATTGCAATTTTCTCAATATGGAGAAATACTAAGGATGTTGAACTTTACACTGTGAAAATAATTTTCGTCTTGGAATGTTATTAATGTGATATCAACATTAAAAGACAACCAATGATACCATACACAAATTACTTAGCATCTGAAGGCGCAATCCAAAGGTAATTTATATGTACTCTTGAGCTTCTAGAAATAGGCCTTTTTCATATAAAAGATGTCTTTGTTGCCAAACATAATTATTAATTATTAAAGAGGGGATATCAATTTCAACCGAGTCCTGCTGGGCCGGTTTCGGGTAGGATACACCTTTAATGTCAGTCAAGTTGATGTCTTAACAAAGGTATTGCATGAAATACTGTTAGCAAAGTAGATCTGCTCGGGAATGGGTCAGACTAGACCCTATCAATCATTGTGATTCTCAGGATTTCATCTTGCAGGTTATCCAGTGTCATCACCTCATTATTGGATGATTTTAGGATGATTTCCTGTAAATCTTCAGTTGAATCATTTAGGACAGGTACAGGCATTAAAAGTTTAGTACTTATGGATTTTTCTGGCTTTGGCAGAGAGCCTTTGTTAAAAGGTAAACAACTTATTAAATCATTACATTTTTGCTCAAGAGTTCTAAAAGGTGAAATATCATGATTTAAATTGACGCAAAACGTAGGGCTCTGAATAGGTGGAGCCGAGATCTCTTCATGAAGACTTTGATGAATGGCTTTGTGAATAGATATGCTGTTATTTGAATAGAGAGAAAGATTCATAGGTTGCTCATGAGTAATGGTCTTTTCTACATAACTAGGATCAGTTGTCAACATGTTATCAGTAGCAAGATTAGACATAGAATTTTTCAATGTCTTACCTTCAGATAACGCTCACCAGGATTGAGAGGGCATGAACCATCAGGGGAGACATCAGCGCAGACATCAGCACTCTTGATCATTGATTGGTAGCATAGTGGCAGTTTGTGGTTCAGCAATGGAACTATTAGCCACAAACGCTTTAGTTTTTGATTTCATGTTTTAATTTTTTTTTGGAATAAGTACATTTTTCTTTTTAATTTGCTCTATAAAGGAGTTTTGATCTAGACCAATTTCAGAAGTTTGCTTTTTGTCCCGCTTGTGCTTCCTTTGCTTATTCTGAGAAGGACAATCATTGTAAAGGGGCAATTGCATCTTAGATTGGCCAGGAGAGTTTACATAAATACACTCTTCATTTATAGCTGGCAAATTATTGGCCAGACCCGAATCAATTGCTAAATCAGAATTTAAATTTGAGCCTGAGTCCCCCGAACTAGTCGCCGTCTCCAGTGGTGGCGTATCTTTAGGTATAAACATAGAGAGCTCTTAGTTTGCAGGGCAAGGTGCAGAATTACTCAAGGCACTTTTTAACATAATGGGTAGATTGAAGACTAGCCAATCTAGCTTTTTGGTAAGATATGTTAACATGCATTCTTGAGATGTAGCTCTAATCTCAAGAATTTCAAAAAGCTTGGTTAGTGTGAAAATAGTTGTGTTGATAGCCATGAGAGCCGCGTCCAGCGCTGGATTGGATAAAGCAGGAAAGCCAAATGAGGAACGTGAGATTGGCTTTGCGAAAGAAAGAGCTACAGAAGCAGCTGAATCAGCAGGGGAGATTATGTCATCAGGACAATCTGTAGGATCAAGTTCCGGCGAATTGGATAGCCTGGATTCCGTGGGATCATTCAAGATGACATTGTTATTGCTTATGGTGTTAGATGTAGTCGCAGCTTGAGTCGAATGTGCCACTGGGAATGACAGATTTGGGGTTAAACTCTGAGATTGAGCATCAAGCTTGCCTGTGAAGGCAGCAGCTTCTGTTCCATTTGGGGGGCCTCTTAGAACTTGAGAGTAAAGAGAGAGAGAGCTGGGGGGGCATCATAGATTGAGTTGAACCTAGGTGGGGCTCATTAATATAGCCTGGTAAGAAACTTGAGGTTATGAAGGCTCTCCTCATCAGGAGTAAACTCTGGTTCAACAGCACACTCACGCATGGTTCTATCAGAAAGAACGTGTACTTGATAGAGTTCAAAGAGAATTTGAGCAGGCTTTGAATGGTTGGATAAAAGCTGTTTTGAAATGTTGGGAGGGATGTTTCCAACTTCCATTGCATATTGGTTATTTGCTGAGGTAGATCTTGGGGTCCCATCAACAAGGAGCGAAAGTTGGAACTCCGGGCGTATGTTTAATGGCATTCGCTGCAAGTAGCACAGGGGAGGTAGAGGCATGCCAGTTGTTAGGCGCATCATATTTGAACCTACAAGTGAAAAACAATTTGACTCTATAGGCTTATCTAAAGCCACCTCTGCCGCACACTGTGATTGAAATTAGTGATAGAAAGAAAGTGACAATTTAGCGCAAGTTCAATATGATCGGCACATAGGAATCAATATTCCCGCTCTTAGTGAATGTATGACAAAGCAAGTCTGTTGGGGAAAGAAGCTGGTCTGGGTTCAGCGGCACTGAAACTTTGTCAGCCGTTAACGTAACTATGAAAACCAGCACTCTTAGTGATAGTCGAAGAAACTCTCTAGAGTAAGAGAGCTGGGCAGGGCTCAGCGGCATAGAGAAGCTTTGCCTGCTGTTGATTGTGCAATAGACGGTGTGCCTGATAGCAAGACAAGCACTCTTCTTAATTAACAAGTGAAGAGAGATCCACAGTGGGAGGGAGCAGATCAAAGCTCAGCAACGCGCTGCAATTTTATCTACCATTGATTGAAAACAACAGAGTGAAGGCGCTGGGATCAGCAGCGCACTAGCACGTTGTCTAACATTAATTGAATAATGAAAGGCAAGTTTGCATTGTGGGGGCTCAGAGGCATAGAGAAGCTTTTGCCTGCAGTTGATTGTGCAATAGACTCTGAGCATGATTGTAAAGACAAGCACTCTTCTTAATAGAAAGCGAGGAGAAATCAACAGCGGGAAGGAGCTGGTCTGAGCTCAGCAACACGCTAAAATTTTAACTACCATTTATTGAAAACAGAGCAAAGGCGCTGGGAGCAGCAGCGCACTGGAACGTTTCCTACCGTTGATTGAAAAATTAAAGGCAAGTTCGCATTGATTCAATGAACTAAGAAGCCCTTATGAATAGAAGCGCGCTTCGAGCAGAATACAAATTAAATAAACTAGTAACGCGGCACAACGGTGCAGCGGTCAGCGGACAGCTGACAGTACTCGACGGGTACTCGTGCGCTGGTGCGTGTGGGGCCTCAATTTGTAGAGATCAACATTGAGGGGGCGTGGTTAGTGTAAAAAATAACAAGAAATAATATGTTTTAGCGTGGCACGCTATATTATGAAGCCCTTCATAATGTTCTTTGAGATTAATAGAGGTTGATAGAAGGGTTGATAGAAGGACCACAGCTATACCCAAGGTATTTGAAGTAAATCCAGGCAACAGGCAATCCGGGCAGCGTCAGCAGCAAAACAGCTGACAGTACTCGACGGGTACTCGCTCGTGGTTCTGCGAGAAGCCAGAAAAGCAACACAAATTACGCTTGATGGGAACGTAATACAGATATACCAGGATATTCCTCCATTGTTGCTACAAAAAAGAAGTGACATGAGAGACTTCCTCAACACTTGGAACTACACAAAATACCCTATAGATGGACCTTCCCATTTGGTCTTTTTTTTTTACCTGGGAGGGGAAAGAACACTGTATTTCTAATAATGAGGAAGGGGCCCGTATTCTGCATCTCGATCAGGAAGATCAGGCAAAACAGGCTATTGCAACCCAAGTAAAGGCACCTTGTGGGTGGCCACGATACTGGGAGTGGACTAAGGTACAACTATAACATACGTAAATTCAAAAGGGGCCCCCACTGCAGATAAACAACCCCCACCACAGTTATTGATTTCTGAGGACAACTCACTCAGAAGTACACGTTCAGGTGAAATAAGGTGTATTATTCTAGAACAGCAAAGCTATTTTCGACATTGGGGCATTGCTAATGCTCATATTGGAACTCACACTAGACTTGGAATACCCTGCATGTGTCCCTGGTTTAGAGGGTAGTCCATCTCTCTGAACAGAGTCCATAGAGAGATTAGCAAGGATGGTCTACACCAGGGAAATGGGATGGGTACTGGGGAATTGTTGGGGAGGGTAGGAGAAGGGAATAAGTTTAAGGTTGGGGGGAAAGTTCAGGGGGTGGGGGAATGGTAAATGGAATGACAAATTGATATGTCAGGTGTCTGACTGTAAGAATGATCACCATGACAGCTCTAAAACTAGACTTATTTTCAGATGCTTAACACTTAATATCAGGCTTAACTCCCCCGTTAAAAGGAGGAAGTTGGAATGGGTACTGAGTATATATCAGCCTGATCTTATTGCTCTACAGGAAACGCATATTAAGTTTCAAGAACGATGAAAGTTGAAATTAAAACATTTCGTGATACTTAGGCAGGCCAACGCAAAGAGTAAAACAGCGGGAGTGTTGATAACCTTTAGGACAGACATGCATGACACTATCAAGAAAGTACAAGCTAATAAGGCGGGACGGTTCCTATTCCTTTTGGCACAGATAGGACTGCAGACTTTAACTTTGGTTTCTTTATATGCCCCCAATAGCGGGCAAGAGGGATTTTTGAAGTCAGTATTAGCTAAATTGGAACAGTTTGCCCAGGGTGAAGTGATTTTGATGGGTGATCTGAACATTACATGGGACCCGGTTCGAGACAGAAGCTCTGTTACCAAAACTGTATGCCCCACACCATCATTAGCCTTGAAACAGATATTTGATCGGTTGAAGCTTAGAGATATATGGCCCACTTTGAAAGGAGAGGAAAGGGCATACACCTTCTTATTCTCATGTGTACAAGTCTTTCTCACAAATTGACTATTTTTGGGTCTCAGTTAGATTGATAGGCAGAGTGATACAAATGGATACCCATACTATTTCCATCTCGGACCATGCGCCTTTCACGATGGATCTTAGTTTCCCCAAATGCTCCCCTACCTTGTGGAACTGGAAATTCCTGAGCGAGATACTCTCGGATCGTGTCTTATGCGAGGAAATAGAGGGCATAATCTCTGATTACTTTAGATCCAATCTGGGAGGTGTAACAAGTTTGGATATGGTTTGGGATGCGTTCAAGGCGACACTGAGAGGAGAGATTATTGCAATACAGGTGTATAGGAGGAAGCTTAAAAGTAAGTTTGAAATGGACTTGGAGGGGGAGGTAAAGGACATTTTGAATGGATTGTGTCCTCCAACGTATTCCTCATCTATGACATGTAATGTCCACAGCTGTGCTGCTTCGGAATTTTTTTCGGCAGAGGGTGCCCTGCATCGGATCGATGTCCCTCTAAGGCCTCCATTGAGGTGACATCATCGAATGTTATAAGCAGCACGCACGGCGCTCGTAGCCTCAGTCCGTTTTTTTTGCAACGTGTTTGCTTCGTAAAACTCGGCGCACCTCATGGTTAATGTTAAGTTTCCGTACTATGTTTTCTTCTTCTACCCCGATAACCCTGCGGTCTGGCTTCAAGAAATGTCAGGACTGCTGCTCCAATATGTTGATCACGGACCTGCATCCAATTTGTCTGTGGTGCCTTGGCGAGGGTCTTTCTACGGATGATTGCTCGAAGTGCCAGTCGCTGACTGCCAAGGCCTTGCGGGAACAAAAGGGGAAATGTCCAAGCCCCGTAAATCTAAGTCGGCTGGTCTTTCGACCGACTAGTCGAGAGGGGGCTCTCCTCATCGGAAGAAGTCTGAGCGCTCTAGGTCCCGTAGTGGTTATGATATGATATGATATGGTATTTGTAACGCGCCTATACACAAGTGTTTCAAGGCGCGACGAGGCAGGGAGGGAGGGAAACAAGGGGAAGACAGACAAACGATCCTACTAGGCCAGGTGTCATTCAGATCGCGCAAGTGCAGAGGTAAGGGGAAAAGGAGAAAGTGCTGGGGGGTGGGAGGTGGGGGGGAAAGTGCAGTACAAGGTAAGTAGCGTAAAAAAATAATAAATAATAAATAAAAGGGCCAGCTGGTGGCAAGTGCGAGGTAAGTGCAGAGCAAGTGCTGGGAAGGGGGCTGTAGGGATACAGTGACAGTCCCACAGTGCAGGGGGAGCCAGGGAGGCAGTGCAAGTGGAGAGTGGCTGGGCCCTGACCGAGGTCGCTGAGAGTGGCCCAGATGCAGGTTTAGTGCAGAATTCAGTGGGGAGTTAAGCAGGTTTAGCAGGGGAGAGGGAGAGAGAAGGCAGAAGCGAAGAGGAAGGTTTTGAGGTGCTTCCGGAACCGGAGATGGTTCTCCTCAAGTTTCAGGGAGGCAGGAAGGCTGTTCCAGAGGGAGGCCCCTGCTGCGGAGAGAGATCTACCCCCAGCTCGTTGCTTCAAGAAGCGGCTGACCATGAGGGAGTTGGAGACGGATGAGCGAAGGGCTCGTGAAGGAAGATATTTAGGAAGAGAGAGTTGAAGGTATTTAGGCCTCAGGCCCCAGAAGGCCTTGTGGACAATGCAGAGGGTTTTGAACTTAATCCTCGCAGCCACTGGGAGCCAGTGAAGAGATTTCAGTCCTGGAGAGATACGGTCCCTGGGCTTGAGGCCAAGGACAAGTCTCGCAGTTCTGTTCTGGATAAGTTGCAGAGGGCGGAGAGTGGAGGCAGGCAGATTAAGATAGAGGCTGTTACAGTAGTCCAGCCTTGAGAGAACCAGGGCTCGGGAGACAGTGAGCTTCTGGGGGAAGGAGAGGAAGGGAAGAATACCTCTGAGGAGGTGCAGCTGGTAGTGTGACTTCTTAGAGACGTCAGATATATGAGGAGAGAAGGAGAGTGTGGAGTCGAAGATGACCCCGAGGTTTTTAGCCTTGCAGGTAGGGGCAGGAAGGGGGCCAAGGGAGGCCGGCCAGAGAGCTGCAGGGAAGGAGGGAGTGGGTGTGCCGATGAGTAGAATCTCGGTCTTACTGGCGTTAAGGCAGAGGTCATTGGCGGCACACCATTCCTGGATAGCAGACAGACAGTCGGAGATGAGGGAAGGAGAGGAGGAGGCCGAGGGTAGCCTGAAAATGAGCTGGGTATCGTCCGCGTAGCACTGGAAGTAGGGGCAGAGAGCGGCGATGCGGTGGGCAAGGAGTGCCAGATACTGGTTGAAAAGCCAGGGAGAGAGGTTGGATCCCTGGGGGACACCACAGGTGGAGAAAAAGATGTCAGAGAGGAAGGAGCTCATTTGGACCTGGGAGGGTCGACCGGAAAGGAAAGAGGTCAGCCATGCCAGAGCCTGACCAGTGATACCCAGGTTATCACGGAGACGGTTGAGCAGGATGGCATGGTTGACAGTGTCAAAGGCAGAGGAGAGATCGAGCAGAATGAGAGCACAGGGAGTGTTGGAATCGAGGTTCAGGAGCAAGTCCTCACGGATGTTCAGGAGAGCAGTTTCCGTGCTTCTGGCCGCTCTGAAGCCGGATTGATGGTCATGAAGATTACCAACAGATTCAGCATGGAGGTTAAGCTGGGAGATGGCCAGTTTCTCCAGGAGCTTGCCCAGGAAGGGAGTAATGGAGATTGGGCGATAGTTGGCCGGGCAGGAGGAGTCGGAAGAGGGTTTCTTGAGGAGGGGGTGCACAAGGGAGTGCTTGAGGGGGGATGGGAAGACTCCAGAGGCGAATGAGTGGTTGCAAAAGTCAGCCAGGGCAGGAGCCAGGGAGTCGATGTGGTCCTTGATGGTTTTGGAGGAACAGGGGTGAACCTGTTTAGACGAGGCTTTCATAGATCGGACTTGTCTGGAAACCTCATCAGCAGAAAAAGGTGGAAAAGCAGAGAAGGAGGGCGGAGGGGCGGCTGCAAGAGAGCAAGAGGAAGAGCCGGGAAGAGAGGGAGGGAGGAGAGAGGAGGAGAGCGAGGACAGGATGTCCTGAGTTTTTGAGATGAAGTGCGAGGCTAGTGCAGTGCAGAGGGCCTGGGAGGGGACAGGAGAGGTAGAGACTGCAGCAGGGTTGGCCAGCTCCTTGCAGATTTTAAAGAGTTCGGCCACTGCCAAGAGTGGTTCCTGCCACTCGTCCTCTTCGTTGAGGCGGTCCAGGAAGCGGTGTCATCGTTCGCCTTCCTCGTCCTCTTCAGCTGACGCCTCCCTGAAAAAGATGACCTTCCCCACCAAATCCTCGATCCCGGAGGAGTGGGATGCTTTCCGGGTGCAACTGTTGCAGCTATTTCAGTCCCAGTGCGCAGTTCCGTCCGCGCCTTCTGACGAAGCTGGCAGGGAACGGTCTTGGCCGGATACTCGCACACCTTCGTGCCCGGGTGGACGGCGTGATAAACATCGGGAGCCTTCGAGGCCCCATTCGGACAAGGCTTTGGGTGCTTACCAGAGATGGTCCAGGTCACGGTCTTCGTCTCCGGCGAAACCTGTGAAATTGTCGAAGCCCTTGAATGTGTCGACGCCATGCCCGTCGGGTGTGCCTGTAGGGTCTTTACATTTGGGCCGAATTTACCGGTGGAGGTCCCTGTGACTGTGGACCCACCAAGGAAGGGTACTGATGAGTCTGTGAAGCCTGTGCCTGAGAAGAGGTGTACTCCTCTCCCAAGGAAGGACTTCTTTAAGTCCCCACATGACATTTATGAGGATGAAGAAAGGTCTGATGAGGATGTTGGTCCTTTTGGTCTTCCGTATGGGTCTCCTGGTGTTCCGGACTGTCTCATTTCTGAAGAAAGTCAGATGGAGGATCTGTATCAATCTTTGAATGATGCCAGTGGCCTTGACACTTCACCTGAGATGGAGTTCGGCAAGCCGGATCCGGGGGATCATGCCGACTCATCTTATCGGAGACTAATGTCGAGAGTTGTGGAGTACCTGGATTGGGCCAGGCCTCTGGTGCAGTTTGATCAAGATGATCTTCCAGATATTTTGCACCAGGGTCCATCCACTGACCCGGTGTTGCCATTTCATGTGGCATTGCAAAAGAGGGTGGCTGTTACTTGGAATACCCCAGAGACTATTCCGGCAGTGAACAAGAAATACCACCCATCCAGTAGCGACCCCGCCTACCTGTCCTCACACCCCACTACGGTCACCTCGAAGCAGGCAGCGTACCCTACCATCCCTCCTGATAGGGCTGATAAGTGCATGGATGGATAGGCACGCAAGTTATTTTCTGCTGGGAGCTTGGCGTTTAAATCGGCCAACTCCACCTGTGCCTTAGCAAAGTTTTCATACACTCTGTGGAATTGCATCTCTTTAGCGGCTGAACATATTCCAGAAGTGGAAGAAAGGGATGGCTTTCTAGCTATTGTGAAGGATGGCAAGGATGCCATGTGTGAATCCCTTCAGTCTGGGTTGGACACTGCGGCTAGTGTCAGCAGGTCCATGGCTACGAGCACAGTGATGCGCAGTTTTGCATGGTTGCGGAAAGCGTGGTTTGCACCTGATGTGCAGGCTCGACTTCTCAACATGCCCTTTGACGGGTTTCATCTGTTTGGCAGCAAGGCTGACGAGAGCCTTGAGAAATTGCAGATCTCCAAAGCAGCTGCCAAATCTTTGGACGCAGCTTTTCGACAACCTCAGCCTTTTCATCCTAGGGGACAGCCATGGAGGGGTGGTTCCTTTCGCTACTACTCCTCATTTTGAAGGGCGAGAGGGATGTCCAGTCAAAAGGGCCGACGTACGTTTCCTCATGGTGGACGAGCTAGAGGTGCCAAAGCCGCTCAAGCAGCAGCCTCTTTGCCATGAGGCGCTGCCCCAGCTACTTCAAAACCGTTCTGAGGCTTTGACTCATTTTTCACCGGTAGGGGGCAGGCTGTCTCTGCATCTAGATGAATGGCGAGCCATTACTTCAGATGCGTGGGCTCTGGAAACAATTGCCCACGGCTACTGCCTTCCTTTTCTACGACAGCCTCACGACAATCCCCCGGGGAAGCACTCTTTGAGGGTTCCGGATCTACTCCTTATGCAGGAGATTTTGACCCTGCTCTAGAATGGCGCTATAGAACCAGTGCCTGTGGCGGAGAGGGAGAAGGGTTGGTACTCCCCGTATTTTTTTATTCCAAAGAAGGACAGAGGACTGAGACCCATCTGATACTTGAACAAGTTCCTCAGGAAGGACAAGTTCAAGATGGTCACTCTTTCTCAGATCCTTCAGACCCTCCAACTTCAGGATTGGTTGGTGTCATTGGGCCTGCATGATTCTTATTTTCATGCACTGATCCATCTCAAGCACAGAAAATACCTGAGGTTCGCGGTTGGCAGCTTGCACTATCAGTTTTGAGTTCTACCATTCGGGTTGCCCTCTGCCCCTAGGGTCTTCACCAAGCTCATGGTGGTGGTGTGTAACGCTCACCTGATTCCCGTAGGGGCGCCGGTCTTGACTGGGTGAATACCGTATCTTCAAAGGTGATGTGTAACACACGGTTGGCTCTCTGGGCTGGACCTCTGTGCACTGTATGTCTGACACGAAGGGTAAGATGTCTGCAGATAGAAAATATGGGAATAATGAACTGGGTTATTGAATGTCTCTCTCTTCTTCCCTTTCTCTTCTCCTGTAGAACCCCAAAGGTTAACGCTCTCACCTTAGGCAAGTGAACGCTGTGCTCTCCATCTGCCTCGGGGCAGGGTGCTGTAACCAGTTTCTTCACTGGATAAGGGGTGCAGGCCTCTTGACTTCAGAAGACTGCTGTCCGTCGTTACTGCACGAACAGTAAGTTTCGAGTAGTTCAAATGTCTTTAAAAGTCTTTTGTAATGATGTCTCTTGTTTTGCAGGGTTCCGGCGATGGCGGATGGCAGGCTGAAGCGTGTCGAAGATGGAACCCGTGTGATGAATAGAAGCGCCTGGAAGCACGTAAGTAAGCGCTTGTTGCCTGCTTCACGATGCGCTCTAACTGTCTTTTTATCTTGCAGGTACAAGTTCGGAGCGGCTGCAGGGTGCCGGAATACCCAATGGGTTAGGTGTGGAAAGGAGTAATGGCACGTGAGTATTAAAGCTACCCAATGTCCTTAAACGCACCTTGTTTTGTCTTTCAGATGCGGAATGCAGCGCCGAAGGCCTCCGGAGCGTGCGAAGAGTTGGTAAGCTTTTGTCTTTCAGATGCCGGAATGCAGTGCGAAGACCTCCGGAGCGCACGAAGAGTAGCTAAGCCTTTGTCTTTCAGATGCCGGAATGCAGCGCGAGGCGTTGGTGACAGCTGATGGACCAGGTAAGTGAAGCGCTGTCACTGAAGACCGTAATGCTAACCTGTTCTTTCTTGTCTTTATAGGTGTTGCTGAAGACTGGATTCAGGATGGTAAGCCTTTTTTCCTTAGGCCCAGGATCAGATGCAGAAGACACGATGAGCGTTCTGCTGCAGAGGATGCAGAATAACGCAAAGCAAGATTCATCCATCGGGTGTGGTTTAAATAGCCTCCTGTAGTGCTTAGGTCTCTCCTTCCACAGCCACGCCTAGGTAAGAAAAGAGTTCCTGCTTTCCAGAAGAGTTCCAGTGTTCTGAACCTAGGGTGTGGCTCCTGCCCCACCCAACAGGAAAAGTAGTCCCAAACAGAAGAGGATCAGAGGCTCAACTGGCAGGTAAGTAAGCAGCATGGTCTGCTGCAGGTAAGTCCACCCAAGCATTATGAGCCCGGCGCTTCCAGCGCTGGGACTGGGCATATTTATGAGCCTGGTGCCACTGGCGCCAGGACAGGGTCCAAAAGGTCCCAATTGGGACTGGTTGGCACTCGGAACCTGGGTTATGGATCTGCTTCCAAGGGAGTTGGGAAAACCCTGACCTTTTGGAAGCAGAGATCATGACAGTACCCCCCCTCAAGGCCTCTCCCAAACCGGGCTTCTCCGGGGGTTTGGGCTTGTCAGGAAATGTTCGGTGAAATCTTTTGATTAGGCGAGGAGCGTGGACATATTCTGCAGGTTCCCTGGATCTTTCTTGGGGGCCGTAGCCTTTCCAGTCAATTAGGTAAAATAGTTTAGATTTGGAGATCTTGGAGTCCAGAATGCTTTTGACTTCAAACTCGAGTTCTCCATCAACTAGGATAGGTTTTGGAGATTTAGTTAGTCGGGTTTGAGGTTGCACGGGTTTTAATAGAGAGACGTGGAAGACCGGATGTATCTTCATGTGCGGGGGCAAGTCCAACTTGACCGCTACTGGGTTTACTATGGTAGTGATGGAATAGGGACCAAGGTATCTTGGGTTGAATGTGCGTGGCCCTTTTAGAGGTAGATATTTGGTGGATAAGCAGACTTGATCTCCTACTTGATATTGAGGGGCTTCCTTCCGATGTCGATCTGCTCCTTTCTTGTATTGTTCTTTAGCCCTTTGAAGGTGAGAAACGGCTTCCTTAAAGGCTTGGGTGATTGTAGAATGCAGGTAGTCTACTGCTGGTGTTTCAAGATCCTGGAGGGGATCCAACTCCGAGGTTCGAGGGTGACTGCCGTATAAAAGAAAAAACGGGGTTTTCCCAGTTCCCGAATGGACAGAGTTATTGTAGGCATATTCGGCTATCCAAAGGATGTCTTTCCAAGTTTTTTCAGTTTGTTGCAGCATGCAGCGTAAATACTGTTCCAGAGTTTGATTGGTCCTCTCGGTTTGTCCGTCGGTCTGAGGGTGGTGACTGGTCGATAGTCTCACATCAATTTGAGCCGACCGACAGCAACTTCGCCAAAAATGAGAAATAAATTGACTACCTCGATCCGAAATTAGAACCGAAGGAAAACCGTGCAGTCGGACGATGTTTTCGAGAAATTCTCGGGCCAGAGTTGCTGCTGTTGGCAAGCCTTTGAGCGGAATGAAATGCGCCATCTTGGAGAATAAGTCCACGATTACTAGAATCGTATTGTATCCGGAGCATGGAGGTAGATCGGTGATGAAGTCCATAGAAAGCATATGCCAAGGGCGAGGTGGGATGTCAATAGGGCGTAAGAGGCCTGCTGGTCTTTCCTTTTGACTTTTGTTTTGGGCGCATACTCCACAGGACATTATAAAGTCTCTGATATCTTTTTTCCAAGACGGCCACCAGAAGTAGCGCTTGATCTTTTCTGAGGTCTTGGTCATACCGGGATGTCCTTCCATTAAAGAATCGTGATAACAAGAGATGACTTTGTTCTGTAAATCTGTGCTGGGCAGGTATAATCGTTCTTGGAAATACAATAAGTTGTCCTTTACTGCAAAGTCCTTTCCCTGCAGATGCCAATTCTGTATGTCTGCTGGAGTTACAAGTTGCCTGGCTTTATCCTTAACTTCCTCTATGGATTGTGTGGTGATTACACCCAGAATTCTTTGTTCGGGAATGATAGGTACAGGTTTAGGGTTGATCAAGTGTTCTTCCACTCCCATCCGAGAAAGGGCATCAGCTTTACCGTTTTTTGTACCAGGTCGATAGGTAATTATGAAGTCAAACTCAGCAAAGAATAATGCCCAACGGAGTTGTCTAGAGGATTGGGCTTTTGCGGTTTTCAGATATTGCAGGTTTCGGTGATCCGTAATCACAGTAATGGTATGTCGGGCCCCCAGAAGATAATGCCGCCAAGCCTTAAAGGCAGACTTGATAGCCAGAAGTTCCTTGTCAGTAATCGTGTAATTGATTTCAGGAGGTGAGAATTTGCGGGACCAAAATGCCACGGGATGCAACTGATTGGTTACTGGGTCCTTTTGTGATAGAACTGCCCCCATGGCAAGGCTCGAAGCATCAGTTTCAACGATGTAGGGGAGTTCGGGACGAGGGTGTTTTAAAATTGGTGCAGAGATAAATTTAGTCTTCAAATCCTGGAAAGCTTGTTCCGCCTCGGTAGACCATTCGAAACGTTTGTTTTTCTTTAACAAGGCAGTGATGGGCTGGACTATTCGAGAGAATTCGGGGATAAACCTGCGGTAAAAGTTAGCGAAGCCTAACATGCTTTGAACACCTTTTACCGAGGATGGTGATGGCCATTTGAGAATTGCATCGACTTTCTTTGAATCCATACGCACTCCGCTAGGTGATAATATGAATCCCAAGAATTCAACTTCAGTCACGTTGAAAACACATTTTTCCAATTTAGCGAAAAGTTTGTGTTGACGCAATGTCTCGAGGACCATTTTCACGTGTTTCCGATGTTCAGATTCCGATGAAGAATAAACGAGGATGTCGTCAATGTAAACAACAACACACACATCTATGAGCTCTCTGAGGACATCGTTCATAAAATATTGAAAGGCGGCCGGGGCATTGCAAAGTCCGAAGGGCATGACCTGATATTCAAATAGCCCATATTTGGTGCGGAAGGCCGTCTTCCATTCATCGCCCTCTTTTACTCGCACCAAGTGGTAGGCTCCTCTAAGATCCAGCTTGGTATATATGCATGCTTTTCTGACTTGGTCCAGGAGTTCAGGGATCAAAGGTAACGGATATCTATTCTTAACGGTGATCTGGTTCAGGGAGCGATAATCTATACAAGTTCTAAGGTCTCCTTCTTTTTTTGGAACGAAGAACAAAGCTGAAGAAGCAGGGGACTTGGAAGGACGAATAAACCCATTTGCCAGGTATTGATCCAGGTATTGTCGAAGGTGAAGGTTCTCAGGCTCGGTGAGGGCATAAATTCTACTACAAGGAGGAGTAGATCCAGGTATCAGGTCTATCTGGCAGTCATAAGACCTATGAGGAGGTAGAGAGTTAGCCTGATCCTTCCGGAAAACATCTTGGAACTCCAGGTATTCGGGAGGTAACTGGGGAATCTCTGAAGAAATTGCTGCCAGTGCAACACCAGGTGGAGGGTGACAAGTAGAGACACATTCTGGAAACTGAACAGTTCTTGCTCGCCAATTGATCAGAGGATTGTGTTTCTCTAACCAAGGTATTCCTAGAATAATCTGGAACTGAGGGGCCTTGATCACATCGAACACGATCTTCTCATGGTGTCCATCTTGACTTACTAGCGTCACTTCTTGAGTGGTATGCGTTACTGGTCCGGAGGCTATCTCCGTACCATCCACCGTAGTAATGACGTCCTTTACAGCCTTGGGACAAAGAGTTAGATTCATCCTCAAAACCATTTCATGATCCACATAATTGCCGATGGCACCGCTGTCGACGTAAGCTTCAATCGCATGTAATCGATCCGGATTATCAGAGCTAATGAGGACCATAGGTATCACGAAATGCGAGGCCACGGAACTGGTTTTCATGCTCGGCAAGAGGACCTCTATTCTTGTCCGGCGAGGTCGTTTCCCTGCTCAGAGTTTGTGACTTTGGTAACTGCAGCTCCTACTGCTTTCTTGGCTGGTTTCACCGGACAGTCTCGAAGGAAGTGCCCTGAATTTCCGCAATAGAGGCATAATTGCAACTGCTTTCTCCTTTCCCGCTCCTTTTGTGTTAGTGGTCCTTTCAGGCCCCCTATTTGCATGGGTTCCCCGGAGTCTACTCCTTTGGAAGGAGTTGGCGGTTTGGAAAATACTCGAGCATCAAACTTGGAACGATCGGCCTTCCTGTTCTGCAGTCTGTGATCTATTTGCACGACTAAGTCTATATAGTCCGAACAATCTTGTGGGGGATTCACTACTTGGGCTAACACATCTTTGAGCTCTCCACGTAGACCTCTATAAAACAGCGTAATCCTTTTGTCCTCAGGCCATTGAGTTTCCACTATCAGTCTGTTGAAAGACGCAATATAAGCCAAAAGGTCTTGATTACCTTGTCGCAACGAAAGAAGCTCATTGTCCAAGGCCTGCCCCTGTGAATGTCTTGCGAACAGTTTTTCCATACTGAGCTGAAAAGCTTGAAAATCATGGAGGACCGGATCATCTTGATTTACTAGAGGGATCGACCAGTCTGCCGCATTGCAACTAAGGTACGAAAACACGAAAGCTACTTTAGCTTGATCAGTTGGAAAGGCTGCTGGCCGGCATAAGAAATGCAACCGGCACTGATTGATAAATAATGCAAACCTCTTTGGGTCACCAGAAAATCGTTCGGGCGGAGCCAGAGGTACATTCCCAGGTAGGTTGATCTGCACTGGATTCATAGAGGATGTAGAAGGAAGATTTGCCCCAGATGCGGGTAACGGGGTCTGTCCGGCTTGTGACTGTAGCAATTGTCTAGCGAGATCATCTGTTCGCTCCTTGGAAATAATCAGTTCCCTTCTTAGAGCGTTCGTTTCCTGACGGGCTGCATGCACTTCCGCCCTTAGTTCACCAAGTAACTGGGCTAGCTGGTCGGTATCCGAGGTTTCCATAGCACCTGGACGGGAGTTTTGCGGTAGGCTTTGCGTTCTGTAACGCTCACCTGATTCCCGTAGGGGCGCCGGTCTTGACTGGGTGAATACCGTATCTTCAAAGGTGATGTGTAACACACGGTTGGCTCTTTGGGCTGGACCTCTGTGCACTGTATGTCTGACTCGAAGGGTAAGATGTCTGCAGATAGAAAATATGGGATTAATGAACTGGGTTATTGAATGTCTCTCTCTTCTTCCCTTTCTCTTCTCCTGTAGAACCCCAAAGGTTAACGCTCTCACCTTAGGTAAGTGAACGCTGTGCTCTCCATCTGCCTTGGGGCAGGGTGCTGTAACCAGTTTCTTCACTGGATAAGGGGTGCAGGCCTCTTGACTTCAGAAGACTGCTGTCCGTCGTTACTGCACGAACGTTAAGTTTCGAGTAGTTCAAATGTCTTTAAAAGTCTTTTGTAATGATGTCTCTTGTTTTGCAGGGTTCCGGCGATGGCGGATGGCGGGCTGAAGCGTGTTGAAGATGGAACCCGTGTGATGAATAGAAGCGCCTGGAAGCACGTAAGTAAGCGCTTGTTGCCTGCTTCACGATGCGCTCTAACTGTCTTTTTATCTTGCAGGTACAAGTTCGGAGCGGCTGCAGGGTGCCGGAATACCCAATGGGTTAGGTGTGGAAAGGAGTAATGGCACGTGAGTATTAAAGCTACCCAATGTCCTTAAACGCACCTTGTTTTGTCTTTCAGATGCGGAATGCAGCGCCGAAGGCCTCCGGAGCGTGCGAAGAGTTGGTAAGCTTTTGTCTTTCAGATGCCGGAATGCAGTGCGAAGACCTCCGGAGCGCACGAAGAGTAGGTAAGCCTTTGTCTTTCAGATGCCGGAATGCAGCGCGAGGCGTTGGTGACAGCCGATGGACCAGGTAAGTGAAGCGCTGTCACTGAAGACCGTAATGCTAACCTGTTCTTTCTTGTCTTTATAGGTGTTGCTGAAGACTGGATTCAGGATGGTAAGCCTTTTTTCCTTAGGCCCAGGATCAGATGCAGAAGACATGATGAGCGTTCTGCTGCAGAGGATGCAGAATAACGCAAAGCAAGATTCATCCATCGGGTGTGGTTTAAATAGCCTCCTGTAGTGCTTAGGTCTCTCCTTCCACAGCCACGCCTAGGTAAGAAAAGAGTTCCTGCTTTCCAGAAGAGTTCCAGTGTTCTGAACCTAGGGAGTGGCTCCTGCCCCACCCAACAGGAAAAGTAGTCCCAAACAGAAGAGGATCAGAGGCTCAACTGGCAGGTAAGTAAGCAGCATGGTCTGCTGCAGGTAAGTCCACCCAAGTATTATGAGCCCGGCGCTTCCAGCGCTGGGACTGGGCATATTTATGAGCTTGGTGCCACTGGCGCCAGGACAGGGTCCAAAAGGTCCCAATTGGGACTGGTTGGCACTCGGAACCTGGGTTATGGATCTGCTTCCAAGGGAGTTGGGAAAACCCTGACCTTTTGGAAGCAGAGATCATGACATGGTGGCAGCGCATCTCAGGAGAGGGGGGGGGGACTCATGTCTACCCCTATCTTGATGATTGGCTGATCAGGGCGCGTTCCCCCGAACAAGCCTTGGATCATGTCAGTGTCGCCTGCCGCTTACTTCACAAGCTGGGCTTCTCCCTCAATTTCAAGAAGTCATATATGACACCTTGCCAAGAGCTCTAGTGCATCAGGGCTGTGTTGGACACGTTCTTGGGGATGTGCATGCCACCCAAGGTGGGGGCTCGACACATTCTCCAGAAGGTCACCAAATTTCAACAAGCGCAGAGTCTTCCGGCTTTTGAATTCTTACGGTTGCTCGGCCTCATGGCTTCCTGCATTTCTCTGGTGCCAGAGGCCCGACTGAGGATGCAATCCCTTCAGTGGGCTCTCTGGACTCAATGGTCCCAGTTCCCGGGGATAGATGTCGGATCTCCTTCATGTTCCGATCAAGGTCTCACAGGATCTTCTGTGGTGGGCCAGCGAGGACCATCTCATGAAAGGAGAGCCTTTTCGGCAACCATGGTGGGAGGTGTAACGCTAGTGATGGACGCTTCCCTAACAGGGTGGGGAGCTCATGCCAACGATCTGACCATCAGCGGTCGTTGGCCTCCATTGGAGTCCAAACTACACATCAATCTTTTGGAGCTGAGAGCAATCCGGCTAGCACTGAAGGCTTTCCTGCCATCTGTGCATGGGAAGACTGTCCTGATAATGACAAACAACATTGTGGACATGCGTTACCTCAACAAGAGAGTAGGTGTAGAGTCAATACCTCTGTGGAGGGAGGCAATGCAGCTCTGGTTCCAGGCAAATCGAGAGGGTATCTCCCTAGCGGTGGTACATCTGGCTGGAGAGGATAACATGGCGGCAGACCCTCTGAGCAGGCAGAGCACAGTCTCCCACGAGTGGGCACTAGCTCAGGAAATCCTTCAAGAGATCTTCGCCCTTTGGGGAACCCCGCAGGTGGACCTGATCGCGACTGGTGCCAACCGGAAGTGCGAAAGGTATTGCTCAAGGGAAGTTCCTCCAAGAGGAGCTCTAGGAGACGTGTTTGTCGTGGATTGGTTGTTCCCGCTACTATATGCGTTCCCTCCAATCCCCATCATTCATCAAGTTCTCAGGAGGTTACGCTGGTTCTGGATCCACATGATCCTCATTGCTCCAGATTGGGCCAGGAGAGTGTGGTACCTGGACCTTTTAGACATATCCATCTGTCCTCCAATAGACTCTCAACCTTCACGCATGGTTTCTGAAAGGTTGAGATATAAGGATTGGGACCTCCCGGATGACGTGATGGAGTTGTTGCTTTCGGCCATGCGGCCAGCAACTAAGTCCTTGTACCGTTGCTGTTGGCATAAGTTATGCGACTGGTGCAAAGGATAGAATGTTGATCCTGTTCAGTGCTGAATTCCATAGGTGCTTTCCTTCTTGCTTTCTTTGGCCATAGGGGTCTTCTGGTGGGAACCATTAAAGGTTACCTGGCGGCACTGTCTATCTTTAAGCACTCGTCCGAGGAATGCTCTTATTTTAAGATTCCACTGATCACTCAGTTTCTGAAAGGGTTTACAAATGTGTTCCCACCGTCGCCTTTTCAGGTGCCGGTCTGGGACCTTAATTTGGTCTGGAAGTTTCTTATGGGTGCCTCGTTTCAACCTTAGCACTCTTGTCCGTTGAGATTGTTAACATTTAAGACTGTTTTCTTGGTTGCACTTAATTCTGCTCGAAGAGTGAGCAAATTGCAGGCACTTTCTTCTAAGACACCCTTTACTTTGTTCCATAAGGACAGGGTTGTATTAAGAGTATGTCCATCCTTCATACCTAAGGTAGTAACATTTAAGTCAGAAGGTGGTGCTCCCTGCCTTCTATCCTCCTTCTCATCCTAGCAAGGACCAGGAGAGACTTCATAGGTTGGATCCTAGGAGAGCATTGACATTTTATCTTTCTAGAATGTCCAGGCTCAGAGTGGACGACCAGCTCTTTGTGGGGTATACTGGACACTGATTAGGCCAGGCTGTTTCTAAGCAGACCTTGTCTAGGTGTATCAGCCTCACCATTTCTGAATGCTACAGGTTGGCTGGCAAGGACCCTCCAGAGGGCTTGCGGGTTCATTCCACCAGGGGCATAACTACATCGACAGCCCTGCAGAGGGTTATACTGCTGAAGAACATCTGTAACGCTGCACCGTGGTCTTCCATACACACGTTTGTTAAGCATTATTCCCTGAATACTTACCATGCTCTGGATGTTGCCTTTGGTGAGGCAGTACTTTACTCTGCCATTTAATTGGGTATGTCTAAATTCTTATCCCTCCTCCACTCATGGATACTGCTTTGGGAGTCTGTCATAGATGAGGAATACGTTGGAGGACACAATCAATTCATAGAACAAGTTACTTAGCAACTGGTAACATTCTTTCGACTGGATGTTCCTCCAACGTATTCCTCATCGCCCTCCCAGCCTACCCATCTCAAGAATTTCCCATGCCATTACAGCTTTCCTTCCAACAAGGCTAAGTGCAGTCGATACTCTATTATGGGCATGTGTGCCACACGTTGTGAGGAGGAAAAAACATGAACTGAGGCTACGGGTGCCGCACGCCCTACTTATAAATTCCAATGACGTCACCCTTGACGGAGGCCTTTGAGAGACATCGACGCAGGGCGCCTTCTGCCGAAAAACATTCTGAAGCAGCACAGCTGTGGACATTACATGTCATAGATGAGGAATACGTTGGAGGAACATCTAGTCGAAAGAACGTTACCAGTTGGTAAGTAACTTGTTCTTTAAAACAAATGTAGGTGGTTACATCATTGCAACTCCAAAGAAAATATCGCAGTGCCAGGAGCAAGCTGGACTTAATATGCTTATTGTATTTGAAGCAAAAGGTATATATAAAAGTTAATAAAGCGGACACATTTGTAGCTAGAAAACTGAAACTGAAAATAGCGGTCCAGAAAGATGGAAACCTTGACGGAAGAAATCATGGCTCAATTTTGGGCATTCTCTACAACACTATATAAATCAGACATACCAGGTCATACCCTGCAAGAGAAATATTTGTTATATTCCCCTCTGGAAAAAATATCAGAAGCAGATACAGCAATTTTAGAAAATGATATTACCCGGGAAGAGGTCCGCCAAGTAACAGCTGACCTTTCGAAAAATAAGTCACTGGGCCTAGATGGATATATTGCCTCTTTCTATAAAAAGTTCCAAGCTATCCTTGTCCCGATAGTAACTGACCTTTATAATTCTTTTGTTGAGACAGGTAAAATAACAAACTCATTGGAAGCAAAAATAGTTTTAATTCCAAAACCAGGGAAGTATCCAGTAATATGTGGGTCGTACCGTCCGATTGCCCTTATCAATATTGATGCAAAAATGTACACTAAAGTTCTTGCAAAGCGACTTGAATCTATTATGCCCATCTCATACACCGAGATCAGACAGGATGTATAGAAAGGCAGGCAAACCCATGATAAAATTAGCCGAATTTGTCATCAAATTGAAAAAGTGGCCAAAAAAAGGATAACGCTATATTGGTTTCATTAGACGCCGCCAAAGCATATGACCGCGTCGCATGGTGCTTTAGCTGCCATGGGTTTTGGTTCTCAGCTTTTGATGATGTTAGGAGCTAATAATGTACACCCCTCTGCTAGATTGTTAATAAATGGTCAACTGTCTTCCGCAAGTCTCCTTCTGCAGAAGAATGAAACAGGGGTGCCCTCTATCACCAGTTCTTTAACCAATACACCTAGAACCTTTACTGTCACATATCTGTTATTCTGACACTATACAAGGCATATCCTTTGGGTGGGGGATATGCGCAAGTTGACGGCATATGCATATGACATGCTGCTGGTGCTTTCTAACCCACGAGATTCTCTTCCAGTGGCATTGGCCCAATTAGAAACATTCAATGAAATAGCCGGCTTAAACATTTATGTTACAAAGTCTGAAATTTTAAATCTCGGATTTACAAAAGTTGAATTGCTTAGAGCAATGGATGTCTCACCTCTGTGCTGGAAACAGGAAGGTATCCAAGTGTTGGGAGTAAATATCACACAGTCACTGGGGGAACTTTATTTCACCAATTTCCATCCGTTATTGTTGGAAATTCAGAATCTTTTTCAGTCTTGGTCACCCCTTATGATATCATGGTTATTTTGGATAAACTCGATTAAAATGGTAATATTGCCTAAAGTATTACATTGGTTTCAAGCTCTCCTGATTCGAATCCCAACCACCTTTTTTTGTACTCGTCACAAAATAATATCAAAGTTCATATGGAATAATAAGCCTCCTCAGGTCACATTGAAAACGTTAATGCTCCCCCCAAATAGGGGAGGTGTAGGTCTCCCAAACCTTAGGGAATATAACTGCGCTGCACAGTTGCGGGTGATAAGGGAATGGTTTGGAGATGACTCCAATATAAGAGATGGTATCATATGGAAAGCGCTATAGTGGGGTCCAGAATGGGAGATAAACTGCGGCTGCCTAAGATAGATAGACTCTGCAATATACACCAAAGCGATATTACTAGATTAGTGGAGGAAGTTTAGGATCAGGCGATCAAGCAACATCATATTATTTCATTTCCCTCTCCTTTCACTCCCTTGTTTGCGAAAACACAAGTTACTCTGAGACTACCGGCAAATTCTTTCTCTCAGTGGAAAGCTGTAGGTTGCACCAAATTTCTGGATATGTTCTCGGGAATAGATATTAAATCCTTTGCTCTTTGTAAAGAGGAACTTGCCCTTCAGGAGAGTCAGAGATTTGAATACTTTCAGGTTCGTCACTGGCTGATGGCACCATCAAATAAGTTAGCGGCTTCCAGAAAACTCACTCCTTTTGAGCACTTTTTGACCTCAAGTACGAGAGACTGTTAGGCAGAATCCTGTGCAGTTCCCTTAGGGAGCACTACAGAAGATTAAGACTACAGGTGAGAGCAATAAATCCCCTTCGGTATCAATCTGTACCACAAGGATTTAGTTGGTAGCTGTGGCTGAGCAGTCAGACTTATCTCAAGAGGGAGATGAGCAGTATTCTGGGTTTACACAATATGCCTTCAGTACTATGAAACAAGGAGACACTGACCAAAGCTTTGTAGTAAAAAGAGAATATATATTTATTTTATACACTTCTAGTTAAACACATTTATCACAGTTCTTAAGCAAGTGAAATTCGGACAAAGAAAGTATACACAACACCCTAGTTAAATTGTAGACAAGTTTGAGCAAGAGTGAAAATTGAGCAAAATGGCACAGTGAAAACCAAACACAAATGGCACTCTAGCCATTTCTCACAAGGGAGGGAAAACAAAAGTTATACAGAAATATCTTCTTACACACCCTAGCAACACTTCCCATCAGTTTGTGGACCAGTTTAAGCAAGGAAGTACATCAGTATAGAAAATACTTAAATGAAAACTGAGCAACATGGCACTTCACAAGGTTGAAGAGAGGGGAGAAAAGGGTAGTTATAAGACGTAGGTTCACCAACACAGTTCTAGTTGAGAATCAATCTAGAGAAGGCCGTTCTAACTAATTTATCCAGAGTCAGTAGGCCTGTGTTAGGCAGAAACCTGTGCAGTTCCCTTTGGGAACACTGCAAAAGATTTAGGACTACAGGTGTTAGTAGTAAACCCACTTGGTAGCAGTCTGTACTACCTAGATTTACCTGGTAGCTGTGGCTGAGCAGTCAGACTTCCCGCAAGAAGAGTTAGGCAGTATGCAAAGTATACACAATAGGCACTTAAATACAGTAATACAAACAAACACTGACCAGAGCTTTGGTATCAAGGTATATAATTATTTATTTAACAACACACTGTTTGAAACACTCCAGCACTCTTATTGTAAAACACTCTAAACACAGTTACTATTATAATATATACAACCCTTATTCTTTATCAGATAAGTCTTAGTTAACACCACTTATTTCCATGCAGAGGTGAGCGCTTAACTATAGATGGCACTCCAATAAGTTTATGAAGAAGGGAGGGAAAAAAAACAGAATATGGAAAGATACACCACTCTAAGATTTAGGAAAACTATTAGCAAGGCAGAAGAGCAAAAGTCACTTGTGAGCCAAAGTCCATAGGCTGGGCCCACTCTTAGAGAGAGCAGAGCACAAATGCGCCCAAGATCACACAGTTACACTAGGCTTAGAAAGTCTTGCAGAGAGTTCGAAAAGAGTTTAGAGAGGCTCAGAAAAGTTTAGCCAAGGTGTCCCAGGCTAACCCAGGTTCGAAAGCCGGGGGCTAAATCTACCCCTGTACAGCCGGTGGCAATGGAAGCCAGGCGGGACACGGTACCTTAAGTGGGACGGATCCTCCAGCGGTGGCAGTTGTTCCTGCCAGCGGGAGCAAGTCTCGTCGTCGTCCAGGGATAGAGAAGATCTCGACTTGGAGGAAAGATGAAGGTCGTTGCACTGCCAGGGAAGAAACCAGCCGCAGAGTTTTCCGGTTAAAGGTATTACCCTTTATTTCACGGTCGTGGTAAAACGTGGTATTCCGGTTGCCGGGGTGCTTGGCACAGGCAAGGCGGCCACGAGATGCGTCGGGAAGGCGAAAAGACGGTGAAACTGGTTATCCCCACCAGTCAAAGGAAGAAGACTCTCGTGCGGGAGATCTCCTCTGTCGTTGGGAAAAGTGGTGAGACGGTCCAGCAGGGCTCCACCGGTGGTGTCGTCGTGGCAGATCGGCTCAGCTTCTCCCTCGTCGGATTCTTAGGTCGTGTGGCGACTTCTGAAGTTCCAGTCCCCAAAGCCCTGCTTTTATGCAGAAAACCCCCATTCACTCAGCCTAGCCGTCACTCAAACATGCTAAGTGGTGAGCTGGCCGGCTCACCACTTGGGCCAATCAGGACGGAGTGCGACTTGAGTTGCCTAGGCAACTCAGTCCAGGGTGCCTAAATCCCCCTCCACCCCTCCTAAGTACCCCAGACAGAGTGGCACCACTTTGGAGGGCTTCTGTGGAGAAGCCCGCCAAAAAGTGGAACAAAGAGCTCGACTTGGGTTGGAGTCACAGAAGAGAACACAAACGCCATTTTAGAACCGAGTTTTGGCAAAAAATATCAACCGGAGAATTAATAATAATTAAATAAACCGGCGGTATGTTCGAGGCTATCGTAATTAAATAAATAAAGCTAGTAGCCTCGAACAATGGAAAAATCCCATAGAGAAATATTTGCGGTTGAATATAAAAAGTAGTATCCACTGCCACCAGCCAAAACTCGATCAGGGGGGACGGAGACGTGCCCGCCCAACTAACAGACCCCGGGGCAATTGAATTGCCCCAGCCAGTACGTCCACAATATGATGGTTTGTACTGGTTCTGTTCAGAATTTAAGACTAGTAAAGTCAATGGTGACTTTACATGCCCTGGGAGACAGTAGTCAGTCCCAGGGTATGGAGTCTATACTGGGGAGTCACTATGACACCCCTGTGTTACTGCATTGAGGGTGCTGGGTAACACACATCACAAAAACACATGAAGCCCTATGGAGTAAAAGACCCCATAGCCCATTAAACACATCTAGAGTCAAAGGAACACACTCAAATCATGTCCAAGAGTGAGGGTAAAAGAGTCTCACTCTTGGCAGGAGAAAAAAATAAACCCCAGAAATCCAGCAAAGCTGCTGGGGGACTCACTAGGTTAGGAAATTCAGCCTAAACAGAGAATTAGTCAAGTCAAGTCTTGGGTTAACGATTCTGAAAAGGTGGATGCAGAAGGTGAAAGACAATGTTAAGAGAGAGGGGCAGCCAACCCAACAGGTAGGTAAAGGATTTAAAACCCCTTTAGCTCTACCACGAAAAAAGGGCGGCCTGCGGAACAATGTACCTTTAAAATGAAGAAGTGGCTCCTGCGGTGGCGGTTGTTCCTGGTAGTTCCTGTAGTTCGGGGGATCCAGCAGAGGAAGAGAGGCTCTCGTCGTGGAGGAAGTTTTGAGTTACTGCACTACCCAGGGATGAAACCAGCCGCGGTGCTGCCCGACGAATAAAAGGTACGCTCCTTTAATTCGCGGTCCAGGTGGACTGGTGCCTGGCTATCCGGTCTCCGAGTACAGGGTACTGGCGATTCGACCAAGGCAGGCCCGGGAGGGCGAATGGCAAACTGGTTGGCCCCACCAGCTCAAGGGAAGAAGGCTCTTTCAGATGAAGATCTTCTCTCGTCGTGTGGAGAAAAGTGGTGAGATGCTGCAGCAGGGCTTCACCGGTGGTTCAGTCGTTGCAGATGTCTTTGGCTTCTCTCCTCTTTGGCTTCTTAGTTCCAGTGGCGACGTCTTGCTCTTCCAGTCCTCAGGACCCTGCTTTTATGCAAAAAGATCCCCATTCATACAGCCTAGCTGTCACTCACACAGTGGAGTGGTCATCTTGGCGGGAGACCCTCCAGCCTATCAGGATAGCGTGTGACATGAGTTGCTGAGGCAACCCGGTCCAGGGGTCCTACTACCCCTCCCACACAATGGACCCACCCCAGACTCAGTGGCGCCGAAAGGAGGGCTTTCTGGCAGAAGCCCGCCAAAAGGACGAACAAAGGATCCCTGACCTGGGTTAGGAGTTTAGAGAAAGACACGAGAAAGAAGTTATATTAAAGTTCTGGCAAATAAAACCTACCAGAGTAAAGTTAATATTAAAATACACCAGCGGTACGTTAGAGGCTGTCAGAAAATGTGATAGCCTCGAACAATGGGAAAATCCCATAGGAAAATATTTGCAGTCGAATATTTATGGTAGTAACCACTGCCACCAGCCAGAAACTTTTGAGAGAGGGACTGTACGGTACCCTCTCGAAAATGAACATAAGGGAAAAACTATTAACCCTTTCCAGTACCTCCATAGTAAGATTGGTTGTACTGGTTTAGTTCATAAAAATTGACTAGTAAAGTCAATTGGGACTTTACATGCCCTGGGAGACAGTAGTTAGTCCCAGGGTATGGAGTCTATTTTTGAGGGTCGCTACGACACCCCTGTGTCACTGCACTGAAGGTGCTGTGTAACACATGTGCATAAAGATGGTTCCTATGGGGGTGAGAAAAACCCCACAGACATTAAACACAAAGATAGCCTAGAACACACCTAGCAAAAATGCCTAAGAGTGGGGAAAAAGAGTCTCACTCTTAGCAGGAGAAAAAAGCAAACCCTTCAAATCCAGCAAAGCTGCCGGGGGACTCTATAGGTAAGGGAAATTAGCCATAGAATGAGAATTCTCCCTAACATTCCCCCCCCAGACTAAGGGACAGGAGG
This sequence comes from Ambystoma mexicanum, assembly GCF_040938575.1. NCBI lineage: Eukaryota > Metazoa > Chordata > Amphibia > Caudata > Ambystomatidae > Ambystoma > Ambystoma mexicanum. Next base: position 867,531,450 of record NC_090922.1, read on the forward strand.
ATCTTATCCACTCCTGGATGAGTCTCTTACCTCTAGTCGGTTATAAACATCCTAGTGAGACCATCAGCATTTTGGTGGTGACATCCTGACCTGTGCTCAATGAACCCTTGGAGGCAGATTGACCATTTTAGCAGTTTTGGGGTTTCCCCTTTCATTTGCATCAACCATCTCAAGAGTTGGTGGTCTGTTTGAATGATGAAAGTAGATCCATACAAGTATGGTCTAAACTTCTTCAAAGCCCACACAATGGCAAAACATTCTCTCTCAATAGTTGCCCACCTTGTTTCAGGTTCCTTCCGTTTCCTACTGATGAAGCAAATGGGGTGCTCCCTACCTTTCTCATCCAGTTGACTGAGTACTGCACCTATACCAATATTGGAAGCATCTGTTTGTACAATGAAGGGTTGGTGGTAGTCAGGAGCTCTGAGAACTGGAGCTGGAGGCTTTCTTCAGGCTTTCAAAGGCCTGATTACACTCCTAATTCCATTTGATCTTTTTAGGGAACTTAGGAGAAGAGATTACATTCAGTGGAGAAGCTGCGGATCCATAGTTCTCAATGAAATTCCTTTAATGCCCAGTGAGGCCTAGGAAGGCTCTCACCTGGGTTTGAGTAGAAGGGGTTGCCCAATTTTGCACAGCTTCAATCTTGTTGAGCAAAGGCCTTATTTCACCACCTCCTACCTCATGCCCAAGGTAGATAACTTTACTCTGACCTATTTGGCATTTACTTGCCTTTATGGTCAGATGGGCCTGTTCCAGAGCCTGCAAAACATATCCTAGGTGGTCAGCATCTTCTTTCCAAGTAGGGCTGAACACTGCAATGTCATCCAAGTATGCCATGCAGAAGTCCTCCATCCCATTCAGAACCTGATTAACCATCCTTTGGAATGTAGCAGGTGCATTCTTTAATCCAAAAGGCATAACCTTAAACTGGTATAATCCAACCTGGGTGGAGAATGCAGTTTTCTCCTTGGCATGGTCAGTCAGGGCTATTTGCCAATAGCCTGACGTGAGGTAAAATGTGCTGAGGAACTTGGCTGAACCAAGTCTATCCACCAGCTCATATGGCCTTGGCAAAGGATGGGCATCAGTCTTAGTGACTGCATTTAGAGCTCTATAGTCTACACAGAATCTCAACTCCTTGGATCCTGCCTTTGGTACTAACACAACTGGGCTAGACCATGGACTAGTAGAGGGCTCTATTACCCCGAGATCAAGAATCTTGTTGACCTCTCCTTTGGTGTGGGTTCTTACATTTTCTGACATCCTGTAACCCCTGCTTTTGACAGGTAAACAGTCACCAGTATGGATATCATGCTGGCCCCAAGGGGTCAGGCCTGGTGCTAGAGAAAACAGGGGGGCAAATTGGTTTAACAAAACTTTGCACTCCTCCTGTTGCTCAGGTGTCAGATTAGAAGAGAGATTAACTCCTTCTATGTTCTCGTCTAAAGGTCTGCCTCTGATGAGGTCAGGTAGAGGTTCACTCTCCTTCTCCTCTTGAGCTGAAGCTAGAAGCAAAGCTCCCAGTTCTGGTCTCGAGACATAAGCTTTTAGCGGTTGGTGTGAAAGACTCTAAGAGCCTCTTTAGGATTGCCCAAGTCCACCAGATAGTTCACCTCTCCAAGTTTTCCCACAACCTTGAAGGGTCCCATCCATTTGTCCTGCAAGGCCCTCTGCCTTGTTGGGACCATAACAAGATTTAGCTGGTCTTGAGCAAACTCAACCATGTTGACCTTCTGGTCATGCCAATGCTTAACCAGAGCCTGACCTGCTTTCAGGTTATCACTTGCCTCAGCCATCATGTGTGACATTCTCCTCCGGAGTCCTATCACATAGTCAGTGACTCTGACTGGGGTGGGGGAAGGAGCACTCTCCAACCCCTCCTTGATCAGGGCCAATGGACCTCTGACCAGATGGCCATAGAGAAGTTCAAAGGGACTGTAACCCACTCCCTTTTGAGGCACTTCTCTATATGCAAAGAGAAAACATGGCAGTAGGAGATCCCACCGCGGAAGTACCACGAAAGTACTGTTTGCTGTTTCTGGAACTCTGGAACTTTGTGGATTGTCTGCTGTAAAGTCCCTGCAAGTCAGCCCTATTGTGCGAGTGGTGTGACAGTGCTGGGAGGACTTCATTATCAGCTACACCATTTGGCAGCTGTTACTTTTAGAGAAAGTAAGGAGAAACTACATTAGTGACTTTGTTTGGGACTCAGAGTTTTGGTCCAGTGTGTTATTGGACCCTCCTCGCTCCTCTCCCCCCTTCCCTTTTCACTTTCCCCTCCCCGTTTCTCCCCTCCCCTCCGTGTGCTATTGGAACTACTTCCCTTTCCCCCCTCTCCCCACCCTGCCTGAGCCTCGGGTTGTGTACTACAAATACCCCCGGACCTGCACACTCGCGCGCACCGCGGAAGTACCATGAAAGTACTGTCTGCTGTTCGCTGTGCGCGGCGTGGGGCCGGCGGGGGCATAGGTGTCTGAGGTAAAACTGTTGAGGCTAGCATTGTGTGTTTCAAGGTTCTAAGGTTAGCTTGCTATTTCTTGAGTCTTCTCTAAAAGTGGTTATTTTTGTGTTTTTGTACTTTGCCGAGTTATTCTGTCCCTAGTGCCTGTGTGGTACACCTAAAAAGATGTGGCACATATATACCTTGAGAACTAATATGCCTCCGCTTCTTAATGTATGGAGGACAGCACACACAACTGAAAATATAGAGGAAACTACAGGAAACACAAATAATGCAGTTAGCAATACAACGCCATCTTGCTCAACCCCTAAAGCAATGCCTGGCCGTAAGAAGCGTGGGTGAAATAATGATTCATGCACGTAACCTCACAGATATTAGAACTTTCTATCCATCCTCTGCACCTACTGATGTAACCAATAATCCTATCATCCCAGGGACAGATAATGAAACAATAGGTGGAAAATCAGTTTCAAATAGTCCATCTGACAAAGCAAGACCTGCCACCTTGCATGAAGATGAAGATATCATAGAAATTACTGCATGTAATATATCCCTATCCTACAGCACTGTACTCAGAGGGGAATCAGTGGCTTATGCAAGCGTTGTTGTAGGCGATCAATCAGTCTCTCCTCCTGCTCCCCACATAGTCGATCCTTTGACCATTGACATTTGACCATTTGATTCACACAGTGAGCTGTCAAATCGTGCCATGTTAGAAAAATTATCCTTTTCGCCAAACATTTCCAAAATCACCTATTGGAATCGAGCAGTAACTTCATCGTCTTTTCTAGTCCCCACCCCACGAAAACAAAATGACATACAAACTCAGCAAGAGAATGATGGTTTGTCCAGGGTTGTGGTCATGTCCTTTGAAGCCATGCAAACCACCATGAATACGCTGGTGAAACTCTTTGACACATTAAATGATACAATGAAAGTGCAAAATGACCAACTTAATATTGTTCTTGCTTGGCAAGCTAAATTTGATACAACTCAATTACCAAGTGTGATAGCAGCGGCCCAAAGTAAGCAACCAGACAAGGTGAGAATGGTAGACATGGCCACCTCTCCAGTTAGAGGCTGTGATGATTGCACAAGTGATGTCCCAGGGCCTTGGATGCCGGTGCTACTCTGCTTCCCCAACATCATTGTTGAGCAGCTTGTTAATAATCAGGCGACTCCAGTCTCATTGGAGAAACTAGGAAGCGAGATCCCCATGAAAACTGCTGATAATTACGTTGTCTACACCATTTTTTCTAAAACTGATCATGCTGAAAAACAACGAAGCATGAAAAAATAATTACCTTGCAAAACAACAAAGAAGTCAAAAAATATCAAAGGTACCAATCAAACGATGACAGCTGCCTCAAAGAAGTTCATAAAGCTCCTGAAAGTGCCTAGCTCTAATTCTCAAATTGCATCTACAACTGTCTCAAAAAAATATACAACACTAATGCAAGCGCGTAAATCAAAACAAAGTGCCACAACTTCATCAAACATAAGTATGACACCGTACGAGCCTTTGGATGATCTAATACAAGCAGTCAACTCCCACTCAAGAACCATCAAATCCACTTCTTCTAATATGGTTACAAAATCCTCTGGCTCCAAACTGAGTGAGCACGCGCAGGGTGATGTCAGTGAAAATGTTGCCTCACGGCGCAATGAGATTAGAAAAGAAGTTGATGCCTATATGGCACAATTTTCTGCGCAAAGAGATTTGAGGGTATCCGAGCTTAATGACAAGCATTCTCTGCCCTCAAATCCGTGTGAATGTAAAGAGAACACGAAAAAGGTGCAAAATTTTCACCAGAAAAATCTCCAAATGCTACCAATTAGCTCTAACAAGGCAGACATTTCAGGAAAGCATTCTTCTGAAGTTGAGAACATAATGCATTTCAGTGAATCCAATAATAAACAAGGAAGCGCTGCTTGCAATCAACCGCGACTGACTAATCAAAATGACAGTTATGGTGCTGAAATAGCTCAGATGCTGAAAGCATTGCTTCCAGCCAAATCTACTATAGAACATAGTAAGCAACCATCAATACTGTCAAACAAAAAAGTAATGTCTGTAAAGGAAATACCTCAAACAAATCCCAAGCAACAAAATTTAGGCACATTGATTCTTGGTTGTCGTCCGAACCCATATCCACAATATGCCTTAAATCGGCAAAGTATAATGGAACTATTCTCTGACATTGAATCACTAGATGACATTATCAGTTCAGATATTGAACAGGTTGAGTTCATTGCCATTAATCAATTAAGTACAGCAAGATTATGGTTTCGGTCTAGAGGTATTAGAAATCTGGTTTGGCAAGCTAAAGAGGATCTGTTTCAAATGTTTTTTTTGTAATCTGTGAATCACAAGATGTAGACTTGACCAATCCCCTGCTAAAAGAGGGCACCAAAAAGCTGTATCATGGTGTCTAAATGATGACAATCAAGAGATTGAAAATGGTAAAAAACAAAAATATCAATGTCAATGTAAAGAAGCCAGAAGTTAACTAGAGCACATGGATGAATGTGATGTAATTTCAGTAGTATCCTGGAATACTTGTGGCTTTAGTCATCTCATTGAAAACAAAAATGACGAGCTCTCTAAATTCAGTATAGTGATGCTGCAGGAATCTTGGATCACTGATTCCATTCTATGGGACAATCACGAGATTCATCTCACACCCGCCCTAAAAGGCCTGAGAGGCTGTCCGATGATTGGCCTTATCACCGCCACCAAAATTAGTGATAACATCTCAATCATTTATAAATATTCTCCAAACTCCTACTCCCAACTGACCATTGTCTCCATCAACACCATCCTATGTGCTCTAGTAAACTTGTACTGGAATCCAGCGGGAATTGATGATATGGGTTTTGTCATTGGTGTGTCAACTTTGTTGGACTATATTACATCCACACCAAAAATAGTACATACTATAATAGCTGGAGATCTAAACCTTCATTGTGTAACCAAAATTAAGCCTGCTGAACAGAAAAGAAGAATTCTGTGGAATCACATGATGGATACACAGGGTTTTTCTATGCTGAACGGGTCTAGTCCCTTTGACTGCCCGCCACAGCCCACTTGGTCTCGAAGAGGTTGCAGTGGTACCATTGACTATACATATGTTGACAGCATACTATCCTCGCAGCTGCTAGAATTTAGAATTGCAAAAAGAATGAACAGCGATCATAGTCTGTTATGTTTACAATGGTCTCTACCTAAATGATGACCACTGCAGACAAAATCAAAATGGGAAGGCTCCTTAACTGCTAATAACAGTGTACAGTGGACAGATCAGTCTATTACACACTTTGGTCTGTTGTTGAAATCAGCTTTCCATAGTACAAAAGCGGACCAAGCCCCCAATGTTTCAATTTATCATGAAATCATACAATCCTTGAGTCAGCCGGTCACGGGGAAAAGAACTCACCAACATAGAAATCACATGTTTGATCCTATGATAAAAGAGAGAAAAACAATATTTCGCAGAGAAAAACAGGAGGCCGAATCTCTGCCGTTATGCGCTCGTTATCAAACTCTCAAGCGCATTAAAACAATCTATAAAAACTGGTTACGCCATCATAAAATGCAAATGCTGCAAACTGATGGGGAACATATGCTTGAATATATAAAGGACAAGAACACGACTCACTCGCATATGGAAGGCCATCAATGATTCTACCTCCTTCCAACAGACATCAAAACAAATACAGCATGTCACTGAAGCATCTTGGGTAGACTATTTTAAAAAAATCCTAGCCCCTCCAGATTACATAAACACTGTGGTATCCAGAGTAAAATTATCACCATTTCAGCTCAACATTGACAAATCAGATATATTGTGTTACTGATGGATTGTCAAACTACATTTTTAAACTACACCCCGAACTTTGGACAAATTAACATCTGTCAAATCATTCCAAGCTTATGGAAACATTCCAGAATAGTTCCACTCTATAAGAAGGGCAGTCGTGAAAAACCAGAGAGCGACAGGCCGATAGCCCTCCTCGATGCCCCAGGGTAAAATTTACACAAGAATTGTGTTGAAAGAACTAAATCATTGGATGGATTTGCACAATATGCGTGACCCATTTCAAACAGAGTTTGTGAGAGGTCTGGGCACAACTCCAAATATGACAATACTTAACATGCTAAAAGCCAAATATCACAATCGGAATCAAAATCTATATATGGAATTTGTCGATTTTCGGTGTGCTTTTGACTCAGTTGATCGCCAGCTGTTATTTACTAAACTGAGCAAATATGGCTGCCATCACTCACTTCAAACCATAATAGAGAACTTACACTCAAATACAACCATCCAAATTAGACTCTCAATGGAAGGGCTCTTGTCATCTTGTGTTAAATCTAAAAGAGGAGTCAAACAGGGCTGTATTCTTTTTTTTTTTTTTTTATTTTTTTATACTTTCTAGTAACCTAAAAGGTTTTTAAAAGGTTTTGTGCTCGGACTCTTCGTTTCTGGGTTTTTACAGTTTGCAGTTTACTCTACACGTCTTCTTTGGTTGTAGTCGTGAGTATTGTGTCCAAGATTTTGGCGGTTGCAGTAACCCATGTAGTACGCCCGCCTCCGATTAGCCTGGCCCACCAGATCTCTTCATCAAAGATATGAGCCGCTGCCAGCGTCGTCTTCAGGTAAGAATTTCTTATAGACTCTACGCCTGGACAAGTTAGGAGTAAGTGTCTTGTGGTTTCTGTCACCACTGGGTCTGTGCAGAATCTGCATTTGTTTGTTGTTGCTAGACCTCTTATCTTGAGAATTTCATTAGTATGAAGTAAATTGAGACGAGCTCTTAGAAAAGTGTTCCTCAATTTACGATCAGGGTATCTTTTCACAAAGGGTTGGAGTTCATGTAGTTTGATGGTCATGAGTGGTAAGTTGGCCACCAGTTTGTAAGAACCTGCTTGCTCCAAGGTGTTGACCCAGTCAAGCTCGTTTAATTTCTTTTGAATTTTCATTGGGTTTTCCACCAGGTCTTTTTTTGAGCAATTAATTTCATCCAGTTTTGCTTCTTGATCCTTGTACCACTGGGTCAGGACGGCGGAGTAACCACTTTCAGCTTCTGCATCTATCGCTTCTAGTAGTTTCGAGCGTTTTTCAAGGAGTAATTTTCTGAAAAGCATCATGGTGTTCCTTTCTACTACTGCTGTCAACGAAAGCTGGCTCATTTCGCGTCTTATCAATACCAGAGGAGTAGAACTCGGTAGGTTTAAGACTTCTCTCCAATATTGGCTTTCCAACATGGGCCAGATTTTTTTTGGGAGGCCAGGCATAGCTTCAACTCCATACACAAGTGTGGGTGTGACCTTCATTTTGTAGAATTCTATAACTGGTATAAGAGAAAAACGCCCAAATTTCTTATCTATTGCTTTTGCTTGAGATATTAAACTCTTTGTTTTCCTCAAAAGATGTTTTTGCATGGCGTTTTCCTTTGGCGTGTTATCCACCATGATACCCAGGTACTTGAATTCTGTCACCTTCTCGATGGATTCTCCTTCCAAAGTCCATGTGAAAAGATCACTTTTTGTTTTTCCTTTGCCAAAGAACAGAATCTTAGTCTTTGGCTTATTTATCTCCAAGCCATTTGCGGCGATATATGCAGCAAGGTTTGTCAGTTGTCTTTGCAGCCCTATTGCTGTCTGGTCTGCTATTATGATATCGTCCGCATATAAGATTCTTGAGATTTTCGTGTTTCCAATTTGTGGAGGGAAGGAACGAACCGTGAGCTCCGCTTCTTTATAGTCCCCTATAAAGGTCAAGAAGAGCGCCGGGGCCAACGGGCATCCTTGTTTGACTCCTCGGTTTGTAGGGATCTCATCAGAGAGTTTTCCTTGGTGGTCAAGCCTCACTTGGATTCTAGTGGCTGTGTGGAGGGCTATGAGTGGTTGTAGTATGCTTTCTGGACACTTCCAGGTCCTTAGCTTTTCCCAAAGCCTTGATCTATTTACCTGGTCGAACGCTTGGCTAAGATCGACGAAAGCCATGTAAGTTCGTGGGCCTCCGGCAAGCAACTTACTTTTTAAGATGTTAACCGTGAGAATGTTGATGGTTGTTCCTACGTTCTTTTTGAACCCAGATTGAAACGGGTCGTTGCAAGGCGCGTTCTCGGCCCATTTTTGGAAGTGTTTAAGGAGTAGAGATCCATAGACCTTGCCGATCACATTTAGCAAAGCGATGGGTCGAAAATTTCTGGGATCGTCTCTCACCCCCTTCTTGAAGATAGGGACGATCACTGCATTAGTCCAGGATTTTGGTAGGGCTTTCACTGTGGTCACTCTTCGAATGACTGCACTTATAAACTTTGACCAGACCTCCGGATGTTCTTTTAGGTGCACGTTGGTCAGGCCGTCCGGCCCAGGCGCTCTTGAGTTTTTCAACTTTTTCAAGATGTATAGGATATCTTCTTCATCATGGAGCTCCACCCACAAAGATTGATTTTGTTCCTGGATAATGATGTTGTTTGCAGCAACGTCAAAGAAGAGATTTTCAAAATGGGTTTTCCACTTTGTTTCCGAGATGCCATTGATCAGGGCATCTGAGTTGATTTGATCAGTCGCGTTTATCAGAGCCCAGAAATCTCGAGGGTTTTTGGAGGACACGCACCGTAGCATGTCTTCTGAGTCCTTTTGATACATGATATGTCGGCGCTCTATCAGCCAGGACTTGTAGGCCTTTAATTCACAAGTCCAATCTTGTTTATCAGTATTTGAACCGGATTTCATGTATCTTCTCTTTAGCTTTCTGAGTTTGCGTCTTCTGATGACCAAAGTTTGGTCATACGTGTGTGTTGACTTGTTTGTTGATGTGCTGTTTTTAATTTTTGGTTTCATGAAGACGTTTAGCAGGTCACTATAGTCCGGTTGTGCAAAGGCACCTTCCAACGGGTCTCGCTTTATGTAATTAGTTGTTAAGCAGATGACGTTTTTTGACTCAGAGCGAGACGATTTCCTTTAGGATTCGTTTTGAGCTTTGGAGCGCACATTGTTTTTTCGGTTAAAGTGACTGGCCAAGTTAGGCATAGCAGATTGTGATCACTCGCCTTAGTTTTTTGAATGTCAAAGGATGCGATGATAGGCAGGAGTGTGGAGGAAGCGTAGATGTAATCAATTGTGGCCGTAACGTTTCTACCTTCCCATGTTGGGGGCAGGTTTATCGTGTGAAATGACGTGGCCACGTTTTCAAGATTTTTTAATTTCATCAAAGCTGTCCATTTTTCACCTCTCAGTTCAGCCTTTGTTCTCGCCTTGCCTGAAAGTTTCTTAGCACATACAGCGTTTAAATCTCCGCAGATAAGCAGATGGACCTCAGAGTGTTCAATGTAAGCCTTATCGATTTCTTTTTCTACTGAGTCCAGAAAGTCTTTATCCGAAACGGCATCCGGATTCCAGTACAGGTTTATGATAGTCAGGGATGTTATCACTGATTTGGCCGTTATAATGTTCCAGTAATTCCATTTTATCTGTACTGAGATCATGAGTAATGATGACGTTAGGATGTTTAGTAGTTCCATTCCTTTTCCATTTCTGATTGCGATTAACAACCCCGAGTAGGGTCTCCCCTTTGGTCCCTTTTTTGCTGTTTCAAAGGCTATGTCATATCCGTCTAGGGTGGGTTTTGTAGTTAGCCAAGTCTCCTGTAGACACAGGATATCGAAGGAAGGCAATTCAACATCGCTCTGTGCTGTAAGGTGCTTAAATCCACGGGTGTTCCACGAGCCTAGTTTGGCTCGTTTGATGTTTGTTCCTCGTATTGAGTCGTCGTAGAGCTTTGTGGAAACTAGTTGCTATTTCTTTTGTGTGGTCAGGGCTTTGGGAAGCCAGGCCCAGAGGTTTTGCAAAGGATTTGGTTTTTCTTTGTCTTTTCCGTCTTTTTGCGATGTTTCCACGATCTGCGTACATGTTCTTTTAATTTGAATCGGTGGACCTCTTGGATTTCTTTCATATTTTGTTATTGACTCATTCAATCTTCCTTTATCGGATGTTTTAGGTGTTCGAGATGTTTCCGGTTTTCTTGCGGCTTCTGGCCGAGGACTTCTCTTTTCCACACTAAATGTCTTCTCTGTGTCCAGCGATGGGGGTTTTATGTTGTTTTTCTGCCCCAGTACTTGTTTTTGCATCTTCTTTTCACAGGATCTAGAGACTTTAGAGGAGTCTGTTCTTATCCTTGAGTTACGGTAGGAGGAGATGGCTTTCCAGCGTTCAGGATTGTGTGCAACTCTGGCTGATTCGGTTTCGATTAGGTCATATCCTAATTTCATTAACTGTTTTAAGGATTCACGTAGTTTCTGTTTCACTGATGTTGATGAGATGAATAAGTATGCAGTTGCTTGACGACCTTCGTGTATTGGTTCCACTAGTAACAAGTCTCTTGATTCCACCGATCTCAATTTAGGGATACTATGGAGCAGCTCCATTACCGTTCTTCTGTTGAGGATTACATACTCTCGACAGTTTCCAATTTGTTCCAATTTAAAGGCGGGAGCACCCCTCCTCGCATCAGGTTTTGATTTGGACGTGATCCCACTGTCCTCCTGGTCTCTTTCCTTTCTGTTTGGTCTTACATGTTCTTGACTGTATTCCCGTCTATCCTTTTTCCTATATCCGTCATTTGTTTGCTTACTTTTTCCCATTTCCTTATGCACGGAATTTGTCCCGATGCCACTATCTGGTTTTGACACTTTAATGAGGCTTGACTGTTGCAATCTTTGATTTATGTTTTTTTCGTCCTTATCAGGCGATCTGTCCAGGCCCCAGTTTGCCTTACGAGTCAGCTTCTTACAGCAATCTTCTAATGAGACGAAAGAGTAGTCTCCTATATCTTTTAGGACTTGATCCGAGATTACTATTGGTTGGTGTTCCCGTGGTGTTTCTCTTATCGTTTGACACTCCACAAGATCAGATGCAGGTTTTTCACAAAGGTGGTTTAAATTTTTGAGGACCTCTTCCATCAGAAGGTCTTCTGTAGATTTAGAGGTGTTTGAAGACCCCGACGTCTCTATTAGGTCAATGCACACTGGAGTCTGGGCCACCTGGTTTATTGGCGTTGAACAGTTTAAGTTTGATGCTGAACTTAATCCATCTTTCTGAGGCTTCGTTCTATCATTAAAACTTTTTTCCTCCACCGGTAAGCAGAAAACCAGTTGCCTCACGCTGTTAATAACTGGGGCGTTTGTCGGTCTATAGTCCTTGAAGATAGGAAAATCTTTGTTTATCGTAGATTTTAAAGTTTTTGTTGAAAGAGACTCTTGATCAAGGCCCGTTGTGTGATCTTTTTTCTCATTTAAACTGGTTTGGAAATCCTTCTGTCCCTGGCGAGCCCCAGTAGTGCTTTTTTTTTCAGTGTCGCGCTGCGACAAGTGGAGGTGATTTGCCTTGTTTATCGGAAGCCGAACGTTCGTGTTTAGCGTTTTTTCCGACATTTCGATGGTCTTAAGTTCATTCAATGATAAGAGAGTCTTGCTATGCGCGATATGCAGAGTTTGTGCCCCCCTTTCGTTGGTTCCATTTGCGCAAGGTTTTGCGTTTTCCTCTGGCGATGTTGGTCGGTGCTGGACGGTGCAGGCCTTTGTTTTTTCTTTTTCTGCTGCAGTGACATATAACCCTCCAAGAACATAAACTTTGCGTGCATAGTTGTCAGTAGGGAGCTGTGGTCCTTTAAGGAATCATTTATGGCCTCGTACAATTTTGTGAAGGGCGCCATGGCCACTGCAACTGCACACATCAGCGTTACCATGTCCGGTTTTTTTTCAGATGTTTCCTCTAGCATCGAATTTTGGCAGGGGCTTCCATCCCTTTCTTTTGCAGGTGTTTTAATTTTCGGTGTATATCTGTCTTCAGCCATTGAGGTATCCACTTCGGGTATCAAACTTGCAACAATAATGTCGTCATTTGTCACGAGGCTCTCGTTGTTTGTCTCCTCATTATCTTTTTCATTTTGCACTTCATTTGTTATAGGTATGTGTGCTTCAATACTGTCCATCAAAACCTCATTTTCTGGGTTTGCTAAGGGAGTTTCGTCCAATCGATGTTCCGTCCCAGTTTTGTTTGAGAGTTCTTGTTCTTCGATTTTATCCGTTTGGTCGGAGGTTGGATTACTTTTAGCCTCTAGGTTAGACCCCCTTACGACTGGAATTGTGCTAGGTGTCTCGAGCAGCAGATCGTCTGAACTGTATACAATTTCCAGCATGTCGCTGTCACTTATTTCACAGATGCTCTCAAATTTTCTCTTACAATGTTTCCCAAAAAATTCCACTAAGTTTTGTGATGAGAAGATGTTGTTTTCTGGATTGCACTTTTTGTCTGTAGTCTTCAAGGATCGCTTTATGGTCCGTTTTGCTCTCCGTTTATCAGTGTTGTTCTCGTCAGCTCCTTTAAACCTTCGTAACCGGGCTGGTTTTGCAGTTTTACTGGTGTCCGCTGGTAAGTTTTTTTCCATATTGTTTTGGGCTGTTTTCAGTTTTTTGGGGAGTGGACCGTCTTCTATTTGGACTATCGATGGTCTTGAAGACGGCTGTTGGCTCGAGTCATCCCTGGCTTTGTTTTGGCATTTTTCGTTTGGGCCAGGTGTTTCGCCTGATATGTCGAGAGGCGGGAGGCGGATTTCCACTTCCACCTCCACCGGTATGTTTCTTGTTTTGTCCCCAAAGTCAAAAGCCTCATCCAAGTCCCTTGACAATTTACGAGCTTCACAAACCCCACGAGGCTTACCCCTTGGGAAGCCCTCCTGGGCGTCCACCCCTGGGGATTCAGCAGCACTCTCCAACATCTTTGGCCCATGGGTCTCCACCAGAGGGCGTACAGCTACCTCTCGATCCCAAGCAGTCGCTTGGCTCTCGCCTTTTCTCGCTTGCTCCTGCACATCAGCCCCTCCCATCTCCCCCGGAGCCGATACCGACCATCCTCCGATGGGCGGCAAAGGATCCGCGGTCGACCGGGGGCCGCTCTGCGTATGAGAGGCGATATCCGCGCCATTTCCCACCGGCGAGTCGATGTCTCTCGTGCGTGAAGAGCGCTCCTCGCCCTTTGACGCCCCTGCCGCTTCACTCAGCCGTCCAGAAGCCTGCACGTCGGAAGGGTCATAGATATCTTCTAGTACAGGCAAGTTGTAATTTCTGTGCTCCGTCTGACGATGTGCGGCCAGTGTGACCAGGATTGTCTCGCCCCTTAAATCCTCGCCTCTACCACTAATAGTATTTATCTGGGTGTCCTGGGCGGGTGGGGGCATAATCTCTGGCATCGGCACCTGTTCCTTGACCCAAATAGTTTTCGGACACGAGCCTCCCAGGCTCCCGGTGCCTACAGTTTGGTCATCATGGTCAAGGTCAAGTGTTTCCTCAGAGGTGCATTTCTTTGCCAGTATTTCCTTGGTGTTAGTCGAGCTTGTGTGTTTTGTATGAATTTTCACTTTCCCAGTACTCAGCGGCAGAAGTTTACCCACCTCAGCTCGAGTACGGGAACGGGAGCTCCGTTGGTGCAAGTCTTTGCCACACACAAGCGGCTGGAGCATGGGGGACAGGGTGACGTCCACAGCGTCCACGACGTCCATGACTGCCCAAGACTGCTACTCTGCCGCTACTCCGCGGCCGCTCCGCGGAGTCAAGAGGTTTTTGACTGGTCTGGTCCGGTTTGCACTGTAGACACTGTAAACAGACTGCAGCGTCCAATTGGCTCAGCTCGCCTGCCTGTCACTTGTCAAAGGGAACTCTCTCTAGCTTCTACACTCTTTAATCTGTTTATACTAGACATTGGGAACGAATTTGATGGCATAGAGTGCAATGCTCCAAAACTGGGAACACAAAAAATAAGGTGGATTCTCTATGCCGATGATTTGGTGCTTGTTTCACAGACCCCGAGAGGCCTGCAAAATATGCTCAACTGTCTATAGAAATATAGTCTAGCAAACAACCTAATTATTAACATTGAAAAAACACAGGTTGTCATCTGTTAGAAGAATAAAGACAGGAAACTCACAAAGAACTGTCATTGGTATTTAGGTAAGCAAAATCTCAGTGTTGTTGATAATTATAAATATCTAGGCCATCCCTTCTCAGTCAGCACTGGACACCACCTAAAATCATTGACTCTAGATGCTAAAATTCGAACTTTGGCTTCCCAAGCATCCATTTTATTGCGCAAATATGGAAAGTTCATGATTAATCATGCTATATGGTTTTATAAACAAAAGGTGATACCCATAGTGACATATGGTGCAGAATCCCAACAACCAGAATTAAAAAAAATATTGGGATCGATGTGAAGGTAACTTTTGGAAAACAGTTTTAAAACTTCCAAAATGTACTCCGATCGCCTTGCTGCGTTTAGAACTGGGGGTTACCTCAATATATTGTCACGTCATCTGGAAAATGTGATGTTTCTTTAGGAAATGCATAGTGGGCTCCTCAGAGAAAAACATGCTAAATACCATAGCTCACTACCTACTAAAATCTACAGACAAACTCCCAAATATGTGGTACAAATGTGTCTTAAGGGCTTTAAATCTGTCCAATATTTCCCTGCAAATTCTTATTCTTAATCCAATGAAAGCTAAGACAACACTACAATATCAAGACTGGATTGACACTCAAGACATGTGTAAAAAATATGTCGATTATTCATCATTAATATTCCGTCTAAAAGAAATTGGGGAGATGGAAATATATTTGCAAAAATATCCGTCAAGTTATGTAAGATCACAGATGTTGAGAATACAATTAAATCTTTACCCCACAAATGAAATTTTGGTCAGACGCGGTATTGGACAAAAGCAACATATTGGTTGTCGTTTCTGTAAAAATGATGAGGAAATCGAGTCTTTAACTCACTTAGTGGTAAACTGCCCAAAGTTGAACTGTTTACGACAAACATTTTTTTAAAATGCACTACAGCTTTATTGCTCTCACTCAGATGAGGAAATTTGGGGATATCTGATTAACTGTGACCGCTCTTCAATGTATATTGCCCTGGTTAAATTTTTGTCTATTATTTTCACATAATGAAATTGTCGGTAATGGGAAATTATGATTCTTTATTTCGTTTAAACCTTTATAATTGAAATGATTTTTTAACAATAATTGAATGTCATTTGTGGTTTTTGTATTGAAAATTTGAAAGGTTGTTCTTCAGCCAAACCAGTAAAAAAAAAAAAAAAAAAACAAGATCCCACTTTTTCTTAAGGGGATCCTCTAAAGCTCCTATCATGCTCTTCATGGTTCTGTCAGACCCATTTGTCTGAGGGTGGTATGCTGTTGAGAACTTGTAGGTAACTCCACAGTTTTTCCACAAGGCCTTCATGTAGTGGGACATACAATTCGAACCCCTGTCAGATATTACCTCCTTAGGAAACCCAACCCTGGTAAAAATACCAAGGAGGGCCTTAGCTACAGCATGAGCTGTAACAGTCCTCATAGGAATTGCTTCAGGGTACCTAGTAGTATGGTCTACTACAACAAGTATAAACCTGTTGCCTGAAGAGCTTGGAGGATCAAGGGGACCAACAATGTCGATTCCTACCCTCTCAAATGGTACTCCCACCACAGGGAGAGGCACTAAAGGTGCCACATTCTTGGAACCACTTTTACCAGAAGTTTGGCAAGTATGGCAACTCTTGCAATACGTATCTACCTCAGCCCCCATTTTAGGCCAATAAAAGTAGAGAGAGAGCCTTTCCTTGGTCTTCTTGAAACTCAAGTGACCAGCCAAAGGTATCTCATGGGCTAGTTACAAGAATTGGAGTCTGTTTTCTTGGGGCACTACAAGTCTTTTGTAGTCTCCAGGGATTGACTCTGTCGGTTCACTATAGAAGAGGCCATCTTCCCAGTGTAACCTATACTTCCCAGGCTCTTGTCCTTCAAGCTGAGAAGCTGCCTGGTGGCAAAGACCTTCCAGAGTTGGACATTCTCTTTGTCCCCTACTGAAGTCTGCCCTGTTGGGACCACCTTCTGCCAGTAAAGACTGCAGCTCAGGATGGTCCACAGTGTCAAGATCTCAAATGAGTTCCTGGCCTCCTACTAGATCTGAATCTTCAGGCTCTAGTTCAACCACACAGGGTTGTACCTCACTCTCAGCCTCAGCTGGAGGAGGAATAACAGGTGTGATTTTTGACAACCTAGGAGATTTCCTGGTTGGCAGCACTGGATTGCTTTCTGCTGGTTTCTTCTTTGAAGTCTTGGGTTTCCCCTTTGCTTCTGGTTCCTTTGAAATAGCAGTTAGTAACTCCAGTGGAGTAGGAGTGATTTCTTTTTCTATCATCTCCTCAGGAGAGCCCCTCAAGGTCCCCTCCCTTGCAGGTCTGGTAAGCTCCTGTTATCTCCTACTAGGAGGTCTGGGAGTGCTTGGCACTACTCCCAGGTCTTTCAGATCATTGCCCAATGCCACCCTTCCTGGTACTTCAGATTGTACACTCACAGGTATCCTGACAGTCAATTGATTGCACTGGATGAGAGCTGGTAATTGGGGAAGCATCTGCACAGGCCCTCCAGCTAACTTGGTGAGGCGTTTGGGTGCCTTAGCAACATCCTCCACCTTGAAAAAAGATTTGTCCACCAAAGATATGCTGGCCCCAGTGTCTCTAATGGCAGGAGTCTCCTGACCATTGACTAAGACACTGTCTTTATAATACTCTTTAGTATTAGGAGGGATAGAATTATACACATCTAAATTATGTTATTCCCACAACCCTAGGGATAGTAAAGATACACTAGCTGAGACTCCAATGGGGTCTTCAGCTAGCAGTTGAAAGTTTCCACTGGCCATATGTACTTCCTCCTCTGCAGCGAAGGCTAAGGAGACAATGTGGACCTCGGAAGGTTTACCCTTACATCTGGGATCCCCTTCCACATGATCAGTAGAGCCACAAACATAACATTTTCCAAATGTCTTTATGAATGGTGGCTTGTTCTGACCTCCTTCTGGTCTGGGACCAGAAGGTGCACTAGCCTGATTAGGTTTCCCTTGTGGCCTATTGTAATTATTTGAATTCTCTTTGTTGTCTTTCTTGGGCTTCCCTCATCCTTTTTCTGAGTTACCTCTGAATCCTTGTGAGTAGCCGGTTGGCAACCCACAAGTCAACAGCCTTAGCTAGCTTCTTAGAATCTAGTTCTTCTAAATCAGCCAAGTGCTGTCTGAGCTCAGGAGAGCACGCATCATAGATAGACTCCATCATTACAAGATTTCTCATTCCTTCATAACTGTTAACTCTATAACGCTTAATCCATCCCTCTAAGTTCTTCAAACACTCATTCACCCAAGTAGCCCAAGGGGTACTTTCATGCTTTTTGAGGGTCCTAAACCTCTTAAGGTACTGGGAAGGAGTCTTCCCAAATCTAGCTATCAAAGCTAGCTTTACACATTCATAATCCATCCTATCCACCTCCCCCAACTCCATTACCACATCAGATGCAACAGGGGGGAGCCTAGAGAATATCCAGGGGATCAACTGATTCCCTGAGATATCCTGGAGCCCATGATTGTATTCAAACATAGATAGCCAATCTAATACATCCAACTTAGGTTCATACATACCCACAATCTCTTTAGGCATCCGGGTTCTTTTTGGACTGGAAGATCTAGAGGATTCGGGGAGAGAAGCATTTTCCGAAGACAATTTCTTCATCTCAAGCTCATGATTGAGCTCCATTTCTTTGAATCTTAGTTCTTGATGTCTCTGTTCAGTTTGGGTACTAATTCTTTTGAATTCTAGTTGAAGTCTCATTTTTTCTAGAGAGATAAATTCAGGACTTAATGTGGGACCTGTTAAAGGTCCAGTAGCCACAGGTTGAGCCTTTGAGCAGGCAGAGGGCCAGAGGGGGTGACATTGTTATCCTCCTCTTCCTCATCTGTTTCAACATTTTCAACATTATCCTCCTAACTGTTTGCTACATTTGCTGGGGCAGTGGGCACCACAGCACCACTATCCAGTCTTTGTTTCTCTAACAGTCTATCAATCATTTCTAATTTCTTGCCTTTGACAGGAAGACCTATCTGTCTACACAGATCCCTTAAATAATCAGCAGTATTAGTAAGGAGGGTCTCCTGGCTGTAACTTTCCATATTTTTGATTCTGTTTAAAATAAAAACTTTGTTATACTTAGCCTTGTGGTTATTTGAACCAAGGTACTAGCATAACTCTAAAATGTAAATCTAATACTTTTATCCTCACCGCTGTACACCAGTGTTAGGCAGAATACTGTGCAGTTCCCTTAGGGAGCACTACAGAAGATTAAGACTACAGGTGAGAGCAATAAATCCCCTTTGGTATCAGTCTGTACCACAAAGATTTAGTTGGTAGTTGTGGCTGAGCGGTCAGACTTATCTCAAGAGGGAGATGAGCAGTATTCAGGGTTTACACAATAGGCCGTCAGTACTATGGAACAAGGAAACACTGACCAAAGCTTTGTAGTAAAAAGAGAATATATATTTATTTTATACACTTCTAGTTAAACACATCTATCACAGTTCTTAAGCAAGTTAAATATGGTCAAAGAAAGTATACATAACTCACTAGTTAAATTGTAGACAAGTTTGAGCAAGAGTGAAAACTGAGCAAAACGGCACAGTGAAATCCAAACACAAATGGCACTCTAGCCATTTCTCACAAGGGAGGGAAAACACAAGTTATACAGAAATATCTTCTTACACGCCCTAGCAACACTTCCCACCAGTTTGTGGACCAGTTTAAGCAAGGCAGTACATCAGTATAGAAAATACTTAAATGAAAACTGAGCAAAATGCCACTTCACAAGGTTGAAGAGAGGGGAGAAAAGGGTAGTTATAAGAAGTAGGTGCACCAACACAGTTCTAGTTGAGAATCAATCTAGAGAAGGCAGTTCTAACCAATTTAGGCAGAGTCAGTAGGCCTGTGCCAGAGTCAGTGGTACAGGGCAAGGGCCCAGGAGCAAAATGTTCTTGTAGCTGCAGTCAAGTCTTTGGTTAACGATTTTGAAACGGTGGATGCAGAAGGTGAAAGACAATGTTAAGAGAGAGGGGCGGCCAACCCAACAGGTAGGTAAAGGATTTAAAACACCTTTAGCTCTACTTTGAAGAAAGGGCGGCTTGGCGGAACAATGTACCTTTAAAATGAAGAAGTGGCTCCTGCGGTGGCGGTTGTTCCTTATAGTTCCTGCAATTCGGGGGATCCAGCAGAGAAAGAGAGGCTCTCGTCGTGGAGGAAGGTTCCAGTTACTGCACTACCCTGGGATGAAACCAGCCGCGGTGCTGCCCGACGAATAAAAGGTACGCTCCTTTAAAACGCGGTTCCGGGTGGACCGGTGCCTGGCTATCCGGCCTCCGAGTACAGGGTACTGGCAATTCGACCAAAGCAGGTCCAGGAGGGCGATTGGCAAACTGGTTGGCCCCACCAGCTCAAGGGAAGAAGGCTCTTTCAGATGAAGATCTCCTCTCGTCGTGTGGAGAAAAGTGGTGAGATGCTGCAGCAGGGCTTCACCCGTGGTTCAGTCGTTGCAGATGTCTTTGGCTTCTCTCCTCTTCGGCTTCTTAGTTCCAGTGGCGACGTCTTGCTCTTCCAGTCCTCAGGACCCTGCTTTTATGCAAAAAGATCCCCATTCATACAGCCTAGCTGTCACTCACACAGTGGAGTGGTCATCTTGGCGGGAGACCCTCCAGCCCATCAGGATAGAGTGCGACATGAGATGCTGAGGCAACCCTGTCCAGGGGTCCTGCTCCCCCTCCCACACAATGGACCCACCCCAGACTCAGTGGCACCGAAAGGAGGGCTTCTTAGCAGAAGCCCGCCAAAAGGACGAACAAAGGATCCCCGACCTGGGTTAGGAGTTTAGAGAAAGACGTGAGAAAGAAGTTATAGTAAAGTTCTGGCAAATAAAACCTACCGGAGTAAAGTTAATATTAAAATACACCGGCGGTACGTTAGAGGCTGTCGGAAAATGTGGTAGCCTCGAACAATGGGAAAATCCCATAGGAAAATATTTGCGGTCGAATATTTATGGTAGTAACCACTGCCACCAGCCAGAAACTTTTGAGAGAGGGACTGTACGGTACCCTCTCGAAAATGTACATAAGGGAAAAACGATTAACCCTTTCCAGTACCTCCATAGTAAGATGGGTTGTACTGGTTTAGTTCATAGAAATTGACAAGTAAAGTCAATTGGGACTTTACATGCCATGGGAGACAGTCGCAGGGTATGGAGTCTATGCTTGGGGGTCGCTACAACACCCCTGTGTCACTGCACGGAGGGTGTTGTGTAACACATGTGAATAAAGATGGTTCCTATGGAGGTGAGAAAAAACCCATAGACATTAAACACAAAAATAGCCTAGAACACACATAGCAAAAATGCCTAAGAGTGGGAAAAAGAGTCTCACTCGTAGCAGGAGAAAAAAACAAACCCTTCAAATCCAGCAAAGCTGCTGGGGACTCTATAGTTAAGGCCAACAGGCCTGGGCTAGGAATTTGGGACATACACCAACAGATAGTAAAGAGACCGAGAAAAGGTCTTTTTAGGCATCTCTTTAGGCATCCGGGATCTTTTTGGACTGGAAGATCTAGAGGATTCGGGGAGAGAAGCATTTTCCGAAGACAATTTCTTCATCTCAAGCTCATGATTGAGCTCCATTTCTTTGAATCTTAGTTCTTGATGTCTCTGTTCAGTTTGGGTACTAATTCTTTTGAATTCTAGTTGAAGTCTCATTTTTTCTAGAGAGATAAATTCAGGACTTAATGTGGGACCTGTTAAAGGTCCAGTAGCCACAGGTTGAGCCTTTGAGCAGGCAGAGGGCCAGAGGGGGCGACATTGTTATCCTCCTCTTCCTCATCTGTTTCAACATTTTCAACATTATCCTCCTAACTGTTTGCTACATTTGCTGGGGCAGTGGGCACCACAGCACCACTATCCAGCCTTTGTTTCTCTAACAGTCTATCAATCATTTCTAATTTCTTGCCTTTGACAGGAAGACCTTTCTGTCTACACAGATCCCTTAAATAATCAGCAGTATTAGTAAGGAGGGTCTCCTGGCTGTAACTTTCCATATTTTTGATTCTGTTTAAAATAAAAACTTTGTGATAGTTAGCCTTGTGGTTATTTGAACCAAGGTACTAGCAGAACTCTAAAATGTAAATCTAATACTTTTATCCTCACCGCTGTACACCAGTGTTAGGCAGAATCCTGTGCAGTTCCCTTAGGGAGCACTAGAGAAGATTAAGACTACAGGTGAGAGCAATAAATCTCCTTTGGTATCAGTCTGTACCACAAAGATTTAGTTGGGAGTTGTGGCTGAGCGGTCAGACTTGTCTCAAGAGGGAGATGAGCAGTATTCAGGGTCTACACAATAGGCCGTCAGTACTATGGAACAAGGAAACACTGACCAAAGCTTTGTAGTAAAAAGAGAATATATATTTATTTTATACACTTCTAGTTAAACACATCTATCACAGTTCTTAAGCAAGTTAAATATGGTCAAAGAAAGTATACATAACTCACTAGTTAAATTGTAGACAAGTTTGAGCAAGAGTGAAAACTGAGCAAAACGGCACAGTGAAATCCAAACACAAATGGCACTCTAGCCATTTCTCACAAGGGAGGGAAAACACAAGTTATACAGAAATATCTTCTTACACGCCCTAGCAACACTTCCCACCAGTTTGTGGACCAGTTTAAGCAAGGCAGTACATCAGTATAGAAAATACTTAAATGAAAACTGAGCAAAATGCCACTTCACAAAGTTGAAGAGAGGGGAGAAAAGGGTAGTTATAAGAAGTAGGTGCACCAACACAGTTCTAGTTGAGAATCAATCTAGAGAAGGCAGTTCTAACCAATTTAGGCAGAGTCAGTAGGCCTGTGCCAGAGTCAGTTGTACAGGGCAAGGGCCCAGGAGCAAAATGTTCTTGTAGCTGCAGTCAAGTCTTTGGTTAACGATTTTGAAAATGTGGATGCAGAAGGTGAAAGACAATGTTAAGAGAGAGGGGCGGCCAACCCAACAGGTAGGTAAAGGATTTAAAACACCTTTAGCTCTACTTCGAAGAAAGGGCGGCTTGGCGGAACAATGTACCTTTAAAATGAAGAAGTGGCTCCTGCGGTGGCGGTTGTTCCTTATAGTTCCTGCAGTTCGGGGGATCCAGCAGAGGAAGAGAGGCTCTCGTCGTGGAGGAAGGTTCCAGTTACTGCACTACCCTGGGATGAAACCAACCGCGGTGCTGCCCGACGAATAAAAGGTACGCTCCTTTAAAACTCGGTTCCGGGTGGACCGGTGCCTGGCTATCCAGCCTCCGAGTACAGGGTACTGGCAATTCGACCAAAGCAGGTCCAGGAGGGCGATTGACAAACTGGTTGGCCCCACCAGCTCAAGGGAAGAAGGCTCTTTCAGATGAAGATCTCCTCTCGTCGTGTGGAGAAAAGTGGTGAGATGCTGCAGCAGAGCTTCACCCGTGGTTCAGTCGTTGCAGATGTCTTTGGCTTCTCTCCTCTTCGGCTTCTTAGTTCCAGTGGCGACGTCTTGCTCTTCCAGTCCTCAGGACCCTGCTTTTATGCAAAAAGATCCCCATTCATACAGCCTAGCTGTCACTCACACAGTGGAGTGGTCATCTTGGCGGGCGACCCTCCAGCCCATCAGGAAAGAGTGCGACATGAGATGCTGAGGCAACCCTGTCCAGGGGTCCTGCTCCCCCTCCCACACAATGGACCCACCCCAGACTCAGTGGCACCGAAAGGAGGGCTTCTTAGCAGAAGCCCGCCAAAATGACGAACAAAGGATCCCCGACCTGGGTTAGGAGTTTAGAGAAAGACGTGAGAAAGAAGTTATATTAAAGTTCTGGCAAATAAAACCTACCGGAGTAAAGTTAATATTAAAATACACCGGCGGTACGTTAGAGGCTGTCGGAAAATGTGGTAGCCTCGAACAATGGGAAAATCCCATAGGAAAATATTTGCGGTCGAATATTTATGGTAGTAACCACTGCCACCAGCCAGAAACTTTTGAGAGAGGGACTATACGGTACCCTCTCGAAAATGTACATAAGGGAAAAACGATTAACCCTTTCCAGTACCTCCATAGTAAGATGGGTTGTACTGGTTTAGTTCATAAAAATTGACAAGTAAAGTCAATTGGGACTTTACATGCCCTGGGAGACAGTCCCAGGGTATGGAGTCTATGCTTGGGGGTCGCTACAACACCCCTGTGTCACTGCACGGAGGGTGTTGTGTAACACATGTGAATAAAGATGGTCCCTATGGAGGTGAGAAAAAACCCATAGACATTAAACACAAAAATAGCCTAGAACACACATAGCAAAAATGCCTAAGAGTGGGAAAAAGAGTCTCACTCTTAGCAGGAGAAAAAAACAAACCCTTCAAATCCAGCAAAGCTGCTGGGGGACTCTATAGTTAAGGCCAACAGGCCTGGGCTAGGAATTTGGGACATACACCAACAGATAGTAAAGAGACCGAGAAAAAGTCCCTAATATGGGTAGTTGCGCACAGTTTTAACAATTAGTGTGAATCTGGATTAATCTAAGGGGTTTGCTGCAGTAGTGAGGCATAGAAGGGTAGTTTTCCCGGTATCCCTTCCAAAAAGTATGCACTGGTATTGGGAGATGTCTCACAAGCTGCGCTCCCCCACACCTTAAAGTTGGAGGTGTTTAGAATAGCTACATATACCCACAATTTTTGCTGGTAAAGAAAGGTGACCAGGATAAATATAGTCTCCGTCTGATAGTTATAGTCAGAACACAGGAACTCTTTTCTTACCTGGGCGAGGCTGTGGAAGAAGACGCCTAAGCACTACAGAAGGCTATTTAAACCACACCCGATTGATGAAACGTGCTTCGCATTATTCTGCATCTGCAGCAGGACGCTCACCGTGTCAGCTCCAGTCTTCCTGAGATTCTTCAGCTCCAGTTCCTGCTAGAGATCCGATCCTCAGCTGCACCTGCCAAGACAAAACAACAGGTTAGCGGAATTCAATTCGAGAGCAGCGCTCTTACTTACAAAATACGGCGGCATCTTCCAAAGCCTTCCGCCGCTTTCTTCGGCTCCCCATCGACATCTGCAAAGAAAAGGACTTGATTAAGCATTGCATTCTTGAATTGCTTACCTGCGCTCCGCACGTTCTGAACTTCAAGAAGCGCTGCATGCCGGCATCTGCAAAACAAAGGGAGACATTTTAAGGCGCATTCTAAACCAACCATAAACTTTCTACTTACGCGCTCGCACGTTCGCCGGCATCCATCTAGCAACGCTCTGTGCATCCACAATCTGCAAGGACAAAAGAGACATTAAGGCGTGCTTTTGAAACAAACAGCAGTCATTTTACTTACGTGCACCGCGCTTCATCTTCTTCGTACATACGCGCTTGCACGATCCTGGGCACTTATTCATCAGCGTCCATTGCACCTAAACCTGCAGGACAAAGAGAGACATTAGAAAGGGTGACAGCAACCGGTCATCTTTCCTACTCACCTGCTCGCCGCATCATTCCTCTACAATTTCAATCTTGACACCCTGAGACTGAGCAAGGGACTAAATTAAGGGTGCTCCAATGACTATCAAGAAACCGCTCATGCGGTAAACGGCGGTATCTTCCAGCATCAACCTCTGCAATCAAGAGGATTGTCAGTGAACCAGTGAAGTAACTGGTACTTGCGCCCCTGCAAAGACGCAGGATGGAGAGCCCGGCCTTAATATATCTAAGGTGAGCAAGCCACGCCCTTGGTTCGAATAAGAGGACTGAGGAAGGAGAAGTTCAGTCAATCCAGTTCCTAAATCCTTGTTCTTCCGTCTGCAGAAACCTCACTCTACATGTCCGGTACATCGTGAGAAGGTGACCAGCCCTAGGAGAAGGCCAAGATCTACGAGTCACACTAGAAGACACGGCGACAGCTCAGTCCAGCCCAGTGCCTCCGTGGAAATCAGGTGAGCGTTACATGGACTTGTCCTAAATTGAAACAATACTGGACAGAGGTTCAGGGGAACATCAGGGTCATGGTTGCCTTTAAAACAGAGAGAAGCCCAGAAGAAGCTCTGCTAGATATGGCACAACCAGACAATATACAATGGCCAACGCAAAAGAGGAAAGCTTTTTATATACTTCAGTTGGTAGCCTTCCTGGTTCTGGCTAGGAATTGGAAATCTACTGACCCACCACACATTAAAGATTGGTGCTATAAACTTTAGATTTGTGTGTCTCTAGTATGGGTCACCTACTCGATTCAGGGGGAACAGACTAAATTTTCATCGGAATGGGCTGCGATTTTGAATTTTATACATGGAGACTATATGAAACAATATTGCCTGCAAAGTCTATGAATATTCGACATTTTGTGAAAGTTTTCAAAGCTTGGTTGTTCACTGTACCAGGGGTGGGAGAAGGGGCATAGGGTTGGAGGAATAGGGGCGGTGGGGAAAGTTTTAGGAGGGGAATGTTGATTTTAATTTTGTTGTTTGATAAGATTGTTACGCTCACCACACGGTATTGAATGGAGGTCTAAGCGCTATCCCGGACCCCTCTCTGCTTGGTTATGTGCCAGACGTTGGGTAGCGCCTATAACAGGAGAATGGAGGGTTAACATACTGGTTCTGTGATGGGTGGACTCCCACCTCCCTCTGGTGCAAATCCCCTCCCTTGGGGTTATTGCTCACCTTAGGTTTTTGTGCGTTGAACTCTCCATCCGGCGCGTGGTTGGTGAGGGCGTTCCGTGGACCTAGTTGCTTCATTGGTCCATGTGCCCTTATGTCGGGTCCAGACCGGCTATGACTCTGACTCTGCTTGCTGTCTTCCAGGTGAGTTATAATGTCTTTTCCGTCTTTATTCTATCTCTTTCCCTCCGTTTTCTCTGTCTTCTCTGCGTCTTGCTCCACTACGCTGTTCTCTAACAATGTCTCTTTTTATTTTCACAGGGATAGTTGCGATCTTGGAGTTGCCGCGCCGATGGCGAAGACCACAGTGAGATATTGATGCGTGGAGCGCTGCGCTGTTTATTGGTGTTAATTGCTAACCTGTAATCTCTTCCCTTCTTTGTACAGGTTGCGGTCATGTTCCAGAGTGATGAGCGATCGAAGCGCTGCTTGCCCAGGTAAGTGCTT
Source organism: Ambystoma mexicanum (assembly GCF_040938575.1). Taxonomy (NCBI): domain Eukaryota; kingdom Metazoa; phylum Chordata; class Amphibia; order Caudata; family Ambystomatidae; genus Ambystoma; species Ambystoma mexicanum. Next base: position 867,557,986 of record NC_090922.1, read on the forward strand.
TGTTAATGCTGACCTTGTTCCTTCTCCCTTGTAGGTTGCTGTGAAACCGGAGATGGGCGAGGTAAGAGAAGCGCAGGGTGCTGCCAGGACTCACTGCTTGCCCTGGTAAGAATTGTTATTAATGCTGTCCTTGTTTCTTTACCTTTGCAGGTTGGGGCGAAATCCGGAGATGGGAGAGGTAAGCGAAGCGCAGAATGGATTCAAGACCGGTTACTTCACAGGTAAGTGTTCTTGCTCGCCAAATGCTGTTCTTGTTCTTCCAGGTTATTAATGGAATCCAGATCTAGGGGCTTCAGGATCGGGCTGCCGGAGAAGCAGATGAGCAGGAGCTGGACACGGTGAGCGTTACGCTGCAGGAGTGCAGAATAACGCAAAGCGTGTTCTGCTGTTTGGGTGTGGTTTAAATAGCCCAGGTAAAGTAGTTCCAAGCCAGGTAGGTCCAGCCACACCCAAAACACCAGACCGCATGGCTTGGCTCTAAAGAACTTTGCTGTGTAATAGGCCTCCATGTTGGATTAAGGTCCAAAACTGGTATTGCTTTATTCCTGATAATGTGACTGGCGCCAAAGGTGCCAGGACTGACTCCATGTATGTTTCTGATGGAATTTTAAGGTCCTTGGGGCCAGTGTGAAGGGCTTTAGCCCCACTGCTGTCAAGGGGCTGTTATACCTGAGGGGGTCAGGGGCATGGTCCGTGACAGCATTTTCGAAATTCAATAAATTAAACATAAATACAAAAAAAAAAAAGATTCTTTCCCTGTCATGAAACCACCAGCTAGTGGCGAATGGTCCCATACTGGGTCTAAACACTCGTCCAAGTCCCCATTGACGAAAGCACCATCGGAGAAACCGAGGGAGAGGCTCACGCCCATCGTCAAAACCCACATCGTACCCGTCAAGGAGATCTCCATCGACAGGCAAACACAGAGCCAAATCAGCTGCGAAGACCTCCTCTTCAACGTCAATGGAAAATAAACCCTACTTGTCATCGGAATCTCGAAGATCCTCCTCCGGCCATGAGTCGTCATCGAGACACCTATTGGCATCCAAATCGTTGTCGAAGTCTACCCTGACGACAGCGCCATCAATGACGGCATCAACAACAACTACATCAGGGTCGACGGCCCATCTCTCGTCGATGACCAAAAAAAAATGGTTTGGAGAAAAGCCTAAGCACCCATCGACCACCACGACGAAGATTCAGAATTATATATGCAGGGCAATATATTGTCCCTAAAGGTATTTTGAAAACCCCAATGGGGCCATGATGGAGCATGACCAGACTTCCCTGGGAATGTCTGCCATTGTCAGGGTTCCATTGTATGTCCCATCGGATATTCAGAGGAGGAGTTCACGTAATAACCAACTGTCTAGTAAACCCAGGGGATCTAACGTTTTTGGTTCCAAATTGAGAGGGTCTGCTATGACTCAGACCCGTTCTCCCTTGTTTCTTGCACATCCTTTTGCAGAACGCTATGGGTTACTGTGGAAACGCTGGCGGCCATGGTCTTCGCGTAGACGCTCAGGTCTACGGCGCCGTCCCGTGCGTAAGATCAGGTGACTGTATTTAAGCCACGCCTCGGCGCACGGCGACGCTTCTGAATTTGTCTAAATTCCTAACTCTCCTTACCTCGTATCTTGTTTTCTTGGCTTCTTGTATCCCCAGCCCTGTCTTGTTACCTGCATTACCTCCTCCTTGTCATTGCTACCAGGTCTTACCTGCTTGTACCCGACCCGGAACGGCCACGGACTGCATTCGTCTGAATCCTCAATTCTTACCTGCTTGTACCCGACCCGGAATGGCCACGGACTGCATTTGTCTGAATCCTCAAGTCTTACCTGCTCATACCTGACCCTGAACGGCCACGGACCACATTCGTCTCAATCCTCAAGTCCTACCTGCTCATACCAGACCCGGAATGGCCACGGACTGCATCCGTCTGAATCCTCAACTCTTACCTGTTCATACTCGACCCGGAACGGCCACAGACTGCATTCGTCTAACCCTCTAAGTCTTACCTGCTCTTACCAAAACCGGAACGTTCACGGATTGCAACTTCTTCATCCCACTAGTCTCACCTGTGTTTAATCTTCTTTCTGGGACAGTCAAAAGACTTTTTCGGACATTCAGGATTACTGCGCATCGGCACAAGGACCAAAGGACATTGGCACATCGGTGCATGATTTAAGGAACTTCAGCGCAACGGCGCCAGGATCAATTAACTTTTTAGGCATCCTCGTGCGGGCGGGTATAGGAAAACCAAAGACATTGTTTTTCCCGGACTACCAACTAATTTCCCACATTTTCTATCCAGGACACTCATTTGGTAAGCACAAGACTCTTATTTCTGCTTTCCCAGTTATTTCTTGTACTCTTGGTAATATTCTCTTTTTGCTTTCAGGGTACTCACTGATCGAACTTGGAACATTCGGTCCAAGTCTGATTTTCTTGTTTGTGAGTATCAGTTTGGTATCTTGGTTTGGAGTTCTCATTGCATTTAGCTTCATGTTAATGCCTGATTAATTTTCTTGCAGCCAGCTGTTGAAGTACCAGGGTGTACCTCAAACTGTCCTTATGCACACATAAGGGGTATATTGTCAGAAAGCCTAAATTGCATCACGACGTGTCAAGCCACCACTACTATATTGCGCTCCTGGTTCCTGACAGCCATAGATTAAAGATTACCCAGATATCATGCCAGAAGACATTTTGCAGCATGAGATTACATCATATTTTGAGTCTCTGCCAGAGGAATGCCCAGGGGTCATTGATTATGATCCTGAAGCAGGAACTTCCAATCCTCCCATCCAAGGACCATCTAGAGAGGAAGACAAACCTCTAAGGTTTCAGATACCTACTCTACTATCAACACCTGCTGGAATGGGCGGTTTGCATCCACAATACCCACTTATAAACCCTAAAACCTTGCTTTTCCTGCAAGTGCTGACAACACTACAGTCACTTTTGGGGCAGCTTGATGCCATGCTTCTGCTCCCTCAAGCGCAGTAATTTACCCCACAGCATCAAACGGACCCAACCTATCCCTGTAGAGATCAAGGCATACTCTCTAGGATTCGAACGCCTCCTAGACCTCCACCTCCATGTGTATTTAGCCCACGTAGGAGAGAGCAAGAAGAGGTGGAATATGTTGACACTGAGCAGGACACTGGTCTGAGAGATATAAGTTCCACCCACTCCTCGTCTCCATGCAGAGCCGACATGTGGGACACAGATGATCCTGACCAAGATGTGCAGGGTAGCCCCGGCTCAACCTTCGCCTCCGGGTCACATTGGGGCTTTTCACTCAATGATGTCCGAAGCATGCCAGGAGTTTGGTTTGATGCCAGAAGAGGAGAAGGATTGTTTCCTCTTCAACCATATAGGCAAATACAGGAAGGCAGCGTTTTCCATACCCATTCTGGATCACGCTTGGCAGGAGGGCCTACGTACTATCAAGCATCCTTTTACAGAGCTGGCAGTTAAAGGTAGGCTGGATAAGAGGTTTAAGGCTCCAGACACAACACCAAAATGCCTCACCTCGCAACCCGCTCCAGAGTCAGTCGTATCAGCGGCAGCAAGCCACAAGGCTTGAACGCAGCATAAGTGTGCCACTCTGCCAGATGTGGGATGTATTGACCCACTCTGCTGTGCTATGCAGAATCTCTTGCCAGTTATGGGGAAAGAAACAGCAACAATGGTGGCAAAACCCTTGTGCGCGCCAAGAACCTACAAAAACATACCAAAACCATGTGCTTCAGCACACCAAATGAGGGATGCACAACCTGCCACCCATGGTACATGTGTGGGGGAATAGAGCACACCCTGCAGAAAAGGTGCCAGTGGGTCCCATGACCAGCAAACAGAGTGCAGAGAGAAAAGCAACACTTTGCAAATAAAACCCAAAAATGTACCTATAAATGACATTTGCTTTGTTGCCAAAAACTACAAAATGCCTATAACACAACACTTTTCAACATTCACAATCTTGCCTGGTGCTAAAATCCATGTATCAAATGAAACATGGTAAAACATACAAAGTCTGAAAACTGACAGCCTCTATGCCAAAATCTGGGTGCAGTACCGTGGGCCGCCAGAATGACAGCTGAGAAGTTACTAATGAAACTTTAAAAGTGAGCTAAAACTCAAAAGCCTGATGGATTAGCAAACAGAAAAAGGATTGTTGCCAAAAACTAATACAGATCTTAGTTGTGTTTTGATTCCACAGATTTTAAGGCCAAGAAGGAAATGTATTTGTATGTGATGCAACAGATGTGGCTTTTGCTAAGTTTAAAAGTTAATTAGCTTGGCTGAAGCTGCAAAGAACTGCAAAAGCAGGGAGGGCCTTCCTCTCAGCAGAAACTCACGGTTTCAGGTTGGGACATAATCTGGTCTAAAGAGAGCAAAGGAACAATGACAAAGTGCAGACCAGGAAATTGGAAGTGTGAAAAGGGGTTGTAAATGGCCTCTGGAAGGAGCAGGCAAGGAGGGGGATGCCTTGGACTGAAGGGAGACAAAAAGAGGCAGAGCCAAGCGACCATCTGTTGCCAAACATGAACAAAGGACACATTTTAAAAGACTTATAACTTGCTATTCAAAATGGTGAAAAATATAAAAATGACAGAGTTGTTAATTTAATTTCTGGCTGCATGTGTGAAGAGGCGGCAGAACTGTGTGACACGGTCTAGACAAGAATGGCAAGATATGTGATTCTATGCAAAATCTATTACTGTTAGAATTGTGAAAATGTACACGCATATCCCCATATCCCCATGTTCAACACGCATATTTGTCGAAATTTGCAGACAAATTGGAAAGTGTGTTCATAGCGAAAAGGGCAACATTCTGTAGAAAGGGGAGAAAATATCCCACCGCTGCGGGGTTTTGAGGAATAGCTGCTAGGTAAAATATGGCATCTGTATGTGTGATTTGTATAAAGGTGACCAATGTAGAAATGTACATTTAATATAAAATCAGATTTGGAGACCAATGTCTAAAGGGAGGTCTCTAAGGATTGTAAAGCAAATCATAAAACCTGATATCACCTAGCCTTGATCCAGTCACTCAAATTGCAAGGCGGAAAGGAAGTGGGGTCCAATTCCAGCTCAAAGGGGCAAGCTTAGCTAAGTCGGCCCATACACCCCCTTTGTGATGTAATTTTTTATGGCATAAATAGAGACAACTGATAACACATAGAGATAGACAGATCCACTCGCTTTCCTGATGCTGGCAGGGCGCCCTGCTGCTGAAATCTACATCTTACTTGTTCCAGACTCCAGAAACTTGGCAAAGCAAAGGCCTATTGCATAGCTGAACCATTCCATTCTTCCGTCCAATCCTGTGCCATGCTGTGACCAGAGCGCTTTGCTGACCCTCTGCAGTCTGATGCGCCCAGCTGTCAGTCCCTGACAGATCCGATTCAACGGTCCTGAATCCTGATGGTCCAGAATCCTGACGGTCCAAAATCTTAAATCCATTTTGTTGTGTGAGCATTGACAGGAAGCTAGAAACTGTTGATTCCCGTGCATTATCTTGTCCCCTCCTAATTTCTGAACTATCCTTACTTCCATAATCAGTAATATTGTTTAAATCCGTAATGAAATATTATTCTGTCTATCTGTAAAAGCATCCTTTTCCTAGTCATTTTGTCAAAATCGATCTATTAATTTCATTCGAGTGACCAGCCTAGCGCTCCAAGGTGGACAGCGAGGAACCAGGACTGAGTCGCGAATCTCTCCTGACTCTTATGTTGTGCCGTCCTGGTGGCTTAGCTGGGATACTCTAGTCCATCGTCAATATTTTTCTGATTTTAAAACTAAAGCCTATTTCCATCCTCGCTCCTATCTCGCAAAAACGACCTTTACTAAAACCACTATAACTCCCTCAGTTTATGTGATAGAAACGAAATTTCAACTTCCACTTGTACCTAACATCCATAGCTATCCATAGAACATTTCATCATTTATCATGAATATCGCGCACAGAAAAGTTTGCTGCAAATTTAAAATCCTGAGAAATTTTACACGTGTAAAGTAGATTTAAACTGCTTCCGACTTGGATTTTAAGATTGCAAATGTGTTCTGCTGATTAAATCATTGCTTATGCTTGTGTGCAACTGTTCAAAGCGGCTCCCATAGGAATTTACAACAATGTAAGCATTTTTCCACACATTTAGAGTTCTTGCTCAGCCACTTTAAAAGTCATTTTGACAGTTGAAAGACCCACTTCGTTTTTCTTTCTGTGTAAGGAGGCAAGGGGGGAGTGAGACACTGTGATCTGTACTATTTCTGAATCCCTGCTATCATCTCACATTTATTTAAATTTGCTTATTGGTGGGTTGAGGGTCTTACAGGGGGAATTTCTAACCATTGTGCTATCTGATCTGAAACCAACACAAAAGTATTATTTTCTGTGCTGCATTTGTTTTGCTCATTGCTTAGTCCTAGTGTATTAAATATATTATTCTGTGTTCTGTCACCCATTGGGGATTGTTTATCTATTAATTTATATCTTGTGATTTTGATCTTAAATAAATAAATAAATAAATAATGCATTTTACAAACCAACCTGATTCCTGGTCCAGCGTGACCCAGGGTATTTTTAAGTAAGGGGTGTGATACGAGTGGTACATCTTTCAAATAATTGAATCTATATATCAAATACATTTTTCCATCGCGCTGTACGTTATGCCGAGAGCAGAGTGTATCGCCTGATTGAAATCCTTAACACAGACAATGAAAACAGAAAAATTGATTCCTTCGGAAAAAAGGTTCTCACCACTGTCAAAGCATCAAAGCCCTGGCAATAGTTACTCGATATGATCGAGAGATGTGGCACTGTCTGGCTCCTATATTGGAACTCTTGCCGGAGCAGCAGAGGAAAGAAGCCATGACGCTGGTACGTGAAGGGGAAGAAGCTGTCATGCATGCTGGACGCTACGCTCGTAGGACAGCGAGACCGTTCTACTCCAAATGGAGGCTATTCGATACGTTACCGGGAAAACGACGTTTACACTTTTCACGTCGCTAACTTCACGTGACTTTTGCTTCGTCACGTGAACTACGGTATTACGTATTTAAGCAGCGTAGAAACTTCACTCGCTGCTTCTGATCGTCTCTATTGGCGTTGTGTAGCTGAACCTCTGATCTACATCCTGGCATAATCCTACAGCTACTTTTGGGCCTTCGATAGCGTGTGTTCCGCCACACGCTGATTCCTGGAGCTATCCCTTCGCGTGATAATGCACACGCGTTCTCTGTCTTCAATTGCGGCTGGCCAAGGCTGCGTGAATCCTGCTCGCGTGTAAAATCCACACGCGCTCTTTTGTCTTCAAGTGCGGCTGGCCACGGCTGCGTGAATCCTGCCCGCGTGTAGAATCCACACGCGCTCTTCGTCTTCAAGTGCGGCTGGCCAAGGCTGCGCGAATCCTGCCCGCGTGTAAATCCACACGCGCACGTTGTCTTCACACGCGGCTGGCCCAGGCTGCGCGAATCCTGCCCGCGTGTAAAATCCACACGCGCTCTTCGTCTTCAAGTGCGGCTGGCCAAGGCTGCGCGAATCCTGCCCGCGTGTAAATCCACACGCGTACGTTGTCTTCACACGCGGCTGGCCAAGGCTGCGTGAATCCTGCCCGCGTGTAGAATCCACACGCGCTCTTCGTCTTCAAGTGCGGCTGGCCAAGGCTGCGCGAATCCTGCCCGCGTGTAGAATCCACACGCGCTCTTCGTCTTCAAGTGCGGCTGGCCAAGGCTGCGCGAATCCTGCCCGCGTGTAAATCCACACGCGCACGTTGTCTTCACACGCGGCTGGCCCAGGCTGCGCGAATCCTGCCCGCGTGTAAATCCACACGCTCACGTTGTCTTCAAACGCTATTTTCTTCTAACTCCTGCATCTGTGGAATTAACAGAAGGATTGATCCCTAAAGTGGGAAGGAAGCCTTTCAAGGATCATTGGAAGTGACTTTGAACTGAACTTTGGACGCTATCCTGTGGTGAATTCAACCCGTATCTAGCGTGAGCCTCGTTCCGTTCGGGATAAGTCTCCCTTACTAATTTTCCCTTCCCTGTCGTTTTGTTCTTCATTTCAAATCCATCAAGAGACTTCTGGATTGTTCTACCCAGAGATACAGGTCAGTGTGATCATTCCTGTCATTATCTAATTCATCATACTCAGATTGGAGCAGTTATTCATGATACTTTAATTTGTCCTAGGCTGGATTACTATACCTTACCCACGCCCTTTCCAGTGATCCATCGCTCTGCCTGTTTTATCAGCCAGAGGGTTGTATCATTTGGAAGGTCTTTGTTGACTTCACGACTATCAAGTCGGGTGAACAGGGATCCGGAAGACCCTACCTCCTGTATCCTTTTGAGTATTGTATCCTTTTCAGTTGATACTTTGGTACATTTCTGACAGAAGCCTTGAATCACAGCATTAAAATCGCAGCACACCTTGCTGAAATGGGGTTCAAACAGATTGGCAATGGGGTAGTCCTCAGAGCCAATCTGTTTGATAATCGGTGCAAGGTGCATGGCCACCTTGCACCGATTATCGGCAGGAAGTACAGCAAAAGGTCATCAATATGCATTGTGAAGGAGAAAATCTGTGTGGGGACAAAATTGATGAGGCCCTTAAAGCCATGAAGGCAGATTCGGACACTGCTAGGTCTCTTACAGCCCTGCAGGGCAGGTGGTCCTTTGGCTCCTTTAGAGCAGCCTCGGGTAACTCAAGATTCTCAAACCTGTAGAGACAAAAAGACCTATAGTAGACCCGGATACTACTTGCAGGGCTACATGAGGAATTACCAATCCTCCCAGCGCAACAGAGAATACCATTAAGGGTAACATAAGCGCAGATCTGCTACCTCCCAAAGAGGTATGCAAAATAAGGCACAACAATGACTGCCTCAGGGGCAGACAGGTGGGGGTAAATGTGGCGTTCTACCTTGCGAGTGGCAAACAATAATGAAAGACAGGTGGGTGCTAGATGCAATCCAGTAGAGCCACTTGTTGGAGTTCAAACGCGCAAAAAAATCCTGATATGTCCCATAACGGTATATCGCCCGCACCTTCAGGTTTTACAGCAGTAGCTACGTCAAATGTTAAGAAAACGAGCCATTGAAAGAGTTCCTCCTTCAGCAAGAGGAAAGGGAGTATACTCCAGGTACTTCGTCATCAAAAAACCAGACGGGATGGGGCACACTGGATTTACAAAGACTAAACAAGAACATCAAAAAGCAGAAATTCAGGGGGTGCTGTTGCGCACGTACAAGATGGCAGCCTGAACCAGGAGCTCCAATCCATGACAAATCCTGAAGCAGATTAATCTGCATCAGAGCCACCTACGAATGGAATATACACAAACCCTCTGAGAAGAATACTCTGGGAACAATACCAGAAAATATGGTATAAAACCGCTGGAAGACTGCTGAGATAACTGGATTGCAATCCCCCCCCCCCGGAGATACCGCGTATCGCGGGCCACCTGCGAGCTACAGGTGACGCCAACCTGAGACCGGAGGGGGAAGCCAAAATACGGGGCGTGAAGAGGGAGGAGCTAAATCCTATGGCAGGCACCGCTTCCACCATGGTGTAGAGATCCCATCACTGCCTGCTTAACAGCGTTGAGAACCCGCGTGGAGGGTCAACACACCCATACTCTTGGGTCTGAACGTGGCAAAGCAAGGTGACATCAAGCAGTATGTGAATGGGAAACTGACTGGCTCTCTGCGATCCTACATCCGGCCCAGTGAGTGCACCAACTCGTCTGACCCGACAGCAGAGGGGATAGTGCTGCCGTGAGTGCCTGGTTGGTGTGAAGGGCGCAGGCTGCACTGGGACCCGAACTGACGGTATAGGGCCGCCGTCCCAACGGAGGAGCCCACATGGAGATAATCCTGGGGGGAACCCGGCCAAATGGAGCTGAGGAGGCTGATCGGGAGCGGAAGCCAACAGGCTGACCTACGGCTCCAAAGAGGGGGCCTCAACACCACGCAAGCCCACAGCAGGGATTGATCCTTGGTACTGGATCCTACCGATCACTAACCCCCCAACGTTGGATACAGACCATACCAAAACCTGCATTTACCCCCGAGGCACCGACGGGGAGTACGGAGCCACAGAATTAGGAAGGAAGGAATAAATATGCGGGGTAAAACCTCCTAACGCAGGTGAACAAAGGCGAGATACGCGCCGGACAACTGCCTTATAGCTGACTACTCGCCCTGCCCACGGGTGGGCCCATCGGGGCGAGATCAGAGACCGGTGCTGTGAGAGGATGATTCAGAACCAGGGCCTGAACATCATTCGAACTGCGGCATGACCGCACAGTGAGAACATCGCCTCCTGGCACTGGACTGACCCAGCGTATTAGCTCACACAAACCCGCTGAATACTGTAGACTATTCTAAAAGTAGCAATTTGAATGCACAGGTGAGTCGGAAGGGTGAAATACGGACAGCAGCCCAAACCCTGTGCTAATATACAAAACCTGTATGCTGTGTATCGCGGCCCTGCTGGAAACTCCACTAGAGATCTAACGATTGTACACGAAGGCCGGAACTAGGTGCTGCTGCCGCCTATGAACAATAGGGGATTGGAACATTCATACTGAACCCTGCACTGCCATGAAGCGACGACAACACAATCCATTAAAAATGAACTGTGTGATCCAGCAGCGCAGCGCCTGGGAATCGCGCTCCCGCAGCTGAACCACACTGGAGAACAAGGCTGGCAGTCAACGCACAACCAGCGGTGAGGGGCTGCTGCCGGGGGGCAAAAAGAAGTAAGTACGCTGCGCGAGTGGGGCAGGGGGGCCAACTCAACTCCCTGCCACAGCCCGCGCCCCCGCCCTCACGTCCAGCCACCGGTCTGAAGCCCTCGCGGCAGAGGAACACAGTGCACCCGCCCAAGCTCGCATCCCATACCCAGCCCTCAGGAGCAGCGCCAGTCCTCAAGCCCGCACAGCCACGAATGAGGAGAATCACACCAAACTAGACCTGACCACCACACGCCCGCAGATAACCCTGGGGAGCCGCAGCCCCTATATCTAATCCCAAAGACAACAACGAGACACCCACCTCCATCACACTCACGTTAATGCAAACGCCTTCAGAACATTTTTAACGTAGCCGGGATCCAGAGGGCACCAAGCGTAACAAAAATCAGTCATCAGAAGGAAGAAACGCGGAAGACAGAGCTTGCAGGGTAGCGGCCCAACGTATCCTCCCGCCAAAACTCCAACGACATTAGGGAAGGAGACGGACCCACGACACACGAACAGCGGATGAGGGGCACCTACACACTTGGTGCGAGGCAAACCCAAACCGCCCATCATACCGCCTGCACATTCTGAGAGTGGGGCGCGCACCGGCACCTACCCCCTACACAGATATCTGACGACATCAGCAGCGGAGTTGCAGTGAGACGCAGCGAGCCCCCGCTGGCGGAAACAGGAAGGCGCGACGGGGGACATGGCTGCAGGGTCGCTCCACGGGCCTCAATCAGAGGACCTGCACCCGTGACGTAGACAAAGCGGACCGCACCAGGGAGCAGGCGGCTCCCCCCCAGAATTGCAGCAGACACCTGCCCAGCACACCCCACCAGGCGAGCTCCCCGGCAGCAGCCCAGGACACACCAAGTAGGTGGCTACGCGCGTTGGTAGGATAGATTTCACAACAAGGTGCCATAGCTACGCCCGCACCCCGGCCGGATAAGAGGGCCACGAAAGCGAGTCAGAACAGCCCTGCTCTTACCCCCGCAGCATTCCAAGGTGGCCACAAACGCTCTGCATCTCAAACCCACGCACCCCGCTATGTGCACGCCCCCCCCACCAAGGTAGGGCCCCTCGCCAGAGCACTTTGCAAGGACCTGCGGACCCACCCAGGGGGAGACAGGACACTCGCCCAGTACTTGCTCCCCACCGCCCAGTGGACCCCCTTCAGCGACAGCCTACGGCCTACAACTACCTGAACAGACGGCCCAACGCCAAAATGGCCAAACACAAAGGTCCAAAATCTGCGGACATAGCAAACTTATTGCAACTGAGGGATAAATTCAAGCAGCAGGACCCCCCCCAACCCAACCCTCCTTGCCCTCTAGACCCCAGGGACAATGGGCCATGAAAGACGACATCCAATCCCTGCTAGCTGACATCAAGGTCGAGTTCTGCAATTGTATGGCAGAGGTCACAACTAAGATAGAGGGCCTGGAGAACCGCGTGGAGGAGGTAGAACACAGGGTCGGTGACACAGAAGACCAAGTCCTGGAACACTCGGCTCAGATTGCGGAGCTGCAATGGAAACTCCAGTCTCTGGAAGATAACTCTGGCAGCATGCAGCGCAAGCAGGAAGAGCTGGAAAACAGGGCCCACAGAAACAACATCCGTATCAGAGGGGTCCCCGCCTCGATCCCGGACTGAGCCCTTCCTATCTATGTTGGGGATCTCTTTCAGACCCTCTTCCCGGGCTGTGATCAAGCATTGCTCTTACTGGACCGCACCCATAGACAATGAGGTTGCAGAAACACCCTGACATCCGCCTCCCCGGAGGTGATCACCAGAGTCCACTTTTACACCACAAAACAAGAAATCATGGCGGTGAGACGCTCTCAAGGTGAACTTACATACCAGGGAGCCACAATTCAGCTTTTTTAAGACCTGGCCGTCCCCACAGTCCAACGGCGGAGAGCCCTCCGGCCGCTAACAACTTTCTTGCAGGATCGGAAAATCAAATATCGATAGCTCTACCCGGCCTCGCTCCAGTTCACATTCGAGGGTCAGACAAGGGTGATCCATGCTCTCGAAGAAGCCAGAGGCATCATGGGGGTCTAACCCTCTACCCCCGAGGAGGATTCCTCCACCTCCCCTTCTGACCATATACGGAGTTCAACACCGAAGCCTCAGCACAGCCGCTGGATCAAAGTCCCGAAGGGAAGGTAACCCCCCCCGCCACACACAAAATGTAACTGACCGTTGTCTCTCCATGCCGGAAACTCGCACTCTCGGCATCCGGGTGCCCCACGTAATGCCCTAGCCGAGTGGATGGACAACCACTCTGACCCGAGGCCTCTCAGGCGTCAACTGGTTAATTTTTGGTTCTATTCTTTTTGCCGGGCTGGGACCCCCCCAGCCGACACAAGACACCCCATTCTTACAGCCTGCCAGCAAACACTTTTACCTGAAGGAAATACTATGGATACGAAACACTCGCCTACGAATCCTCCCACACTTGGTGAGAGTGGGGAAGCAGCTGTGGCAGAGAATCTGTAAAATAATTGTGGAACAGCCCCGTAATCCGCACAAATTCTGCTGGTAACACTAGTTGCGGACAATCAACAAGGTCGGCTGAATATAGGTAAATACTGGGAACTCTGCGGGGTGGCAACAATCAGCGACCTGTTTCAGGAAGACAAGCTACTAAACTTTTCAGCACTGACAGAGCTAACAGGAGTACATCAGGGACAATACATGATGTACAATACACTTCTTAGAATCATGAAACAGAACAGGCCAACGCAGAACGCTCAGCCAGACCCAAAAGACACGATAGAGACTTTATATGATGTAGCAGAAGGTGGGAATGCTGTATCCCGTATATATGAGCTGCTCCTCACCCAGCACACGACTTTGAGTGAGAAATTAAAACAAGCAAGGGAAGGAGACTTGCAGGAACCAACCACGGACTCAGCATGGTCAAGAGCACTCGCATAGCACAAAATGGTATTGTGAAACTCAAAATTACAACAAATACAAATGTTTGTTTTGCACAGAGCATACCTCACACCACAGAAAATTTCGATATTCAACAATGCAAGGACGCAACGGTGTCCAAAGTGCAGGCTGGAAAATGCTGGAATGAGACACATGTTCTGGTCATGTTTGATGGTGCAGCAGTTTTGGGAAGGTATAGAGTACAAACTAGCAAAAATAGAAGTGAGGCTAGAAGATGGATCACCCGTCGGTTGCCTTTTGGGTATGTTCCCAAGGTGCAAACGAGCAAAGCACATCCACAAACTGAAAGACCTGGGGTACGTACTAGCAAAACGTAGAATAGTCATGGGATGGAAGTCCACAAATGGTCCAGCAGTGAACCTTTGATGGAAAGACTTACAAAAGTGGACAATTGCGGAAACATCGGTGTTGCAAAGGACTAGTCAACAGGACCAAGCCGGAGAAGGAACGACCCTAACTGACTGGATAGAACTTACACAAGAACTATTCATGACTACTGCATGATTCTAAGAGATCCGACCGTGGCTGATTTTGCCGCGGTCGGAAAGTTTGCATGAGAAAGGTGAGAACTACCAAAAGTTTGCACCTTTCTCATGCAAACACACTTGCATATTATGGGGGCTGCAGGGGTGTCCACCGCAACCCCCGCTCACTATACTGTAAAGTACAGTACTGTATACTGTAAACCCCTGCAGCCCCCATTTTTGTTTCTTCCTTTTGTTTCTTTTTTTTTTCACAGGTGTGCAGCGCGGCTGTCCCCAGCAACACCACGCTCACTATACCACACAGTATAGTGAGCAGGGTGTTGCGGGGGACACCCACGCAGTCTCTTTTTTTTTTTACTTACCTGCAATGCTACCACCAAAGGTTCAAACATTTGGTGTTCGAACCTTTGGTGGTAGCATTTTTCGGTCATATTGTACGGTCGGACCTTTCTTTTCGGTCCGATCGTACAAAACCTAGTGCAAGAGGTCCAGAAGAAAAGGACCCCAGGGCAGCACCAAACATGTTGGCAGTAGAGGCTAACGCTTGAAGCACGCAGGCCTATTGAGCACTGTGGAAAAAGACAGAGGAGGAAGTGGGGAGGGGGTGCAGACAGTTACAGTTACCTGTTGGGAGGGGCGGGGTAGTTGGGGATTATCGATAGACAGTATAACTAGTAGTACATCGTATATTCTATAATGTTGACATGACCTTGAAGTGAACACCACAAAATGTAAGAAAATAAAATAAAAATTGTTCAAAAAGAAAAGAAGCCTCAGTTCGTACCTTTGCCTGCAACACACATCACATTTCTCACGTGGCAGGTGGCTTTCTTAGTTGCCATTACGTCCTCTAGACATGTTTATGAACTGCAGGCTTTAGTTGTAGACCCTCCGTATCTACGATTCATGAAAGACAAGGTGATACACACACAAGGTTCACCTTCTCTCATACCAGACTACCCGCAATTCAGGAATGGTGTGCCGCTAATGATCTCTGCCTTAATGTCAGTAAGACTGAGATCCTCCTCATCGGAACACCAGCTCCCTCCTTTGCTCTCTCTCTGGCCGCCCGCTCGGGTCCCTCTTCCTGCTGCTACCTCTTAGGCTAAGAACCTTGGTATCATATTCGACTCCACCCTCTCCTGCCCTCACATCTCTGACGTCTCTAAGAAGTCAAACTATCAGCTGCACCTCCTCAGAGGTATTCTTCTTTTCCTCACCTTCCCCCAGAAGTTCAGTGTATCCAGAGTTCTAGTCCTTTCTAGGCTGGACTACAGCAATAGCCTCTTTCTAAATGTGTCTGCCTACTCTAAGACCTCTACAACTTGTCCAGAACAGGACTGCAAGACTTGTTTGGCCTCAAGCCCAGGGATCCTCTCTCTCCAGCTCTGATATCTCTTCACTGGCTCCCTGTGGCGGAAAGGATCAAATTCAAGACCCTTTGCATTGTCCACAAGGCTTTCCGGGGCATTGGACCGCACTACCTCCAACTCTCTTCCTAAACATCTCCCCTTTCGAGCTTTCCGCTCATCCACTTCCAACTCTCTGAGGGTCAGACGTTTTTCCAAGCAGAGATTTGGGAGCAGATCCCCTCTGCACTTCTCCACTTCCCTGCACTTGCGCGATCTGAATGACATGAGACCTAGTAAGATCATTGTTTTGTCCTCCCTCTGTTTCCCCCTTCTTGTCTTGTCGCGCTTAGAAACATTTGTTTACCGGCGCGTTATAAATGCCACATCATATCATAAGGAGTCCAGAAAGGAAAGTAGGGTTTAGAATTGGTATAATCATTTGAGCTGTTGAAATCTAATCTATCTAAGAACACATTTAAATTAACTGGTAAGACCTACCTACGATCCCATGAAGTCATGGGATTTCCATACCACGGTACTAGAGCACTGGTATGCTGCAGCAAGAAAAACCTGTAAAAGCTGAGAGAGCCATTTCTGCGTATTGGGATCTTCCCGTGCCCCTTTCTCTCCTTTTGAGCTCAGAGGCTTCTCTTTCTTCGTCTTTTTCATTCACTCTGGAGACTGCATGTCTTCTCTGTAGCTTCTGCTTACATACATTTGTTTTGCTAATCTTTCCAGCTTCTGTGCCTCAGTTTTATCCTTGGTGATGTTCTAACATTTGAATTTAATAAACAAAATTGTTTCCTGTCCATGCATTAAGGTGCCCTGCAGTGGGAAGAAGTCTGGCTTGCCCAAGATTTTTGCATGGCTTTTTCTCTATAGTTTTCTCTAGCCTTTGTTTTGAGGTGCTCAGGATAAACTTGGCATAGGTAGGTCCACTAGGGGGCTGCTTCCCATACCATACTAGTATAGGCTCCTTGTCTGGCACAGGTTCCAAATTCCTTACTTTAGTGAACCTCATGGTCTGCATTGAGCCAGAGGACACACTGACCTGGCATGCACACCGCTCATGCAAGTACTCCCAAAATTCACACAAAGCAAAAATCTAACACAGGGGATTTTGGCCTCCACATTACACCACGTCAGTACAAGTAATGAGTCACCCAGAGGGCTATAAGACTGTGAAGAAGCCAAGAAAGAGAGTACATGGTGTAAAGGGGAATACCCTGATGAGAAGTGGTTATCAAGAGAGAAGGAACTGGAGGAAAGGGGCAAGCTGTTGGAACAAATGTTGATAAAGGAAGTGGAAGAATAGAGAGCAGGAAGATGATCTGGAGGAGAATTTGGTGCCTGAGTCAAGGCAAGAGCAGTTGATAAAAGTAGTGGATGTGTGTTGAGAACAGGAGGAGAATCTAGTGTAGGAGTTAAGAAATAGGAGTGCAAAGCAGGGATCTGCAAAAAAGGGGAACTTTGCCAGTCCTGGGAGAGGTATAGTAGTTGGCTATCCTCCTGTCCTATTGTACTCTTCAAACCCCCTATTTCGCTACAGCCAATATCATAGAACCAGAAGACCCCCAGACCTTTGGGGAGACTGAAAAGAAAAATAACAATAAATGATGCAACAGATTACGTTCACTGAGTGACACTTCCCCCGGATGCCACTCCTCTTATTTAAGAATTGACACCATCACTCTTGCGCAAGAGAATGTTCCAGGTTAAAGTTCCAACTTAAACATCAACATTTCTTACAGCCCATAGTTGTTTGTTCACTATTGGGTTCCTGGAGATGCCTCCCTTCTTCAGGTATCTTGCACTCAGTACTTTCACAATGCCAGGGGAATGACTCCCTTCGCATGGCCTTTTCTCAGGTTTGTTTGTAATTCGCAATGCCAAGGGGAATGACTCCTTTCCCCTGGCCTTTTCTCAGGCTTGGTTTGCAGTTAACAATGCTGGGGGGAATGACTTGTTTCCCCAGACCTTTTTTTGATTCACCAGAATACTTTGCAATTCACAGGGCCAGAGGGAATCTCTCCCTTCCTCTGGCCTTTCATTTATCTCTTAGTGCCTTGGGATATTTTTCCTCTCCCAATGTTACCAACTTGGTTTACTCGCCTGCCAGGTAGGTTTATCCCAGAATGTATATTTCTCTACACGCTATGAGGACTTTTGCTTACATGGCACATTCACATAACCCAACGGAATCTCTACTCTCTTCTGGCTTCCCTTTACCCCTTCACGATCTTGGAGTATTTTCCCTTCTCCAAGTTCCACCACCATGGTTTACAGTCCTGCCAAGTATGGTTGATTTCTCTCAGTAGCTTTACATTGGGATGACCTCTTACCCTGTGTCTTTCGTTCTATGAGATTTAGTTTGCCCCACTGGGATGAGGAAGATCTCTCCACTCTTCCTCCCTCGGTTGACCACAGCCATCAGGGTTGCCCAGCGTCTTCCTGGGCACCCTCAGCGTACCTTTTGGCTTGGCCCGCAGGGTTTCCCATCTACTCTGGTGTCTGTGGCCCACCTCGGCTTCCCTCTGGCACTCATGGTCTGTTCTAGTGCTGCGGCAGCTTCGCCACGCTGGTCTCTCTCCAGACGTCGGGTCTCCTGCAGACCCCTTGGTTCCTTGCTCCTCTTGAACCGGATGTCGGGTTCTCCAGCCTTCATGTAAATTCTTCTTTCTGCCATCTTCTTCGGACGCTAAGTGGCTGCTGCACACATCCTGGCCTGCAGCGTCTACAGTCAGCCCTGCTCTGCTCCCTTGTTCGAAGCTCCATTATGGCCAGACTGGCTCCGGAGGTTGTCCATTCTTGCTTTTTAACTTATGGTTTGCACAGAATTTTTCTGAGCGACTAGACTGCTTGCTGTAATTGTTTCCCACGTTGATCTTCAGGGCTCTGTGCTTCTGCCTCATCTCGTTATTACTATAATGTTTCTCCATTGGGTCACATGGATTCTTCCTCGTCCCATTTCTTGAGTCGATGTCAAATGGGTAGTCACTACACTTCCTCGTCTCAGTACTTCTCAGGAAGGAGGTTGGATTTCCGGAGTGTGGTGCAGGCAAGAATCGGAAAGAAATTGCAGTGGAGAACTCCGACAAAGAAGGGACCCGGCGCGCCCAAGATGTCGGATGCAGCCACGTCTCTGCCGTGTAGAAAAGGAGGAACTGGTGCGGGTGAGAAGATGTGTGCAGCCCGCAGTGCTGCAGGGAGGAAAGGCCGACTGCGGGCCATGGCACAGAATTTGCACACGTGGCAGACTGGGGTGGCGGTGGGGCCTAGTACACTGGATCCCCCAAAGTAACCGCCCGAGTGCCGCGAAAGCTGCAGAGCACCAGCGCGTGTGGCTGAGCAGCATTGGAAGGCTGCAGTGAGGTGGAGAAGTGGAAGAGCCGCTCCAGAAGCAAACACCAGGCGGACAAGAGGCTTGGAAGTGGGCACAACGGCACACGTTGAGAGGCAGTCCCACGGAGCAGGAAGTCCATCCAGGTGGAGTGTCAGAGATCGATGAGCGGTGATCCACACAGCGGGCGCCCGCAGGAGGTATTGCAGAATGATTGGAGTCACAGGAAAGCACTACTGTCCACACAAGCAGGGAAGCAGGAAAACGCGGCGGAAAGCAGCCAGATGACACGCTGTGAGCTCCGACAAGGGCAAGCAATCGAGGAGCCAGCAGAAGGTAGGCTGAGGAGCCTAGTGATTGCAAGGCTACACAATTTAAGGCCCGTAACGGTGAATCCCCACAAGCACCATAAGAGCACACAAGAACTGTGTGGGGAAGACCCCGGTCCGAGGGGCCAGGATGCAATAGTAGGGGGAGGCCATAACAGGTGAGGTAATTCTTCCACAAGTAGACCTGGTGCACTAGATTCATTTGAGGTGACACCCGCATACGTCAAGTCCATAATCAGCGGGCTATGCTCAGAGCCAAGAGGGAAACTGGGACTGGAGCCGTGGGGGACCCCTGAGCCGTGGTGGAAGCAGGATACAATAATTGCGCACTGAGCGCGAATGGGGCAGACGGAGACACTTGCAGCAGACTTTCATGATTCTGCACACAGGCTGCCAAGCGCAATAAAGAGCGCGGACAACGGTGGCGTGAGGCCGCTGCAGCAATAAATAGGCAGCACTGTTGAGACATTACCCAGCGAATACTGTCGAAACAAGCGGAGACCTGGCCACGGCATGCTATAGCAGGTTGCTAGCCTCACAGAGCATTAAGTTACAACTACCCTAGCCTGAGTCAGGTGACGCCACGAACCACCACAACGGGGCAGCCACAGCGCAAACCCCTCGGCTGATGTGGGGGCAGGGTCAGAGCAAGTGACAACATCAGCGCTGCACCTGTGATAGGGAGGCTATATTGAAATACTCTAGAGAAGGGGGGGGGGGTGATCCATCGAGATAACTCCAACATAGCCATATACCCAGATTATATGCCCGCAGTGCAAAGAGCAAGAAACTCATTTGTGCGAATCAAGGCAAGGCTCGGGCAGCTGAACCTCAAATACATGTTGATGTACCCATCTAGGCTCAAAGTAATTTATAAAGGATGACCAGTCTTCCTTGAAACGCCAGTGGCGGCCACTTGGATGGAGGCGAACAAACAGTGACATGAGCAATGGCCGGCCCGAAGAGAGGGTAGGGAGTGAGATGAACATGTCGGTGGAGGGGCCTGCGGGTGTGCTGCGGCGAAGCAGCAAAGTTTTTGTTTTACTAAACGGCAGGGGTGAGTCCGGGACCTTAGATCAGAGTCGACAGACCCTCCACACAAATTGTCAGGCGTTAGCCAGTTGCTGACACTGCATTGCCCGCATGTCATGGCCCGGACGGGTCAAAAAGGTGTGGGTGCGTTGGAGCGCTGCAGTCGAAACGCAGCTGCTGAGCGCAGTTCATTGCTTTTGGTTTGGTTTGTTGTTTGTGGTGTCTTTAATTCTTTGTGGAAGGTGGCATGGGTCAGAGAATGCGCATATAGGTTATTGTGCGAGTGTACAGGAGTGAAGGTCGCCCGGAGTGTGGAGAAGCTGGACAAGCCTGAGCCGGGAAACTGGGAGCAAGTGAATAAGGAAGTACAGAGGGGGGCTAAAATGCTAACATGGCTGCTGATATTAAGGTGCTGACATGGAATGTCCTGGGACTGGGCACGTATTTGTGCAGGAACCGGGTGAAGTCCTTCCTTAATAGGAGGAAAGTGTCTATTGCACTACTGCAAGAGACCCACCTGATGCAACAATCTATGGCTACGGTTACGGAACACTGGGGTGGACAGTGCTATGGAGCTCCCATCTCTACATACGCCCGGGGGGGGTTTCTCACCGGGATAAACCCTGCGGTTCCCTTTAAGCTACTGGGGCGGGAGGCCGACCCAGAGGGAAGGTACTTGATACTAAGGGGCTACGTAGAACAGGTGGAAGTGTGTATAGTCAACTCTTACTTCCCCAATCATGGGATCCCGATGCACCTAGATGCACTGTGTGCTAAGTTAGCCCAATACCGAGAATGTTTCTTCATCTGGGGTGGTGATGTTAACTGTGTGAGAGATTGGGAACTGGATAGGTCTAAATCACTGGCAACCCAGAACGAGGCAGCAACCGAGGCACTGAATGCGCTGATAGGCGCCCTAGACCTGGCGGATGTGTGGAGAGAACTGCACCCGACAGATAGGGGTTATTCTTATTTCTCATCGCCACACACCCTACACACTAGGATTGATTACCTATTCGTGGCCAGAGTCCATCTGGCACAAGTGGAATCGGCAAAGTATTTGGGCAGGTCAATATCGGACCACTCGCCACTGCTGCTGACCTGGGAAATTCGAGGCCCTAGGTTCCCCATACTGCTGTGGCGCATGCCAACTGATGCTCTAACAGATCAGGCCTTCAATGAAGAAGTACGAAACAAGCTAAAGGAATATATTGAGAGATATGTGGATAGCGTTGAAAGATGGGGCACAGTCTGGGAGGCAATGAAGGTGGTGGTGAGGCGGGAGGTCATTGCAAGCTTAGGAGTAATCCGGAAAGCACTGAGAACTGAACTGGACAGGCGGGAGGATGAAATAAAATAAAGAGAGTCCCACATACAAGGGACACAAGAGGAGGAGCTTGAATTAGCACAGCTGAGGGGGAACTGTCAAGAGGCGTGGGGGAGACTCTCTAAATTCGACTACTCAGTTAAAACTACCAGGACACATGCAGAGAGCGATAGACCAGGCAGGCTACTGGTGTGGCCGTGAAGAAGGGAACATCCAAAATACCCGACCACAGAACTTAAGGACAAAATAGGTACAGTGCACAAATGTCACGACCCTCACCCAAAACCCCCTCTGGCAAACCCATTGGCCAGGTGGAGTCGGGACTCGGGCCTCTAGAGCCTGGCATCCTCTTCAAAAGCCCTCATGGGGCCAGTCCTGCCACCTATGGCGCCAGGCTCATACACCATGAAAAAACAATGTGCTTGGGAACTACTTTATTGTATTGTCAGCCAACATGGAGGCATCCACATAGCTTGGTTCCTAAGAACTAAGCTATGCGGTCTAGTGTTTTGGGTGGGGTAGCTAGGGACTACTTTACCTGGACTATTTTGTTGGGGCTATTTAAACCACACCTGAGCAACACAACACGCTTTGCGTTACTTTGCAGCTTGCAACGTGACGCTCACCGTGTCCAGCTATTCCCTCGAACCTCGGAGAAGCAGAACCTGCAAGGAGACAAAAGGAACATCATTAGCAGGGTGTGCAGTCATTTTTTCGAATGCAATATTTTCGAATGTCAAAATGTTGAAAATATTTAGTCGAAAAAAATAATGTCGAAAATACAAAATGTCGAATTTTTTTCTATATTTATTCGAAAATATAAATAAATGCATTGTTTAAGGTAAGTATATCAACTGCATTTAAAAAAAAAAATTAAAGCATTGTTTAAGTTAAGCATATATATGTTTATTTATTTAACTTTGAATATTAAAACATTTAATATTATCTTCATATTTAAAAAAAAGTTTATTTAACTTTTAATGTAATAATAAATATATATATATAATATTAAATAAAATAAAAAGCTTGCTTTTTGCTAGTTGAACATGTATTATATAGTTTGCCCATTAGATGGTGGTAGTGCATTACTTTTGTGCACCCTGCTTTTTTTCAATATATTTTGTTTTGTTTATTTACATACGTTACGTGAGCGTACGTGTACGTTGGCGCCATTTTTAAAGTTCACTTCCAAACCGTTTCTGCAGTGTTCGCGTCTCTGTCGCTTTGTTCATGGATTTTTGGGATTTTCTTTTTTCTCCTGGATTTTTTTTGGACCTATCTGATGTTTTCAATTGGATTACATGGATTCTGTGGATTTTTCATGGATTTTGTTCCGGTGCATCGTGGTTTCTGGATTTTTATTTCTTTTTGGTTCTATGAAGTTGCATTTTTTTTGTCCGTGCTGGATTGCACTGTTCCAGTATATTTCCTTGGATTTTTCATTGAATTTCTTTATGGATTATGTCCTGCAACGTTGGATTTATGGAGTTTCTGCTTGGTTTTTTGCTTAATTTTCTCATGTGCCACATTGGATCGTAGAGGCTTCTGAAACGTAAGTTTTATTAACATTTTAAATTAAATGCAATGGAATTGAGGAAGTTTTCTTTATTGTTCTCGTCAGATTCTCGTATTATTTGTTCTAGTTTGTGTTCGTAATCTCTGTATTTTTTTCTTTTTGGTTCTTGGTTCGCCAATGAAATTGTCTGAGATATGTGAAATTCTTGGTGTTCTTCTTTTTTTCATTCTTTTAAAAAATGCCACAAATTTGGGTTGTTTATGTTGAAATTTTTATTTAATCTGCTGTGCCACCCTTCTAAGGTATTGTTGGTACGTGGCTTACCTTCTAATGTTGTTTGGTAACAATTCCATAATGTTAGAGGGAATTTTGGCCGCCTTCTAGTTCCACTACGCGTCAACTGTCCTATCCATGTGTTCTCCATATAGTCCAATAAGTATGTATTTTCCTCTTCATGATCTTTATAGTATGTACTTTCAATTAAATGTTCGTAAAATTGTATAACGTGATACTCTTTTACAAAAGCTAATGCAAACAGTTTTTTTTATGTTGTATTGGTATGAACTGTCCTCTGTATATTTCATGCTCAAGCCCGGTTTTTGTATTTTTCTCCATATGATCTGTGTGAAATGAAAAAAGCATCCTTGTACTCTTGTTTCTTTGTATACTGCTGAAAATGCTTTAATTTGTGCGATTTCGTAGTCCATGATTATTGTATTCGTATTTGAATCAGGTGCAGTGTCTTTAATTTTGCTAAACACGATTTTGTAGGTTTCCTCATTTTTTTTTGGCATTACAACATATACAAGTGGTATTATTTTGTTATTAATTGAACCATGAACTGTGAAAAACTGTTGAAATGGTTGTGGGCACACTTTAAATGTTGCGTCGCTTTGCCAATGTTGACTCTGACTGAGATGTACAAAGTTGGCAGCAGTCGAAAAAATGATTATTTTTTCATTATTTATTTCCAGTGTGGCATGATGGAAACGTTCTCCTTTTGCAGTAATTTTAAATATTTCTGGTATTGTCATTCCTGAATACACCATTGGTGCCGGTGGCAGATTCTCCTTTTGCCGTTTTGTACGGTTTATTGTACGGTGTATTAATTTTTCTCGCGGCATTTGTGCAGTTATATGCATTGGTAACTTATCACAAACACCTGAAATTATTGACCCACTCGCCTCTCCTTGACCTTCTATTGCTTTTCGTTTTAGTTCGTTGTTTTTTTAATTACAATGTTAGTTTGATCTGGTAGATGGTTGTGTTCATTTTTGGCTTTCACATTCGTACCTGCAGTTATTGCTCTGGCATTGCATTTTGCTTTTCCGTACTCTGCGCACTTCCAGTAAGTGCGTTCATTTTTCTCAGCTTCTTTATAGAAAATGTAGCCATTCAACACCATTTGTTTTCCTCCTTTTTGTGTGGTGATAAATTCCACCTTGTTCTCCATTTTTTACTCTGAAATAATGTGGAAAATAAACTCTTTTGTCATTCTTGTCACACGATTTTTTTATGGTTAAGATACATCAATTTTTAGCTACATGTCAGTTATATTATTATTACCTGTATTATTCTGAAGTAACGCTCTCCAAGTTCCTCCAGTCCGATATCAAGTGTGGTTCTGTCAGGTAATGACGGTTTTTCACAACCGTCATTCGTTCCTTGGTACCTAGGTAAGGTTCTTTACTCGTGCGTGTTTCCTATGTGCTTAACCCTTTATTTTTTACCCTTTTCTGTTGTTTATGGGGGGTGTGATGGTGGTTCGTGGGCACGGGGGGGGAATGGTGGGTGGCCGCGGAGTGTTAGTTGAGGGGAGGTTGGAGGGGGAGCCCCCCCCCATATTAAACGGTAATAATCGTGATATTTTATATTGGTATAGTACTATTGTTTTTCTACATATTTTCGACATTTTTTTCGACATTTTGACTCTTTATGTTATATGCATGTTTTTTCGATATTTTTGTTGTTCGATATTTTATTTTCAATGTTTTCAGTATAAACCCATTAGCAGCAGCATCTTACCTGCAGTCTTCATCTTTAAACGCTCGCAGCTACTGAGAACAGCTTCCTTAAATCTGCACGCCTCCCGGACAGAATGACCTGAAAGAGGAAGATAGAGGCAACATTAAAGAAAGCAGTAGAGACATTTACAAATTACGAACTGCTCAAAAGGCTTACCTGGCTGGTCGCCTCTCGGCTGGCACCACTCCGGACATTCCACTCGCGCTGAAGAACACTGCGACCTACAAGGAAGGAAAACACAGGTTAGCAAAGGCAAGACTTCTCACCACTGCGCATAGCGCTTACTTACCGCATCATAGCGCTCTTAATGCGCCATAATTTACCAGCGGGGCTAAACCAAGCCAGTTTGCCGCGCTGAAGCTCTGCATACCTAATGGAGAAAAAAGAGACATTTTAAACAAAGAAAGGCATGCAGGATAGCAACAAAACTGAAGAACAGCAATAAGACCTACCTGAACAATGTCAAACGGGCGGGGTCAGTGAAGTAACTGGACCGCACTCGCCCATGAAAGACAACGCGCCCTTGCAAAGAAGGCAGGACGGAGAGCACGTCTAATTCTACCACAAGGTGAGGAGAGGGCGCCAGAGGGACTGAAATCATACGGGGATGGAGGGAGGATACTTACCTCAGTCGGTCAGTCTTGAACACAGTCCTCCTGTAATTTCAGGCAGAACCTTCCCCGCGGACCGCATCAGGGCAAAGCTGAGAAGCATACCAGCGAGTAACCCGGCTTGTGGATGCCAGGTGAGCGTAACAACAAATCGCAACAAGAGATTAATGACACTTTCCAGGAGTTTTACTCCCACCTGTTCAGCCATGACCATCAGGTGCCCCAGGTGCACATACTAGATACACCAGAGGAAATTGGTCTCCCAAAAATAGGGGTAGCACAGCGGGAGGCACTGGAGATGACATAACAGCAGAGGACATATCTGAGGCATTAAAATCCCTTGCCTCGAATAAAACACCCGGAAGCGACGGACTCCCTCCGGAGTTCTACAAAACATATGTGACAGTCCTGTCCACAGTGCTCCACGAGGTGTTCAAAGAGGCATACATGAAAGGGGTGCTGGCAGAGTCCGTGAAGGAAACCCTGTTCATACCGATAACCAAACCGGGGACACTAATGGATGAATGCGATTCCTACCGCCCACAGTTGAATTACGATGTTATGATCCTAACCACAATATTAGCCAAACGTCTGAGCAGAGTGATTGGCGGCTTGATCCACAGCGACCAGAATGGTTTTATACCGGAGCGCAATACTGTGTTAAACCTACGCAGACTGCAACATGTCCTTGCACAAACAGCGGATTCCCAGGCACAATACGCTATATTTTCCCTAGACGCAACAAAAGCGTTTGATTCAATTTATTGGGAGTGGCTGGTGGCAACGATAAGGGAATTTGGATTCGGGGAAAAATTCATCATATGGGTACAAATACTATACACAGACCCAATAGCGAGGGCGAAAACCGGGAGGATGGTATCACCAGCCTAGGACACAAAGAGAGGAACCAGACAGTGCTGCCCACTGTCCCCAATGCTATACAATAGCAATTTATCTTCAGAAGCAATACCTGGATGCGGGCATTTGGGTTGGGGGAGTGGGACATTTGATATCGCTCTACGCGGACAACGTATTGTTGTACTTGAGGGACCCACACCAGAATGTCCCAGTGGTCTTGGACATACTAGACAATTATGCAAGAGTGTCGGGGATTAGTTTCAGCAGAACCAAATCCTGCATATTACCAAATCCTGCATATTTCCGATAGCTGGGATGAGGGGGAGGAACATGAGTGAGCTGCCGGAAGTGGGCCTCCGGTGGGAGCTGGAATCATACAAGTACCTAGGGGTAAACATACGACACACCGGAACAAATGCACAAAAATAATACAGCAGTAGTTGTGAAAGGCTTAAGGAAATCTATGAAATTCTGGTCCCAACTCCCACTGTCTCTGATGGGCAGGGTAGCCATCACCAAAATGATTATCCTGCCGAGATTTCTGTATTATTTTAACAACAGGCATCCTTTTGCTGCCTACTGGAAGCGCTGCTCCGTGACTTCTTGTGGGGAACAGCCCATCACAAGCTTTCACTTGCAACATTATGCCTGCCGTATGGTAAAGGCAGGGTGAAATTACCAAATCTAGAAAAGTACTACCTGACGGTCCAACTTGTAGTCAAATGGCTGGCAGATGAGCCCACGTCGGAAACTGAACTGTTGCAATGACTGGTGGCATCTGTAAGACTAAAATAAATATTATGGGTGGCAAAAGAGCTGCCTGGAACACACCCCTGTGGTGGTGGCACTGGGAAGGAAGATATGGAAAAGAACAGTGTCTCTATTGAAACTCGCAAACCCCTACTTACCAGAGGTGTCGATAGCGGCTGACACATGTAAATTTAACACAGGCCTGGCACTAGTGAGAAGATGGGAGAGATGGGGAGTATACACATGGGGTGATGTATATGAGGAGGGGGTCTTCAGGGAGTTTGCTTCGACACAGGAAAAGGAAGAAGTGCCGGGCGGGCAGTTTCTTTGGTACCAGAGAGTTCGTAAGGCGGCCAAGAGAAAGTGGGAGGGCGGGCCTGAGGAACTGCCAGAAGACCCCCTGCTGACCTTAATATATAACCTGAGCGATGGCTGGCGGCCGGTATCCAGATTGTATAACATGCTAATAAATACACCCAACCCCAAGAGTATGGTGCTTAAATGAGCTATGGGAAAACGACCTGGGCACAGGTGAGACGGAGGAATGGGAGAGGGTACTAGGGTACCCCAAGGAAGTATCAAGAAACCCCCGCTTCAAGCTGGTTCAATTAAATGTACTATACCGCACTTACATGACCCCCACACAGGATAGCAACGAGAATGTGAGTTCATTATGCCCATGGTGTGGGAGTGGGGAAGCGGACTTAATACATATGTTTTGGGTGTGTGTGCGTGTGCAAGGGTTCTGGGCACGTGTTGAACAGGCCTGTAGGGAGGCTGGAATAGCAAGATGTGAGTGGTCACCGAAAGAATGCTTGCTTGGAACATACCCCAGAATTAGCAAATATAAACATGTGGTTCAATTTATGGACATGGCATGCATACTGGCCAAGAAAAATATTGCTGTGGCTTGGTAGTCTGCCGGGGGCCAAAACTATACAAGATGGCGCAGGGAGTTTGAACGTTGGGCGGAGGCAGAGACTGAGGTGTGGAAGGAAGGGGCTAGCAGATCAGGGCCCGATAGCAGTGATAAATGTGCGGCCTGGAAGGTGCTGGTTTAGGACATGTTCCACCCATCTGATGACAAACCCCCTTGAACCTATTGGTTCGGACAAGAGATACCCAATCCTGATCTGGACGCTGCTTAAATTGCTCTGTCCAGAACAACAACCACCCTGGGAAACTAGGATGGGAAGAATAAACTGGACACCGAACTCCGACATGCTCGCACTATGTAGCTGTAAAAACGCAATGACCGACACGTGAAGGAAGTTAATTGTTTGTTGTTAATTGTTAATATTACTATAGAGATGTAAGTGCAAAGATATTGGCTAGATATGAAATATTTGAAATGCATGGTTGTACTTATACAAATGCTAATAAAAACATGTTTTAAATTAGATGAATTTGGTCCAAAACAGTAGTGATAAAGCATGTAACTGAATGCAGAGGCAGTTTGTAGGTTTTAACCTGGGAGCTATGTCACAAACAGAGTCTCTGAATGTGTGCATGCCGCGTTGCTGGGTGGCAGGCGGGTAGAATCCTGACAGTCTCAGTGTTTGAACTCTGGATAAGTTTCAATTTTGAATCACATGTGATGCTGTGTATATTCATACATGGTCTCTATGAGCACTCCCAAAACTTTGTCAAAAGCACTACAAAGGACAGTGTGGGTTAGAAATGGCAAAAGAGTGGAAAAGCAGCTTGTCCAATGTGGCAGTACCAGATATAAATTGTTATATCAATATATAACACCATTGACATTGATTGTGTAATTTATGTCACACTGATACTAACCTCACTAAGGTGTAGGAACATTGTGCAATCATGGGATTTTATACACTAGATGTAGGTTTTAGCAAAGCTGCTCTTAGCGGCTGTTCATATACATTCATTAATTGAAGTCTGTATTTCTATTGTGGTGAATTTAGTATATATGTCTTTGATATTGAAATACAATTTTTTTTTGTAATACATGATTTTTACTTTTCTGACCAGGAGGGCTGACAAAGGATAAATATCGGTTTGTTTGTTCCTGTAGCTTATATTTATCAACTGACGTGAGAAAGTATGGGGTAGCCTATCTCCACTGTATAGCATGTGTTGTAATTACAAGCAGACAATGAGACATACAAAAAATAACAACTTCGTCTACTTCTATGTAATCTACATTAGTGGCTCTCCCTTCAGATGTTAGGATTACCAGAGAGTTAGGTGAACTCACTCTGCAACAGGCCAGGTAAAACTGCCCATGCAAGAAGCAGTCTTCCCTTAGGTCAATCCCTGCTACCTTTAAAGTCTGCCCCTGAGATTTGTTGATGGGAATGGCAAAACAAACCTTTAGTATGATATAAGTCATTTATAACGCGCCTGTACACAAGTGTTTCTAGGTGCGACAAGACAAGGAGGAGGGAGGACAAAACAATGATCTTTCTAGGCCTTGAGTCATTCAGATCGCGCAAGTGCAGGGAGGAGGGAGTGAAGAAGTGCTAGGCCTTGAGTCATTCAGATCACGCAAGTGCAGGGAGGAGGGAGTGAAGAAGTGCCAGGGAGGAGGAGAGGGAAAAGTGCAGGTAGCTCAATAAGTGCTGCCGGAGGGTGGCTCATAAGTGTAGAGAGACAAGGGACTGTGGAGTTGCAGATACAGACCCTTGGGTGCTCGGGAGCTCGGAAGCAGTGTGAGGGCAACTGGACATGCAGGAGCCTGGGCCCAGGTTTCAGTGGGTGGCCAGGTGACCAGTGTGCGGAGCAGTCAGGGACATTAGCAGGGGAGAGGAAGAGAGAAAGTGGAACTGAAAAAGAAGGGCTTGGGTTGCTTCCGGAAAAAG
Source organism: Ambystoma mexicanum (assembly GCF_040938575.1). Classification (NCBI taxonomy): domain Eukaryota; kingdom Metazoa; phylum Chordata; class Amphibia; order Caudata; family Ambystomatidae; genus Ambystoma; species Ambystoma mexicanum. The sequence continues at coordinate 867,588,164 of NC_090922.1, forward strand.
GAGGTGGTTCTGCTTAGGCTTGTGAGAGGCAGGGAGGCTGTTGCAGAGGGAAGCCCCAGCCATGGAAAAAGATCTACACCCCACTCACTGCTTGGAGAAGCGTCTGACCTTGGAGAGTTGGAGGTGGATGAGCAAAGGGCTTGAGAAGGAAGATGTTTAGGAAGAGAAAATTGGAGGTAGTGCGGTCCCAGGACTCAGAAGGCCTTGTAGACGATGCAAAGGGTATTGAACTCAATCCTTGCAGCCACAGGGAGCCAGTGCAGAGATTTCAAAGCTGGAGAGATATGATCCCTGGGCTTGAGGCCAAGGACAAGTCTCGCAGTCCTGTTCTGGGTAAGTTGTAATGGTCGAAGGCAGATTTAGCAAGAGGCTGTTGCAATAGTCCAGCCTAGAGAGGACCAGGGCTCTGGAGACGGTGAGCTTCTGAGGGAAAGTGAGAAAAGGCAGAATACCTTTGAGGAGGTGCAGCTGAAAGGATTCTTAGCCTCACAGGAAGGAGAAGGAAGAAGGCCCAGGGTTGGCGTCAAGAGAGAGAGGGGAAAGAAGGGAGCAGGTGTCCCGATGAGGAGGATCTCAGTCTTACTGACATTAAGGCAGAGATCATTGGTGGCACACCGTTCCTGAATTGCAGCCAGACAGTCTGGTATGAGAGAAGGAGCATAGGTGGCTTAGGGGAGCCTGATGGAAAGCTGGGTGTCATCTGCATAACACTGAAAGTTAGAGCAGAATGTAGCAATGCAGTGGGCAAGAGGTGCCAGGTAGTGGTTGAAAAGCCACGGAGAAAGGTTAGACCCCTCGTGAACACCACAAGTAGAGAGAGGGATAGAAAAGAGGAAATACCCCAGTTGGACCTGGGACCGTCAGTCAGTGAGAAAGGAGGTCAACTAGGCCAGGGCCTGACCAGTGCTACCGGGGTTGTCAGGATGGCCGTGTCGAAAGCAGAGGAAAGATCGAGGAGAATGAGGACAGAAGAAAGGTTAGAGTCAGGATTAGAGAGCAAGTCTTCACTGGTGTTCAGGAGAGCAGTATCCATGCTTCTGGCAGCTCTGAAGCCAGGCGTGTGGTCATGGAGACAACCAACAGATTCAGCATTCAGATTAAGCTGGGAGATTGCCAGCTTTTTCAGGAATTTTCCCAGGAAAGGAGTGATGGAGATCGGACGATAGTTAGCCGAAGAGGAAGGATCGGCGGAGGGCTTCTTTAGGAGGGGGTGCACAAGGGAGTATTTAAAAGGGATGAGGAGAGCAGGGGAAGGGAAGGAAAGGTACAAATGGCAAAAGAGTGATTGCAGAAATCAGCCAAGGCTGGAGCAAGGGTGTCGATATGGTCCTTGATGGTTCTGGATGAGCAAGGGAGAACCTGCTTTGACGAGACTTTCATAGATCAGACTTGTCTAGAAATATCGTCAGGGGTGAACAGGGGAAAGGAGAAGAAAGGAGGAGAAGAAACGGCCGAAGAGGGGCCAGGGGTGGTGTAGAGAAAGAGATGGTGGACAGGATGTCCTGAGATTTAGTGGTGAAATGAGAAGCCAGGGCTGTGCAGTGGGCATGGGATGGAACAGGAGAGGTAGAGACTGCAACAGGATTGGCCAGCTCCTTGCAGATTTTGAAAAGTTCGACCGAGTTGTATGATGCCACAGAGACACAGGCTTGGATGTAGGATCTCTTCTTAGGTATTCGTGCTATGAACACGGACTCCCCATTGCCAGAACCGATTAGCACCATAGCATCAATCACATTTCTGTGGAAATCCTTCACTCACAATCTGGTGCCATTACAGAGTTTAGGTGGGTTGAGAATCCGCAATAATATTGTATTTATTCATCTATTGTGCATTTGTAAGGCTCTTATACATCAAGTAAATTGTTTTTCAAAGCGCCCAGAGGGCAGCAGGGAGGGAACATGGGAATTAAAGGCAATTATAATAAAAATGAAGAGAAAGAAAGGAAGGGGTCCTACTAGGCCTTGTGAGCATTCAGAGCATGCAAGTGCAGAGTGAGAAAAGGGAGGGGGTAAGTGCTGGAGGTTTCACTGAGGAAGTGCTAGGGAGTAAGTGGCAGCAGCTGTTAAGTGCCTGGCAGAGATTTCTTGGTGAGAGTGGTCAACTGCCAGTAATAAGTCTCACAGGCCAATGGGTGCCCAAAGGCAAGTGCTGGGATTGGGCAGACGCTGGAGGTGATTTGTGGGGAGACCAGGACCCAGAAGGACTCACCGACTGTGGTGATTAGCAAGAGAGGGAGATGGGGATGGAGACTGTGAAAAGGAAAGTCTCTAGGTTCTTACGGAATTTCAGGAGATCAGCTCAAGATGGAGAGGAAGGGGAGGCTGTTCCATGGGAGGGAGCAAGCCGAGGAAAGAGATTGGCCACCAGCTTGCTGTTTTGAGAACCGCTTGACACGCAGAGAGTTGGTGCTGGAGGAGCTTAAAGGTCTGGAGGGAGAGTATGTTACGCTCACCTGGCTCCCACAGCGGCGTCGATCTGAACTGGACAGCTGCGGTCTCCACCAATGTGACGCGTAGTGCCGAGATGACGGACTGGACTGGCCCACCTAGCTTCGTTTGCTTGGCCCGTAGGAATATTCTTCTGCAAATGGAGAAAGGGAATTAACCACCCGTGGAGTTGAGCATTAAGCCTCCCCCACTCCCGCTGTTCTCCCCACTGATCACCTTTGATGTCCCCTATTATAGTTTCACCTGATGGTTTGGAAAGATGAGCTCTCCATCCTGCATTGAGCGCAGAGGCGCGTAGATAACCAGTTGCTTCACTGGCTCGAAGGAATTGGTGAGTTCCAGAACAATATTGGCTCTGAGATTCCTAGCAAAAATGTATGACTTTCACTCTTGTCCGATTCCTTGCAGGTTGCAGCTTGACCCTAGCAAAGAGTTCCTTGTGGCAACCGGTAATATTCAGGTAAGGATTTGTATTATCCAACACAGTTCGATAAAATAATGTCAATATGTAACCTGTTGCTTTCTCCCTTATTCAGGTGCTGAGAGAAAGTATGAAGTCTCGGGGAATAATGCCTCTGGCGGTAAAATCAGGTAAGTCTATTGTGGTGAGGAGGTTTCCCCTTGTTTGTCCCTTTGTTTCACCTTGCTGTCCTTTTGTTTCCCCTTAGGGACCGGGGTTCGGCGAGGATGCAGTGGAAGCTGCGCCGACCCGTGAAGAGGAATAGTACCCCCAGTGGTAAAATCAGGTAAGTATATGGGGGGTAACTAATATTGCCTCTGTGTATTCCCTTGGCTCACCTTGCTGTTCTTGTCTTCCCCTTAGGTGCCGGAGTGCGGCGGGAACATGCAGAAGGATGCGGTGGAATGTGAAGATGCTGCGAAGGCCGGTGAGTTCAGCGCGGCGCTGCAGCAGGCGAGGCGACGCGCATAAAATAACTTCTTTCTTCCAGCTCGAAGGCGCGATGGATCAGGAATTCAGGTAAGGATCAAAGGTATTGCTCTTGTTCTAACCTTTTCTCCTTCTTTCTCCCTTTGTCTAGGAGCTCCAGACTCGAGGCGGGCGTGGCAGAAGACTGGATGCAGACTTGCAGGCATGGTGAGCGTTACGCTGCTGGATGCAGAATAACGCGAAGCGTGTGCTGCTCTTTGGGCGTGTTTAAATAGCCTCCAAAGTAGTCCCAGGTAAGTATTCCTCCCCAACCCCACCCGAGTAAAAAATAGTCCCTAGGTAAAGTAGTCCCTTTCAAGCCTCTTTTGGCTTGGAGCTCCTGCAGCATGGTCTGCATCAGGTAAGTTTGCAGCATGGTCTGCATCAGGTAAGTTTTAATCTATGAGCCTGGCACCTAGGGCGCCAGGACTGACTCTCCATATGAGCCTGGCGCCATAGACGCCAGGACTGCACCCAAATAGCCCCTAGCAGGGGTTGTTGGGCTTGCTTGGAATAACTTGATGCCTGCTTCCGGGGTTGCTGGACTTGGTCTGGGTCCCCGGGGGTAGGCATCATGACAGAGTATTTGATGAGAGCCAGTTGTAGATAACATGATCCCTAGCGCCAGACAGCTGAGTGGATGATGCAGAGGGATTTGAAATTGATCCTTGCAACAACCGGGAGCCAGTGGAGAGAATTTAGGGCTGGAGAGATGCAGTCCCTGGGCTTGAGGCTAAGGATAAGTCTGTTAACGCTATTCTGGATAAAATGGAGGGCACGCAGGGAAGAAGAGGGTAGATTGCATTAGTCCAGCCTAGGGAGTACCAAAGCTCTATAGACATTGAGCTTCTGTGGGAAACTGAGGAAAGGAAGGATTCCTTTGAGGAGGTGGAGTTGAAAGTGGGCCTTCTTGGCAAGGTCCTGGATGTGAGGGAGGAAGGAAAGAGAGGAGTCGAAGATGACTCCAAGGTTTCTAGCTTCCGATGAAAGAGAAAGGGGAGATGCCACAGAGGGAGGCCAGAGTGAAGGGAAGAAAGAGAGAGCGGGAGTCCTGATGGGAAGGATCTCAGTCCTGCTGGCGTTGAGGCAGAGATCATTGGAGGCACACCAGGACTGAATGGCAGATACGCAGTTAGGAATGATGCAGTAAGAAAGGAGAGGATCAGAGAGAAGAGCGAAGAAGAGTGGTGTGTTGTCAGCATAACACTGGAAGCAAGGGGAGAAAGAGGAAATTAGATGTGCATGCCATAGCAAGATGGATGTTAAAGAGCCAGGGAGAAAGATTGGAGCCTAGGGGGAATGCCACAGGTGGTGATAGCTGTGGGATAACCTGGGTGGGGCGGTCAGTGGGGAAGGAGGTCAGCCAGTCCAGTGCCCGCTCTGAGATACCTAGGGTATCATCGAGCCTTTTTATAAGGATGGAGCTGTTGACCGTATCGAATGCAGCAGAGAGATCAGGTAAAATGAGAACAGCTGGAGAGTTTGAGTCAAGAGATGCAAGCACTTCTTCATTGGTGTTACAGAGAGCAATTTCTCCAGATTGATGGTCATGTAGGCAACGAACAAACTCGTTATGCTGGGTCAGCTGGGGAAGACCAACATGTCCAAGAGTTTCCCAAGGAAGGGGGTGATTGAAATGGGGCGGTAGTTAGCCAGACACAAGGGGTTGGCGTAAGGTGTTTTCAGGAGGGGCCGCACAAGAGAGTGCTTGAGGGAAGAGGGTAAAGACCCAGTAGCAAGAGAGTGATTGCAGAAGTCAGCAAGTGCAGGGGTAAGGGAGCCTGTTTGGAGGAGACCTTCATAGAGCAGACAACTCTAGTGACCTCATCAGGTGTGATAGGAGAGAAAGAGGAGAGAACGGCAGAGGGAGGTTGGGAGGCCATAGGTGGCAGTGGGATGGAAGGAGTGGAGGGGAGAGGGAAGAGAGAGTGCTCAGGATGTCCTGCGTTTTTGCATGAAGCGAGTGGCCAATGCATTGCAGATGGCCTGAGAGGGAAGAGGTGAGCTGGAGACTTCTGATGGGTTGGTTAGTTCCTTGCAGATTTTAAAGAGTTCAGCCATGTTGTTGGATGCAACAGAGATGCGAAGCCTGGAGGTGGGACCTTTTCTTTGAATGCATGGAAAGTCGGTATTGCCTTTGGAGAAGGCGACAGGCCAGTTTGTCAGAGGGTGAGCCTGAGGTCTGCCACTTCTTCGCAGCTCTGCACTTGCGTTTCAGGGTTGAAAATTCAGAATCGTACTAGGTGTTGCGCTTGGAGGCATGTTTCAGGCAGATCCTCATGACTGGGGCAAGAATGTTGGGAGTGTTAGTGATGGCAAGATGGAGGTTGCTGACAGCGGAGTCCTAAGTAGAGTCTGCGGTGGGGGGAGAGGAGATGGGTGAAGGTAGATGTGAAGGCAACAGCTGGCACTCGTTTCATCAGGTGGATGTCTGAGAATGAGGTTGGCAGAGCTGGGGGAGGCGCAGTCGGACGGCAGAGATGAGCAGGTGAGGAGAGGAGGGAGTTGCCTGACCAAGAGAGTGGGTGATGAGTCGGCCGGAGAGCAAAATATCAGTGTGGATCAAGGCATCAATTGTGTGTCCAGCTGAGTGGGTAGGATCAGAGGGGAGAATGGAGTGGGAGAGCGAGGTGCAGAGGTCACAGAAGAGAGTGGACACTGTGAGTGAGAGGAGTCAAAGTGGATGTTGAAGTCATCCAGGAGAAGGTGTTTAGAGGTGGATGTGAGGAGAGAGGAGAAATCAGCCCATTCAGAGAGGAACAGGGTGCTAGAGCCAGGTGGCTTGTAGATTACTATAGTGACAATGGTCAAGGATGAAGTGGGAGAGATGACCAGCTTGCACACCAGGCTCTCTAAGTCGGTGTATGGCTGGGTGGGTATGAGGGAAGAAGGGACCCACACGGGGAAGATGAGGGCAACCCCACCGCCAGCATGGTTAGGACAGGGTTTGGAGAGGATCTTGTAGCCATCAGGGAGAAGGGAGTCATAAGCAGTGACTGAGCTGGCATTGAACCATGTCTCGGTAAGAGTGAGGATATCAAGGTCAAGGTCTTCAAGAAGGAGGTAAATGTCAGCAGAGTGTTTCATAGCAGAGCGAGCAGTAAGCATGGCTAGATGCAGTAGGTCACTGCCTTTGAAGGTTTTCCGATGAGGGGTAGAGGGGTGTGGTACACCAGTTGGAGGAGGGGGCTCAGAGGGAGATGAAGGAGGAGTAGCAGATGTAGGAAAGAAGTTGATGAGGGACGGCAAGTTCCTTTCGAAGATGAGGATGCTGGGTTGAGGACCCTGAGCCATGATGGTGCCTTTTCTATAGACATTAATGATGCACCTGGATGATGAGAAGCCCGCCAAGAGTACTTCCCATCTAGTGCCACCATTAATGGGGGAGGATGTGTGAGGAGAGAGAGTTGAGATAAGGTGAGGAGTTCAAAGGTCTGGAGAGGGGACAGAAAAGAGGATATCAGTGACAATCTGTCTAGAAGTTGTGCTGGTATATGTGTCTGCAATCGGTAGACACGGGGTTAGTGGTCAGGATGTGTTTTTTAAGCTTTTTCCTTCCAGACTACATGAGAGAGGGAGGATAGGTAATACTATAGCAGTTAGAATAGATAGGGGAGATGGTGAGTGCCATAGGGTTGGCAGAGAGATAAGGATAGAAGATAGAGGGAGTGAACAGCACAGACAAACTCACCAGTTGGCCTAGTAGCCAAAAGCGAGAAAAAATAGATGCAATAGAAACACTTCCATTTCCTTCTCACTGTACCACCGTCCCCCTGTGCCTCCTCCCGTTTCCGCTCCTTCCAACTCCTAGCCCCTCTGCACTGGAACTTCCTTCCTCTTGCAATCCGCTCTACCTCCACCTTCTCCTCATTCCGCACCTCCCTTAAATCTCTCCTTCTCCATTCTCCTCCTTGGAACCTCTTCCCCCTTCTGCATCCCCTCTCTCCTTTATCGTTCTCCTTGAGTATCTCCCTCCCCTCCCCTACATCCCCACTCTCACCTTTCTCCTTCCCTCCTCCTACTCATCATCACCCCCCCACCCAGTCCTACTCCACTATTCTCCCCATCTCCTTCAGTTAATTGCTCTTCTTACTGTTTAGTTGATTTGATTCATATTGTAATTTGCTTCCACCGTTATATTGTTATGTTTTCATGTATTAAGTTGTTCAATTGTACAGCGCTTTCGTGTAAAGCGCTCTATAAATCAATAAATAGAAATACAAATACAAGAATGGGAGTGTAGAGTTCTTAAAAACACAACACAGCCCAGAAATGCAATGCAAATGGGGGTAAGGTGATGTTAAAAACAACAGGATTCAAATTTTACCAACAGCATAGGAATGCAATGCAAATGGGAGTGAGGAGTTGTTAAAAACACACAATGATTCGATATTTGCAAAAGGTACAGAAATGCAATGCAAATGGGGGTGAAGAGTTGTTAAAAACAACAGGATTCAGATTTTACAAACAGCACAGAAATGCAATGCAAATGGGGGTAAGGAGTTGTTAAAAACAACAGGATTCGAATTTTACCAACAGCATAGAAATGCAATGCAAATAGGAGTGAGGAGTTGTTAAAAACACACAAGGATTCGATTTTTGCTTAAGGTACAGCAATGCAATGCAAATGGGGGTGAAGAGTTGCTAAAAACACCAGGATTAAAATTTTACAAGCAGCACAGTAATGCAATGCAAATGGGGGTGAAGAGTTCTTAAAAGCACACCAGGATTCGAATTTTACAAGAAGCACAGAAATGCATAAAGGAGAAGGGATGTAGTAAGGCTTGGAAAAGGCAGAAGGACATAGGCACACCAAGGTTTAACAGTTGTGTGAGTCAGTAAGAAAGGCATTCCAGGGTCCAGGACATGACTTATAAGTATTCTTGGTGGGAGAAAGCTCCAGAGGCAGAGGTTTGTGGGCAGGCTGGGTGCATGCTGGGTTGCTGTTCCATGAGGGAGAGAGGTGGTGGAACGTGAGGTGCTGTGGCGAGGGGGGCCCTCTGAGCCCTCCAGGCCTGGACAGGGCCAGACAGGAGCCTTGCTGAGGGGCCTTCAAAGATGGGGCCGGCTTCCGTCTACCGGCACCCAGGATTGCCTCTTCTAATATCACAGGTGCTCGCACTTTGAGAAGAAGTTTGTGTTCGGGAAGACCAGGAGGATTTAAAGTGTTCAAGAAATCAACAGGGTTGTGGACTGCATCATCACTTTGAATCACTGAGTTTACAGATTTGTACTCCATTTGAACTCCTCCAATAGAATTAATAAGTGTCTTATTGATTACAGCAGCCAATCTGTTCTTTGGCATTAAAATGGCACTCTCACATAACCATACTGCAGATTTCTCCATTAGATTTTTTATTCCAGGAAACATTTTGTTTTGGATGTGAGGCACTGGCGTAACAGGGGCACTGCAACCCACACGTTGTCCATGCCCAGCAGGGGGGCCCCCCACACTTTGTGTTACACCACTCATGTGAGGTCTGCTAGGGAATTGACAACTGTGCCTAGGTCGGAAGGGATGACAATTTTGCTCTCAAATATGGGCTACTCTCGGTTACCAATTTTAAGAAGCAGTTTGGAAACATACTTTATAATGAAGATTTCAAATATGAATTTTTACTTTTCTAATATGTTCGGTTTGTGAGATATGGGTATCCTTAAATAAATATCCCCCCCTTTTCCAACTCCCTTAACTGGATTTTCGCATAATGGTAAAACACGTGTTTCTCTATTTTTTAATAAGAATTTAAATACAAATGTTCACGTCTGTTACATCTTCGGTTTTGAAATATAGGTATCCTCATATGAAAATTCACCCCCACTTTTCACCCCATTAGGGGTGGAATTTCAAAGAATCCCTCCTTATTTGGTGCCTACATCATGAAAACCATGTACCTTCCAAATTCACGTTCCTGGGTTAAACGATTTGAGCTGGGGGTTGATGAGTCAGTCGAAAATTCACCCCTTCTTTTCACACCCCTAGGGAAGGAATTTCCAAAAATCCTTCCTTAGTGGGTGCCTACGTCATGAAAACAATGTACCTTCCATATTTCACGTTCCCAGGTTAAACGGTTTGAGCTGGGCGTTGATGAGTCAGTCAGGACTTCTTCTTTTATATCTTTAGTAGAGCCTTCAGACAAGGAAAATCATGCCTTTTATGTCTGCCCATTAGCTAGGAAAACCTCTGATACTTTAGAGACAGAGAATTGTAACATTTCCCAGTCTAAAGATTTTGGGACCTCCTCCTTGGGTGATATTTCCACTGTGTCAGAGGAGGATATCCTAACAAAGTCAGCCAATTCCTTGACAGACCAGAATGAAGAGCAACTTGTTCTCAAATGGCAGGTCTTTGAGTTCCTTATCGGTTGTCGATCCCCAAAACAGGAAGTATCTGAGGAAGATATACCATCTATTCTACCCCCTTCTCTGCCCTTGAATCACAAATTATGTTTCTTTTCTGGGGATTATGGTCATCCAGCAAGGTGTTGTCCCTTGAATAGAATTGATTCCCCACCACTCCATCATTAAAGGATCACATTCAGGGTCGGCAAGGTAAGGAAACAAAGGCTGAACCACCTTATACAAATGTCCTCTGTGTCCAACCCAGTGAGATGCCAACAGAGAGCCCAGAGAAATCTCTCCTGGAAGGGAAGAAAAATAATAAAAGGGTAAGAAAGAAACCTGATGTGATGTTGAGTACTGGAGAAAATAATAGTTATCAGATCCCTGTAGTATTCCAAGAGAAACCCATTTGGCCTCAGTTGGATACTGGCAGTAAAGGTTCAGCTGCACAAACTAATATTCTAACACCCATTTGGAAACCCATGGGAGGCAAGGAAATCATTTCTGTTCATGTCCAAACAGAGAACCATCCCTTGACTATGCTTGATATTACCATCCAAGGGATACATTTGTCAGTATTAGTGGCAGTGATACCTGATCTTCCTACATCTTTAGTTTTGGGCCATGAAGTTCCATGTCTCAATTAATAGATTGTTTGGGTGGCACAGATGCAATCAAGAACTATGACAATCTCAATAGTCGAGTAAGGGAGAAAGATTTTTTGTACTCCCCTCAAAATTCATGGACTCAAGAAGAGTTCTTTACAAATAATCCAGTCTGTGACTGGAAAACCTGTAGACCTACTATGAATGCAGGGAAGGCAGGTGAAGGAGAGGAACAGGAACCTGGAACAGGAGGTCAGGTCTTTAGGAAAAGGGTATCTGTGTCACATTGCGTCACTGGAGTGCTTGGAGACGCTGAAGATGGACCTCCGTGTTCGTGCTGGCACTCTTCTAACACTGGATGATGAGCGGTCTAGTCTACTTCCAAGATGGCCACCGCCATCTTATTTTCCCTTGCAGAGCAGCGCTTCATCGCGTTGCAAACCTTCTCCTTTGTATCGGGTGAGATGCTTGTTTCCCTCTTGGTGCTCTTTCTGCCTTTTCTTGTTGGCTGCCAGCTGATCTGGCGTTCGCTGTTGCTATTCTTGGGTTCCCCTTCCTCTCTTTGTTGCTGCTTGCTCACTTCCTCTATTCCCCTCTTGCCTTTCTGAAACTCGTCTGCAGCCATTCCTGCGGGTAATCAGGCTGTCTTGTGTTCCCCGTTTGCTGGTTGTCATCTGGAACACATACTTACTCAAGGACTGCCCGACTGGTGGCCGCCTGGCTTGAGCTGTGTGCTCAGTCGAGCATGGTGGCTTCCAACAGAGTTAAAACCTATCTCTTCAAAGAGAAACTGACTCTCTGAGACCAAAAGGAAAAAAAAGAAGAAAGAAAAGTAATGCTTGGCATCGAAGGAAACTCGAGGTGAGCCCCTTGTTAAGGATACCAGTATTTGTGAGAGTTTGCAACTCCCTGAAGAAATGGCTAGCCTGGAACAGTATCAAGAACTGGTGGCCGCTGTTCAGGGGCTGAACCTGGAGGTCCAGAACCTGAGGACTGAAAAATTGAGAGAATGTGATGAATATTATGGATCCCTCACTAAACCCCTGCCTAAAGTCTCCTCCGAGGTGTCCAGGGAAAGGCAGACTTCCTGATCCTGACCTTGAGGGTGGCATACTGCAGGAGGATAACCTTGGAGTAGACAAGGCCCAGGGTGGTGAGGGAATCCCATGGGGTGTGACACAGTATTTGTCCTTGAAAAGGGAGAATCTTTCAAAATTACCAAAGCATGTAATGGCTTATTGTCGTTATGATGTATCTCTTCAAACTTTGTTTATTAAGGTTCACATCCCATAATGGGTACAGTCAAAATAAAACACCATCATACAGTTGCCGTGCGGCTTACAGGGATGCCCCATTGAGCAGTACACCTGGCCTTTCCACCAAAGATACATCGTACTAGAGAGCTCGGCTGAACATACCATGCAATACAAACTTTCCAGCATTCCCCCCTGGGCGACCAGCATTCAGCCAGCACCCAGCAGACACCAGATATCATTGCTCCCACTGAAACAATTCACAGTGTCGCCCCTCCTAACCCCCACTAATGAGCACTCAGAAAAAGCGAGAAGGGACCACAAATGTTGATGATGTATCTCAACCACATATACAATCTGTGGATCTAGGCATAAGGGACATAAAACCCAAACAAACAGAAAGACCATTCAAGGCACCTGAGGATACAAATCCTCTTTACTCCCAAAGGTAAAATGGAAGGGAATTTAAAATGTCGCCTTAAACAAATTGTCTTCCTCTGTAATAATTAATCTTGATGGTTTATCGTTGAATACTATTAAGGGAAATAACTATACCCTTAAAACTAAGCAGTTGTCAAAAAAGACCTAATTTCTTCGACAAAGGCTACATGTCCCATAATCCTATAAGTACTGGGACGAGGAAGAGGGCTGAAGAGGCATTTTGTAGTAGTAGTCAGGCAATTAAGCCTGATAGCCCACACCTGAGGAGAACTGAGAGGCTTAAAAGTCCCCCTCAGGTGCAGGCAATTGAGAGGAGCTGAAACTGTTGCTGGAGTGTATGTGGCAGAAGTAGAAGCAGAAGGAAGAAGGCACAGTGTTGGCAAACCAGGCAGAAGTGGGAGAACCAAAGGGACTTTGATACAGCAGATTTCACCTGCTTGTCCTGTGAGGGTCTTATTCCTCGAAACTCTGATGTGCAAGGCATGAAGGAAGGCTGCATATCCACATATAAGCCTAATTGCAGAGATTGCACAGCAGGAAGCGTGTCGGAGACTTTGGCCCAAAGTTACTGGAAGCCGAGAGTGTCAGGAGCAAAAGGGGCCCTGTATTTAAATGGCCGGATCGAAGGTGCCTTCAGCGAAGAACGGTGTGTGTCCAGAGTAAAGCCAGAAGTTGTAGAAGTTGTGCAGCCCATGGAGAAAGGAACACAGAAGCCGGTGAGTCAAACCGGGAATTTTGTTTCCTTGTACGAACACTGCTGGCAACAGCATGCAGCTAATTAAGCACACGCTTAAAAGAGTAAAAGCGATGCAAAGTGAAGTGTTGAATCTTTAACAATGGAACACTTGAATTGTAGCACTTGATAGGTGAACAGGTATTCTCTCTCTTCACTCGCGTAAAGAGAAAGAGCGGTGATACACAATTGTTGAACTTAAACTTGTAAAAAGCACACAAAGGAGTGGTTGCTTGTGACTAATAAAGATTCTAGAAGCAAGAGTAACCTCTGAATATTTTTTTAAAGTAGTCAAAAATTGTACCAAGAGAATTCAAGTATTAAAACATTGTTATTTTAAGTTGGAGAGAGCAAGCGTTGCCCAAGCCAAGATCGAACAAGGTATTTACCCAATTAAGACTGAATCCAGCCTTTCCCAGGGAAAAAGAACAGTCTAAATCTTACTGTGAGCCAAATAGAATATCAGCTTTGCCTCGGACCAGGATGTACAAGCATTTCCTGAAGCCAATAGAGTGACAACAAAGCTTCTCGGTAATTATGCTGGCTAACAGCAGGCAGAGGGATAAAGGCACGGTTGGGGAAGGGAAACTGTGTACGGTCCAACACGTACGGTCATCTTCTACATCGGCGGTTTCATCTTAAGCCGGTTCTTGTGCCTTGTCTGTTTTCCTGTCTGCTCCCTTAAGCCTTCGGGTACCCGGAGCACATTACAAATTCTTAAACATAAACAATTCTAGGTTGTTGTTTGTTGCAGACAGGCAAGAGAGGCAAAGAGACTGCCCTTCTGGAAAAGGAATATTCAGAGGAAAAGTGCCTTTCTTACTTGAAGGTGTGGAACTACCAGAAAGTGAATCTGGTTCTATCTGAAAACTGTTAAAAATTACAAAGTGTTGAAGCTGTAGCAGTACCTTGCTGCAGACAGACAAGAGAGGCAAAGAGGTTACCCCTCCGGGAAAAGGAATATTCAGAGGAAGAGTGCCTTACCTACTTGAAGGTGTTAAAGTAACCGAAGGTGAATCTTGTCATAACTGAAAGCAGTTTGGAGTCACAAAGTTCTGAAGCTGTGATGATGTATTTGGTTGTCAGTAGATTTGAAACTTCAGTAGCACAATCGAAAGTGGAATACCATGTGGCAAAGGAGTAGACCCTCATGGTGAATTCTTGTAGAAGTGTTTTAGAAGTTTTTAAACTGGAAGTAGAGTGCTGTGAAGCTATCCTGACAAAGATACCGCCTGTGACTCCAAATCTTGTAAAGAGAAACGTACTAAGTGTTAACCAAGAACTGTCCTTCATTAACATTTGTAGACGTTACATTTACTTTAATCTACCAACTGTGGTATTTCTTCTTGGACAACTGGAAGTTGTGGCAAACCATTGTGGCTTGGAATGACATTGATGTTATTCTGAGGAAGTGGAAAGTCTTTATTTCACTAAGAAGAACAGTTTTCTGTTGTTTAAACTTTGGTTAACAGAACTTCACTTTAACATTGAAGGAGCCAAGAACTGAACTGAGAATGTATTACACGGATTTCATGTTTCCCTTTTTGGTGAACATTGAACTGAATTACCTTGAAACCTGGGGAAGGGGAGTTCACCCAGGTTACCAAGAGAGACTGTGAATAACATTGTTGATGTGACTATGAATTGCCATAAGTTTAAGAGTAGGAGCCAGATATCTTATGTTAGAGTGTTTTCCTTTAGTTTTGACAAGCAAGGAAATCCACGTCAGAGTAGGGATAGTGAGGCGTTTGATAACATTTATGATTTAATAATAGGCCATATTTTGACAAATCATCAAAACGTTGTCTGCCTCACATTTCTGGCCCCTCACAAGTAGCACTCGCTGTATTTGATGTAGTCAAAAGAGCATGCAGACATCAGAGAGACAGAAGGAGAGAGAGGTAAGGAAGAAGACCAGAGGGTGTGAGAGAAGGGTGAGGGCCGAGTGGGGTTAGTAGAGAAGGACAAGGAGGGTACCATATCCCTGGGGGAGGTTGGTGAACAACGCACCATATGCCTAGCCAGTATTAGACAGTAGATGTTGCTGTTTGCTAGCTGGGTGATGGGAAGCCCATGGGAAATGGGAGAGGGGGAACCTATTAAAACACCCCGTCCACACTCTGACAAGAATAAAAAGTGATTTTACTACATCCTGGAAATAAAAGCCTTTGAACCACCTTTCAGAGTATGAGGCTCTTAATGCCATCTGTGACACATAGTGTCATTATGGAACTATTCAGTCCTTAATACAGAGGCCACTCAATGTTAGGGAGGATGTTTAAGGGTAAAGCGTATAACCCGGACCGCAAGATTGCTGACTAAAGCTACAACCAGAACAGTAACCTGTGATCTGTACAGCGATGAAGAGGAGAGGGTCCCACCAAGAGCGGTCTCTGGGCAGAGGTACCTGAGGGCACATATTGATGAATCCCCTGTGAAGGCATCATGAAGGAGACACAGACAACAGAAATTAAGGTTTGGATACAATCTTTAATTCAGCTTAAAAATAGTTGGAAAATGGCCTACCATGCCCTATTCTAAGGTGGGATTTCGCTACCTAAAGGAAACTAACGATACTCTGCACCAGGAAGTCCAAAGAAAACAACCGGCTGTGTCCAAATCTTACACTTGCCCTCACCTTCAATATATATGGGATTCTCAATGTCAAAAGAATAAGTGTTCAAAGTAAAAGTTCTGAGCTTCTTCCAGCTCCAAAGTAAAGTTCTGAGCTTCTTTCAGCTCCTGGCCTGCCAAGGGCTTTCCTTACCCAAGTCTCAAGGCTGTTCACAATGGCAGGGGGTTACATTCCCCTAGCTTTCTGGTTCTTCTTTACAACACGATTTGCGTGGACACTTTCCAGCTCCTCTGGTTTGGTGATTCTTCACAAGTTTCACAACTACAGTTCAAACTTCCTTTATGTTCAATCACAGGTTTCTTGGCAAGTATTGTATATGGCTTTTCAATAGGTGGGTGTCTTTGGTCTAGGCACAGTTCTCGGACCACACGGTCCACGCATTACAGACCATTACAGATCACGCAACCAATACACCTTACTTACTTTACCATTGCTTGCTTGGCCACTTCTCATACATTCTCTCAAATGGCTCTTGCCAATACTTGTTTCACATAGTTCCTAATGGCACTTGCCAATGCTTGTTTCACACAGTTTCCAATGGCTCTTGCCAATGTAGATTCCACTTTTAATAACACTTTGTAGCATCAACGATGTCAGTAATACTCTTATAGCTTTGGCAAAGCTAGTTCATGTAACTTGCACATTACAATCTCCCAACCTCTCTTTAGACAGCACATAATGTTCTCTTGGCTTTTACGGAATAAGCGTACCACTCTTGCCTTCCTTTTATTTCCCATCAATGATGGCATCAAAGATTCAGTCTTATTATAAAGGAACAGTTCGCTTGCAAGCTGTCTTTCTACAACAAAGCCATTTAACAATTTGTTGCCACTAAGTTGCTGTTCGCGTGCGAGTTCCTTTTCTCATGTGAACATGTTCAACAATGTCTCATTTACTTGCATTTGCATCTAAGACCACTCAGTGTTTCTTATGTCAGTGAAACTCACTGGTGCTGCTGCTTGCCTTTCAGATCTATGTGAACTTTACTGCACTCTTCTTTTGCCTTTGGGGTTCTTCAGCCTGCCTCGTGGACACTGCAGCATTCCCTTAACACCCAGAGGAAATGAGCACTCTTTGGGGGATCAAGAAGGAAGGATAGTTCAGGGGCAGCACATTTGTCTTGAAAGCAAGACAACTCAGGGCAACACAGGTTTGAATCCTGATCCCGTGCTTAGAAACCACTCCTGGTATTAAGTGCATTATAAATGAACAATTATAATTATAAATCAATGGGATTGCTCTCTTTAGCCCTGCTTCTGTCAGGTCTGGGTTCTTCTAGGCAGGGGTAGGGTTCGTTTAATGTATATTCTTTCATTTAGGGGAAACGTTTATTCTGGGTTAGAACCATTTAGTAAGCTGTGTAGCCTTAACCTGATCTTACATATTACAGAAGGCAAGTGTCTGAGTCCATCATGGTGGTGGTGAGGCTGAACCCTGATTGGTGGAGAGATGCTTGTCAAGGTTCTACAGGCCTTCTAAACTGCCTTTCATTGTCCCAGTTAGCCAGGAAGGTCCTGTTTTGGTTAGGTACCTGTTTAAGTACCTTTCTGAGGAATCCTGTTTCAAGAAAAACTGCTAAATCTCTTC